>NC_135656.1:33382787-33704442 GCF_964188315.1 Podarcis muralis
CCTTTTATTGCACTTTTTGGGAGAAGATGAAGCCAGTTGGTACACAAATAGTTTAATATCAACTAGAGTCACAAAACAGTGTTAGCTAAAACACAATATATTATGTAAAGAAACTTAATAACAGTTACATTGGTCGCTATGGGAGTGCTGTCCAGCATTTTCTTGCCGCATGGCAGCTGAGGATCTCTTCTGATTGTCTTCTATGCATCCAGATAATTGCAATGCCCAGACCCAGGAGGGTAAGGGTTTTCAAGGTAAAAAGCACATAAATCAGGTATCTGCATCAATGAAACAGAATTATTATTATTATTATTATTATTATTATTATTATTATTATTTATTATTATTATTATACTCTGCCCATCTGATGGGGAAAGTTCTGGTACTCATCACTTGAATGTCCGAGCCATGATGCCTGTGCCAGCCACTGAGATGGGTTGCCAAGTGTTACTGCTGGCAGACATAGCATGCCAATAGCAGACAGCAGGCCTTGCTGGCCTTACCTTTGGTAATGGCACCATACAGAGTCTGCCAGCCAATGCACTTAGCACTCCATCTCACAGCTCATTTTTCCATTTGGCAATGAATTTTTACAGAGATCCTGGACTCAGTAATACAGCTGCAAATAAAACGTTTTAATGTGTTGTAATTTGCCATATACAAATGTGACACTAGATGGCGAGAGTAAGCTATGCAAAATTCAATTTATTTTTCAAAATGTTGTTGTTGTTTTTAAAAAGCATTTTCACAGCGTTTTTTTAATATGTATGTAGATTAAACCCTTGTTCCCATTGCATTTGACATCTCAACCACGGGAGGTTAGTTTTAGAGATATCGCTCGCCTGGAGGTGGGTTGTACTTGCAGGGCGAAGGGGAGAAAGAGAGACCTTAAAAGCTTTTAGAGGTTGCTGAGCCCACAGATCAATGATCTCACGTGTTTACACAGAGGGAATCTCAAGACTTACGTGTTGTCAGTAGTGTTTAGGGAGGGATCAAGGTCTGTCTGGCTGCTAATTGCTGTTGTTTCTTCTGGATCTGAGGAGGGGAGTAGAGAGGGTGAGAAATGGACAGTATCAGCAGCAGTTGTGGAAGAGACACTGAAGAGACCGAGAACTACAGAAAATGTGAACAGAGAACTGGCAAATAAGTTCATGCTCCCAAATGCATGAGGGCAGCTTCAGTAAACAAGCTGTGATCTGCTTTTAAGAAATTTGCCACAGAAGTTTATGCAGCCCACGGCAGGGCATTGGCTAGGCCCATCTGGATCCACCCACACCTGCTGGTCCTGAGCACACTCAGCTCTCCTGCAGCCCTCCAAACAGCCCCACAAACACCTAGGAACATGGGAGAGGTGGTGGAAGCAGTATCTGAAGTCTGTCTCTGGAGTCATTCCTGCGACCAGCATCCCTGTGGGCTTGTTCTGTGGTGTTTGGAACGGTATGTTTGTGTTTTTTGGCTGCTCATGGCCTCAGCTCTGCTTCTGGTGATATGTATCTTGTACTGGAAGAAGCAAAGATCACCAGTGTCGAAGCAATGATTCTTCAACATCAGCTTTGTTGGACTGGTCATGTTGTGCAGATGCCTGATGATCGTCTTCCAAAGCAACTTCTCTATTCCAAACTTAAAAAATTGAAAGCTTAATGCTGGTGGTCAACAAAAGAGGTTTAAAGACTCTCTCAAGGCAAATCTTTAAAAATGTAGTATAAACACTGACAACTGGGAAACACTGGCCTGCGAACGCTCCAGTTGGAGAACAGCCTTTACCAAAGGTGTCATAGGCTTTGAAGATGCTCAAATTCAGGACGAAAGGGAGAAATGTGCTAAGAGGAAACCCTCACCGTGATCAACTCCTGCCCAGAAACTTTTGTCCCCACTGTGGAAGGACGTGTGGATCCAGAATTGGCCTCCACAGTCACTTATGGACTCACTGTTAAAACCGTGTTTATGGAAGACAATCTTACTTGGCTACAAGTAAGTGATCGCCAAAGAAGAAGAATTTGGGGTGCTTGTGGGGTGTGCAATGCGGGTGTGCTGCAAGGCACGGGGTGTTCTGGGTATGTTCAACCCACACTTGTTGTAAAGAAAGTACACAGCTGAACCGATGTTGCTGAACAAAAACAAGAAGGTGAGAACATATTTGTGAGAGGCTAGTGATGAAGCACACCTCAGGAGAAACAAAATGTCTGCTGCAGTGCGACAGAGATTTTATGAGGTTTGTTGGGATCACACAGTTTAGTTCGGTTTTGACTTTTAAATATATTTGGTTTGGACTTTCAGTTGCCTCAATCCATGGCAAGCAGGGCCAGTCCAGGGTGTCTTGCCACTTGAGGCAAAAAGCCTCATTGCCTCCCCCCCTCCAACCACCACTCTTTCCAGATCCGGGCCCCTGCCATGATGCCTCAGCTGCACCCCTATCCCGGGTGTGGTGAGGATGCTGTGGCAGCAATGCGAGCATAGCATGGGCAGGGAGGGTGCAATAGTAGTGGAGGCAGTGAGTTCCTCAGGCCTGGATCTGGCAGCTGAGGTGATGGCCTCACCTTGCCCACATAGGCAGGCTGGCCCTGTACCCCATAGTTCGGTTCAGAGGCACCCTTAGAACAAGCCGGTGACATGAAACAACTTCTTGGGCAGGTAATTCAAGTGGGAGATCTGTTTCCCTGCCTCCAAGCACAACATTTCCTCCCAAGTTGACACTTTTACTTGGGATGGGAGAAATCCAAAACCTGTCATGGGTTTCCTCATGTGCTAATATGGGGCTACTGCAAAGTCAACCTGAGGATCTGCTGCATTGCAGGCATGTCCTTTGGGATTTTGAACTCTATCCCAGTCCATTCAGGCAACCGTGCTTGCAGGGGAATCTGTGCAAGGAGACAATTCTGCAAACATAGGTTTCCCTAATGTCAATTTTACATCTGCATCATGTAGCCACAAAAAGCAAGCCTTGTTTCATTTACTATTATTTACCTGCTTAACGGGCAATATAATATCCTTTTGGAAAGAGAAAAATTATCAAATTATTCACTTCCTATCTGTTTTTTAAAGTATAGAAGTAGCACCTCTCCTTATCTTTGCAAGTCTTTGCACACTTACCTGGGAGTAAGCCACTTTTGGGTTAATGTGCATAAGGAAAAGGTAAAGGGACTCCTGACCATTAGGTCCAGTCGTGGCCGACTCTGGGTTGCGGCGCTCATCTCGCTTTATTGGCTGAGGGAGCCGGCGTACAGCTTCCGGGTCATGTGGCGAGCATGACTAAGCCGCTTCTGGCGAACCAGAGCAGCGCACAGAAACACCGTTTACCTTCCCGCCAGAGAAGACCTATTGATCTACTTGCACTTTGACGTGCTTTCGAACTGCTAGGTTGGCAGGAGCAGGGACCGAGCAACGGGAGCTCACCCCATCGAGGGGATTCGAACCGCCAACCTTCTGATCAGCAAGTCCTAGGCTCTGTGGTTTAACCCACAGCGTCACCCGGTCACGCTTATTCCCTCTCTGATGTTTTCTTCCCCTTTTAGCTGTATTTGGCTTTTGATTTCCCTGTAGGGCTTGGAAACAGGACTCACCTGGGAGAACAGTAATATGTATACGGAATCCAGGATCATAGCCTCTTTTCTTTATGCCACACCAGTAAATCCCAGCATCTTGCTGTGTGAGGCTCTCCATTCTGACTGTGAATTCCAAATCAGTATGATTGTCCTTGATAGACATTCTGCCAGCTTTCACTTCTTCCTCAGATCCTGTAGTCTGAACAACTACACTACATTTGTTCCATGAGCTTCCTTTGCACCAATATTTTTTATATGTCTGATACCAATATTCATATCTGCACATCACAGAAAGAGACTTGCCTAGAAATCCACCCAGTGCTTCAGGACCAATCAGAACAGACATGCAACCTGGAAAACAGAATGAACCTGGAATGAGGCACCACCTCTCCAACTAATATCCCTCTCGTATAGCAGAAAAATATAAAATTACACATCCCTGTATCCGAATGAGAACTGTGGCCTTGGCACTAAGGATGCATAGGTAGAGATTTCTTAATGGCTGTTTGTGTGACCAGTACCCAGAGAAGAAAAGAGATAATGTTAATAATGTTGTTGCTCAGATGGGACAGGTAGTGTTCAATCAGTTCTGCATGGGGTTGCACACCCTCTGAAGGATAATTTTGGGAGTACTCCCTTGAATCCATTCCTGTCACTGGAAGCCAGGACTGCCATCAGCAGGCACCCAGGACTTTCATTGAAAAAGCTTTTTAATTTTTATTAAAGTACAGGCAACCACCGATTTTTGCGTTCTGGGTCATCATGCATGATGGTAGGGCATTCATCAGCTTGTTCCTTCCCATTATACCCTGTTCCACCAGCCATACCGTCCCATTTCCAGCCACTTCTGTGTAGCTGCGATTTGGGTCCAATTGTTGCGTGTAAATTGGTTGTTGCCTGTATACCAGACAGCCATAAAGAAAATTAGAAAGCATAATGTGGAGGCAACAGCTAAGGCAGAGTAGGCAGATACAGTGGTACCTTGGGTTACAGACGCTTCAGGTTACAGATGCTTCAGGTTACAGACTCCGCTAACCTAGAAATAGTACCTTGAGTTAAGAACTTTGCTTCATGATGAGAACAGAAATCGTGCAGCGGCAGTGGGAGGCCCCATTAGCTAAAGTGGTACCTCAGGTTAAGAACAGTTTCAGGTTAAGGAATCTGGCAATAGCGTCCTTCAACTATGGCAGTGTGCATAGACTGGAGCTGCAGGGAAGCCATGCCTTCCCCTGCCTCTGATCCCACCTTTTATTGCCATACACAGCTCACATCCCTTTATGGAGTCTTGCTTCACAACGACCACCTTTCTCTGTTCCTTACCTGGAAGCAGCCCCCAGATCAGGATTGTCAAAGTCCTCCAGAGCCTCATGGTCCTGCTGTTTTCTCTGTTGAAGCTAGAGGGAGCTGGAGAGTAGCCAAAGTCTCCCAGGAAGCTCGCGGTGGAGGAAGAGGGGCACCACAATGTGTTGGAATCCAACTGCTGGAATAATCTCTGGCTAAATGAAGCGGATCATGAAGCAGAGCTTCGAAAAGTGGAAATAGGAAGGCTTCTATGTTGTATGTTTGATGCGCAAGACTGTGGTTAGTGTAGTTCTGCTTTTATGGCATGCGCAGGCGGAATGGGAAAGGGAAGAGCAGCTTCGATGGATTGGGTCAAGTGTCCGTCAAGCTCTCTTTCCAAGAGCGGCCAATCAGGTGCCCCTGGAAAGTTCAAAAGTTAGCATGTTTCTAATAATAACAGATGCTCCGCCTGGTTAGATGGTAGTGGATCAGGAGCAGGCAGCCAGATGCCTCTCTAAAGTTCATAAAGAAGAATGGAAGTAATATTCATTGTTCAGCATCAGGTACTCAGGGATATACTGCCCCTGTATAGGGAGGTTCCATTTTTACTACAATAGCTAATAGGTATTGAGGAGGCTTATTCTACATTAACATATCTTATCCTTTTTTTAAAAAAAGTTCTAGCCTGATCACCTTGAGTTGCCCTTTGAATCATAGGGGGAAGTAGGATCATGACAGTTTCTACAGAATATTACAACATGTCATAAGTCCCAGTGGAGGACTGAAAAGTCCTTGTTTCCAACTACAGTGGTACCTCGGGTTACAGACGCTTCAGGTTACAGACTCCGCTAACCCAGAAATAGTATCTCGGGTTAAGAACTTTGCTTCAGGATGAGAACAGAAATCGCGTGGCGGCGGTGCGGTGGCAGTGGGAGGCCCCATTAACTAAAGTGGTGCCTCAGGTTAAGAACAGTTTCAGGTTAAGAACGGACCTCCAGAACGAATTAAGTTCTTAACCCGAGGTACCACTGTAAAGGAAAGCTCTGTTAGCTCTTTCCACTGTTATACAGCTCTTACAGTCTGAAAGTTCTTCCTGGTGTTTAGTTAGAATCTCCTTTTCTGTAGGATGAAGCCATTGGTTCGTGTCCTATCCTACAGAGAAGGAGAAAACAAGCTTGCTCCATCTTCCATGTGACAGCCCTTTAGATATTTGAAGATGGCTGTCATATCTCCTCTCAGTCTCCTCTTTTCTAGGCTAAACATAACCAGCTCCTTTAAATGCTCATTGGAAGGCTTGGTTTCCAGACCAAGCCCTCCTCTGCACCCATTCCAGCTTATCAATATCCTTCTTAAATTGTGGCATCCAGAACTGGACACAGTACTCCAGGGGTGGATTGCGTGTGCCATTGGTCTGATCCCAGTAGGGCTTTACTTTTGTTCATGTGTCCTCATGACACCCTCACATATTCTTTCCAACTATGAGGGGGTTCTCTGAACTCCCCTCTTGTTTATCTCCTCCAAGGTTGTGATGACAGCTGAGGAAATGTACCTCCTCCTTTTTGCCAGCACAGCTGAAGACAATCCCTGCAGTGGGCTCACTGCCCAATCTGATCAAGGCACACCGCCCCACTGGGAATAAGTGCAAATGTGCATAGAAGGACTGTAATCATCACAACATTTTATATGTAGCAATAGCAGTTTTTGATATATGCATTAGGGAGATGTGGCCACAGCAGTGGAATACTAGGAGGAGGAGGCATGCATCTAACAGTGGCGAGTGCTGGGTGGTGGGTGCCCAGTGGCAGCGAGAAGTTGGGGGTCGCAGGGGATGGCACTGGGTTTTTTGCCTCTAGCAGCAGAACATCACACTCTGGCCTTGAACTGGATGATTATAAACACCACATAAGCAAATCATAAGAACCTGCAGGCTGAATGTTTATTTATTTATTTTACACACACACACACACACACACACACACACACACACACACACACACACATGTTTTATTGTGAGAAAACCTAAGTGGTTTTTGAAAATATAAAATAAAACATTAAAGTTATCAAGAAAACCCAGTTAAAAACAGCCTTTCTAAACTCCCTTCTCTCTGTACAGTGGTACCTCGGGTTACAGACGCTTCAGGTTACAGACTCTGCTAACCCAGAAATAGTACCTTGGGTTAAGAACTTTGTTTCAGGATGAGAACAGAAATCGTGCTCCGGCAGCGCAGCAGCAGTGGGAGACCCCATTAGCTAAAGTGGTGCTTCAGGTTAAGAACAGTTTCAGGTTAAGAACGGACCTCCAGAACGAATCAAGTACGTAACCAGAGGTACCACTGTACTCAAACCTTGTTTTAAACTGCCACTTCCCCTCAGTGTCTTCCTCTGTTCACCCTACCCAAACCTCTGCCATTGCTTATGATTGCCACTCTCTCCCTCTCAGTATGCCTCCATCCCTGCTTTGCTCAAACTTCTGCCATTGATTTAAAGCATAATTTTTCCTCTCTGTGTCTCTCCCTTCTCATTCCCATTCCACGGCCACTGTTGTTGTGTAACCTGCCTTCATTTTGCTCTCTTCCTCCACCCTGATTTCGTGAAAATCCAGGATTGTGATATAGTATTACAAATCCTCCAACGGGGCTGCATGATAGCATTCTTACATTTTTATTATATAGAGAGACTACTATAATATAAATGCCACCAGCACGCACAAACAAACACATGTAATAAAATTTCCACGTGAAACTGATAAAATGCAAATGATTGTCAGCAAAAGGGGGCTGGGGAATCAAGACTGTGACTGATCTCTGTTTCAGAGTAGACAAATGCACAGTGACTTTGAGGCTGGATGGCTTCTTTGGCTCCTGGTACTTGCAGATGCAGAAGTTGAGGACACAGCAGAACGACAACGGAACAAGCTGAGAAAAATGCCTTCTTGCATAGTTCGCTTCCTCTTTTCTTGTTGGGTTGAGTCATTGTCCAGATAGGAAGTAGTGATAGTTCTCACAGTGGTCCTTCTGACGTCACCTCCTCAGAGGGCTATGTCTTCTTACTGCGCATCCAGATAATTGCAAGGATCATACCCAGGAAGATGGGGGCTTTCAAGGCAACTGAAACCAGGAAGGACATGTAGACCAGGTATCTGCATTGGAGAAACAGAATATTATCCTCACTGGAGTAGATCGCAATGCAATACTCCCACCATTCTCTAACAAGAAGCTTTGTGGCTCTGAAAAGCATACACCAAGATCCCAGAAGCTACAAAGCATGGCTTACGGAGTTGGGGGCTTATTGTACGAACTCTGTCCCTTACTTTATGCCAGGGGTACGCAACCTAAGACCCGGGGGCCGGATGCGGCTCAATCACCTTCTAAATCCGGCCCACGGACGGTCCAGGAATCAGCATGTTTTTACATGAGTAGAATGTGTCCTTTTATTTAAAATGCTTCTCTGGGTTATTTGTGGGGTCTGCCTGGTGTTTTTACATGAGTAGAATGTGTGCTTTTATTTAAAATGCATCTCCGGGTTATTTGTGGGGCATAGGAATTCATTCATTTATTTTCCAAAATATAGTCCAGCCCACCACATGGTCTGAGGGACGGTGGACCGGCCCACAGCTGAAAAAGGTTGCTGACCTCTGCTTTATGCCTTCAAGATCCACACATCATTAGCAATAAAAAGGTATTTGTGCAGAATGACAATCGGGGGACTGACTGATGACTGGCCACCGCTAGTCTCCCTTGACCGACAGAACCCAAATAATCTAAAGAAGTGTCCTGGAGGCTACGAAATTCCTCCTTCCTGTCCCTCATCTCATTTTACAATTTTTATCATGGTTTCCTGAGAAACCCATTTCAGCTAGTCCAAAATAGAGTGACCCTTCTCTTGGAGAAGATGCTCTGGAGCTATTTCAGGGTCCTGACTACTCTGGAAAACAAAAACGAGCATGGCCTGTAGGGAAGGAAATGAGGAGAAGGGGAAGAAAGGAAGGAATAATAAATAAAGCCTAAGTAGAGCATCACTGTGGGTAGAACATCATGAAGTAGAGTGCTATGGAAGTTTTTGTTTTTATTGAGGGTTTTCAACATAAAATACAACAAACAAAAAACAAACTAATCTAAAGAAGATAAACAGGAAAGAAGCAAGACTATGCCAAAGGAATTAAAACATTAGCCGGATGATATAAACCTGTGCAGTAAGAAATAATCAAATAGGAAGATAAGAGAAAATTAGTAAACAGATTCAAATTGGATATGCAGTAACAAAAAGATACAAATTAAGTAACCGCAGAAAGGAGGGGAGGGGAGGCGAGGGAAATGTAAATTGAAATTGTAAGAATTTTGTTTAGCATCCTAAAACGTTGGTAACTTGCAAGAATGAAAAATATTTTTTTTAAAAAAGCAAAGGAAGAAAAAAAGAGGAGGAGACAAGGAAGAGAGAAAGCAGAGAAAATAAACACAAGGCCCTCTATTACAATTATATCTTAATCCTTATTCTATACACAGAAGAGTGAACCCTCCCAGCATTCACCTGGGAGTTTCCCACTTCCCCCCCAGCCTTAAACCCTCGGAGATCCTCTCCGCTCTGCCCTTCATCTCCCATCCACCACCTTCCTGTGTGTATCTTCCTAAATCCAAGATAGGAGACTTCAAAAGAGCAAAGCATAAATATAGATTGAATTAACAGAGAGAAAACAAGGATTAAAGGTCATTAGAAAAGCAAGATAAGAAAAGAAATAACAGAAAAGAAAAAGAGGGTCTTCTGATTTTCTGTCTGCCTATTATGTATATAACAATTATCCAAAATATTCAAAACATGTGCTCTACGTTCCTGGGGTATCTTAAGCTGCATGAATTAATTATCATGTCATAGTATGGAGTCCCAGGCAGTGGGGCATCTCCAGCCACACAGGTTTATTTTTTAGCTAGGTGCTGTTTTGCTGAAAAGGACTGAACTCTGAATTTCTCAGGAAATGCAGGAAGGAATAACTTGACCTAATTAACCTGGTCTATTAGCAACATGTGAGGTATACATGATTTAAATGAGTAGGTTGAATAAATAAGTCCATTTAGTTAATTATAAATTGTTCACTGCACAAGAACAATTCACCCTAATCTTAGGTTTCTCTTAGGTGTCTCCCATTTACCTGAAGCGGTACGCGGGTGGCGCTGTGGGTTAAACCACAGAGCCTAGGACTTGCCGATCAAAAGGTTGGCGGTTTGAATCCCCACCATGAGGTGAGCTCCCATTGCTTGGTCCCTGCTCCTGCCAACCTAGCAGTTCGAAAGCACGTCAAAGTGCAAGCAAATAAATAGGTACCGCTCCGGCAGGAAGGTAAACGGCGTTTCCGTGCGCTGCTCTGGTTCGCCAGAAGCGGCTTAGTCATGCTGGCCACATGACCCAGAAGCTGTACGCCGGCTCCCTCGGCGAATAAAGCGAGATGAGCGCCGCAACCCCAAAGTCGGTTATGACTGGACCTAATGGTCAGGGGACCCTTTATCTTTAAGTTGTTCAGTGCACAAGAACAGTTCGCCCTAATCTTAGGTTTCTCTTAGGTGTCTCCCATTTACCTGAAGAGACTCAGTAAAAACTGCATGAAGGTGGGAAAGATTTCAGATAGGAAAATGTTTTGTTTTTCTTTGGATATGTCAGCTTATTTTGTGTGTGTTACACTAAATTAACTATTTTAAGATTTACCACCTTGTACCAATTTGTTAGCAGGGGCTCCACAACCTGCATGTGTAAGCACAAAGGGTGTGTGTGTGTGTGTGTGTGTGTGTGTGTGTGTGTGTAATAGCAGGAGATTGCAGACATTCAATTGCAGTCTTTAAACTGAGATCTTTATTCCTGTCCACATCTGTATTGGGTTTGCTTTTTACATATAGAATTGTTCTTTATTGTTTTTATTGCTGATGTTTTTACTGTGAAATTGCGTTCAGATATTTTTGGGGAAGAGGTTCATAAATAGAATCTCATTCACGAATAAAGAAATGATTCTGTTCCTCTGGGAAGCAGAACATATAGACAAGTCAGAAGGGAGAGAGTGGCTCAAACCAGGACATGCTGTGAAGGAAGTTCACGCACCTGATAGAACTGATATCCTTGTGAAAGGCGTCTTCTGGTCCTCTGGTTATTTCTAATATAGAAAGAAGAAGAATGGAAGACAAAGGTGTGAAATTGGGCTGCTCCACAGTAAGTCTGTGAGTGACATAAACCTGACCTCAGCCTGAATAGATGAATCTTGCTGTCACTCAAATGGTAATCAATGGATTAAGTTTCCCTCTACATTCAGTCTTTCCAGAACAATCCATTCTCCAATCTCTATCTTGCATGGCCTACAGCAGGGGTCAGCAAGGTTTACCTCACCTGGGCCAGTTCACTCCAGTGGAGATCCCTCTATGGGCTGGATCGTACATGCACCCGCGATTTCTGGTGTCTGCATCTGCGCAGACATGATTTATGGCGCCGTGGAAGCGAGTCCCCACGCCACACTGTGGTAGTTTAGTGCAGCGCACAGGGACTTGCTGAAGGGGTGACTCGGTTCAGGGGCGGCTCATGGGCCAGTTAAACGATCCCATGGGCTGCTTGTGACCCATGGACCTTAGGTTGCCGACCCCTGGCCTATAGTTTATACAGGAGTGGCCAACGCATATAGGATTTGACTGAAGCCAACATGACTCCTACTTAAGGAAGCTGTAGACAACGAACATGTGTTCGATCAGGTGAAAAACAATATAAGGAAGGTATTAACTGGAAAAAAGAGAGCTTTAATGGGATGAAGATACAATACTGCCTGGGTCACTCATATTCATAGCTGTCAACTTACAGATTTGAAAATAAGGGACCAGCAGCCTCGAAAATAAGGGATCAGCCGCCAAAATAAGGGATTTTCAGAGCACAGGTATGTTCAACTTCTGAGCCCCTCCGAGCCAAAGGCAGAAAGCCCAGCCAGCAGCCAAATGAAGCCTCAAGCGGTGGTTCCCACAGCGCAGCAACCCAGCAAAGGGGATGCAGCAAGGAAAACCACCGTCACCTCTCCGCTGGGAAGCACTGAGCAAAGACGAGTCCCCAGGCAACGCGGCCGATTTGATCGGCACAAGGCATGCAAGCTCCACCCCCCCAGTCGTTCTTAGACTACTTATTGTGTGAGCAACGCAGTCAAGCAACACAGTTGGAGCCTCCCTCCTCCCTGGCTGGCAGGGAGGGAGGGAAAGGAGCTGCTTCCTTTGAAACCCAGGAAATTTAAGGGACATCATCATTAAGGGACAGCAGCGGGACACAGCGCTGGGATAAGGGACTTTCCCGCCAAATAAGGGAGGTTGACAGCTATGCTCATATTCTCCAGAAATTTCGAGCATGAAAGCAAACATAAAAAAACAGAAGCTACAAAGGAAATTGGATGGAGGTATGGGAAGAGACTCTTAGTAACACTTTCATTTCCAACTTAGAAACAATCCTTTAGACTTTCATTTTTTTAAAAAGGATGAAGTAAGGAGAAACACAGAATCTTGTGACCTGCTTTGATGGTGACATTTGGCTTAATGCAACTTTAGCCGAAGCCTAATATTTCCATATGTTCTGAAGTTGCATTAAAGGGTTGGGTCCCTTGGACAGCCCTAATGCTCCCATCATGCATGGGTCCCCTGATGTTGTTGGACAATGACCCTCATCATCTCCAGCCAGGTCAAGGATTGGAGCACTGTAGTCCACCCATCTCTGGGGACTGAGAACCAAGGAAGGCTGCTGGAGAACAATCAAACCATTTGGATGTTAGGGCTGGAGAAGGCTGTCCTACAGCAATTAGTGATTAATAATAATAATAATAATAATAATAATAATAATAATAATAATAAATAAATAATTAATTATTTATACCCAACCCATCTGGCTGGGTTTCCCCAGCCACTCTGGGCGGCTTCCAACAAAATATTAAAATACAATAGTCCGTCAAACATTAAAAGCTTCCCTAAAAAGGGCTGCCTTCAGATGTCTTCTAAAAGTCTGGTAGTTGTTTATCTCTTTGACATCTGGTGGGAGGGCGTTCCACAGGGCGGGTGCCACTACTGAGAAGGCCCTCTGCCTGGTTCCCTGTAACTTGGCTTCTCGCAGCGAGGGAACCACCAGAAGGCCCTCGGTGCTGGACCTCAGTGTCCAGGCAGAATGATGGGGGTGGAGACACTCCTTTAGTCCAATGGGGGAAAACAGTCCTCTCCTTCTCTCTATTCTCGCCATCACTTCAGCTGTGATTTAGCTTCCTGGGCTAAAATCAAAGCAGGGGGACTCATTAACCTACCTGTCACATTGACTGGAACCATCAGATCCGAACCTCCCTGCACAATCATGCCACATTTGTACATGCCGGAATCACTGTTGGTCAGCTCATCAATCGTCACTGTGAATTGGTTTAATGAATGGTTGTCTCTGATGGAGACTCTGCCTTTCCTCACTGGCTCTTCTGAACCTGAAGTCTCGACAATTTTGTCACATGATGTTTTGCTCATTTCTTTGCACCAGTATTTTGGGTTTCCCTTATACCGTTCATCGTATCTGCATTCCACAGACGCCAATCCTCCCAGGATTGCATGCATCTTGAGGACGGTCAAGTCAGAGAAACATCCTGAAGAACAAAAAGAAGCAGGCTAGGTTACAATCTTTCTTCTCCCCAGCAACTCTGTGTGTGTGTGTGTGTGTGTGTGTGTGTGTGTGTGTGTCTGAATTCCAAAGCTGGTCAGGGTGGGGAGGCCCGGTGCAGAGGCTTTATCATCACCCCCTCCTTTTTCCTAAATTCCATTGTTATCTTCTCATACACCTCTAATTTTGACATAGTCACATTTATTTGGCTGAACAATAGCCTCCCGCCAAAGGTCTGTGCATAGGGCCCCACAGACCATAAAGCTGCCTCTATTCATTAAGATTAGTTAAAGGTAAAGGGACCCCTCACCATTAGGTCCAGTCGTGGCCGACTCTGGGGTTCCGGTGCTCATCTCGCTTTATTGGCCGAGGGAGCCGGCGTACAGCTTCCAGGTCATGTGGCCAGCATGACTAAGCCGCTTCTGGCGAACCAGAGCAGCACACGGAAATGCCGTTTACCTTCCCGCCGGAGCGGTACCTATTTATCTACTTGTACTTTGACGTACTTTCGAACTGCTAGGTTGGCAGGAGCAGGGACCGAGCAACGGGAACTCACCCCGTCACGGGGATTCGAACCACCAACCTTCTGATCAGCAAGTCCTAGGCTCTGTGGTTTAACTCACAGCGCCACCCGCGTCCCAGTAAGATTAGTTAGGTATGGCTTAATTGTGACTGTTCCAGCTTCTCCCATCCTCTCTGCATCCACCCCATTCCACTTCTAATATGAAAGCCTATCAGTTGGCACCAGAGTCTACAGCAGGGGTAAGCAAACTTTTTCAGCAGGGGGCCAGTCCACTGTCCCTCAAACCTTGTGCGGGGCCGGACTAATTTTTTTGGGGGGAAATGAATGAATGGACAAGCCCTGGTGGCTACTTACCTGTGTCTTGCGAGCGGCAGGGGCTGGCGGAAGCGGAATGATGAGTGGTGCACGAAAGGGCTCCGGAGAGGGGCTGGCAGCAAGCACAGGCGGAGGAAGAGTAGTGCAGGGGGAGCGCTTCACACCTGGCAGTGCGATCCCAGTGTGGTGCTATCGCGGCTGCTCTCCGCCCCCCGGTGCCGGAGCATGAAGCTCCGCCACTGGCAGCAACAAACCCCGAATTCAGCCAGCTTACAATGGTGGCTGCTCAAGTGCTCACTCATGCTGCTGCTGCTGGCACCAACAAAGCCCCGCCCCCTTTCTCTCTGCTCTAGGCAGGGCGGGGAGAAGCCAGGAGGAGGGAGGGAGGAGGCGCCACCGCGGTGTGAGGGAGAGGAGGGGGAAATGGTGCAGCCCGAACTATCAGATCCACGCTGAACCACACGGCAATTCCCAGACCATCTGCGGGCCGGGTCCAGAAAGCAACTGGGCCGGATCCGGCCCAGGGCCTTAGTTTGCTGACCCATGGTCTACAGTGTTGCCCTGCAATAACAGACAGCGTTCATTATGAAAGCTGTACAGTGGTACCTCGGGTTAAGAACTTAATTCGTTCTGGAGGTTCGTTCTTAACCTGAAACTGTTCTTAACCTGAAGCACCACTTTAGCTAATGGGGCCTCCCGCTGCCGCTGCACGATTTCTGTTCTCATCCTGAAGCAAAGTTCTTAACCCAAGGTACTATGTCTGGGTTAGCGGAGTCTGTAACCTGAAGCATCTGTAACCTGAAGCGTTTGTCACCCGAGGTACCACTGTAATTAGTTGTAGCTAGCAACTCTCATTCACAGGCAAGCTAACCTTTGATTAAATTTGGAAGCGGTAAAATAAAAACAACCATCTTACCTGGCAGGAGGAATATCAGGCCGAACAAGGACAGTGGCTGCATCGTCTGGTCTAGACAGCTGCTCCCTTCCCACATCTCACTTCTCTTTGGGACACTTAAAAACAATTATCTGCAAATATTGCCTGTCACGGAGGCAAACAATTCTTGCTTCTTCTTTCTTCACATTGCTTCATCACTTCCTTTGGCTTCCTCCCATGTCTTTTCCCACATTGTTGTTTTGTACAACCAGCCTATTGTAATGACAACCAGCCGGGCGGAGATAGTTCTGTGCCTCAAAACAATTTACGATAGAACATCCTAGCAATGAGAGTGAGGGGGAAGAAAAAAAGCATTGCCTCTGCCTAACTGCAATTGCCTTTTCTAGGGCTAGACTCAGCAATTTCCTTAGCCTATTTTATAGAAACAGCCCCCAATATAACTAAACCCTTTACTGTATTCTTTGAATATGCTCCACTTCAGCACAATATTGTTCTCCTTTGTCATCTTTCTCTCTTGGACATGCACATTTTCTTTCTGTCTTTTTTAAAATCTGTTTAACTTCCTGTGAGCGCCGTTTTAAGAATTACGACAACACTCTTGCATCATCTGCATTTATATTTATTTCTCTTCTGCTGTCAGTATAAATACCTTTCTGGGTGCTTCCAGGTATCCGTTCAATGTGGGATCTGTGCTCCTCATGCAGGCATAAAACATTCACACAACATTGTTGGTATATAAATGTCAACCATATTAATTCCCTGGCTTTTTACATTCTTGGGGAAATCTGAGAATTTTCTTTTTGTTTTAAGCTCTGACTTGGAAGCATCATTGCTAACATTTAGAACTTAACATTCTCTTCTTTGTTGGTTGTTTCTTTCTTTCTTTTTTGTTTCATTTTCTTTTTAGGTATATAAAATTTGTATATAATTTTTGTATACATGTTGGAAATTAAATTATAGTAAGTCCTGTAATGTAATATGACAATGTTTACCGATGTAATATAAGAATGTTAATAAATAAATAAAATGCAAACAACAAGAACAACAAACAAACTTGACATCCTCTTCTGTCTTTCCCCAGTGGGGTAGCCATTTTAGTTATTTGCAGCAAAACCAATGAAGTTGTCTTGTGACAACTTCAAAAGACGAAGGGTTGTATTCAAAGTAGTGCTAGGGAGACCATTCAATTAGTGCAATTGTTTCTGCTTGCCTGATGAAACCACCTCCCCTCTCCTCCCACTTTATGCTGTTCTGGGCGGGTTCTCCTGACCCTCTGGAGCAGTTTGGGGGAGGCTGTGAGGGAGGAGAGTGGGGGGAAGCCCTGTTGCGCTAAGGGGCAGTGGCATAGCATGCTATACCAGCGCCCGGGCTCTCGTGGTGGGGTGGGAGGGAGGGAAACGGAGTACGCATGTGCATTCAACGGCCTAAAGGCGTCCATGTCACCCAGAGATAAGAAGAGTTACATAGTTCACATAGAGAAGTAGTTTTCAACGGAGCCCAGCACTGGAAGCGCACAGCTGTATTGAGGCAGCACCAGGCGTTGAAAGTTTGCACCCCATACAATTTTGCACCTGGGGCAGCCGCCCCTTTGGCCCTCCCATGCTACGCCACTGCTAAGAGGAATCATTGCACTGGTTTCTGCTAGTGCAACGATTTAGCTTAATATGACCCTAACCAATTTACCACAGTGCAAGCTTCCGTGGCCTGCAGTTCACCTCACCAGATGCATGAAGCTGCAATAACATAGACTCAGCTGGAAGTATATATGCATATGGGAACTGTAAACAGTGAGGTCAGAAGTAAATAAGTTACAGAAAGTACGTATATGAAAATCACACAATTCACTGTTAGTTTTTAAGGTGCTACAAGACTCTTTGTTATTCTTTCTCTCCTTTCCCCCTTGGTATCTGTACTAACTTTCTTACCAAACTTCCTATCTCTCTTCTATTCTTTGCAGGGCATCTACAGACATGCTGTTCATCCATCAGTCACCCAGATGTGCATGCACAAAGCTTAGCTGGTACAGTGGTACCTCAGGTTACAGGCGCTTCAGGTTACAGACTCTGCTAACCCAGAAATAGTACCTCGGGTTAAGAACTTTGCTTCAGGATGAGAACAGATATCGCATGGCGGCGGCGCAGCGGCAGTGGGAGGCCCCATTAGCTAAAGTGGTACCTCTGGTTAAGAACAGTTTCAGGTTAAGAACGGACCTCCGGAACGAATTAAGTTCTTAACCCAAGGTATCACTGTAGTTAGATGATGTTCAGTCTTAACTGACTATTCTTTCTGATTTATTTACAGGGTGGTTATTACACAACAATGAGTGTTCATCCTGAGTTTACACACACCCTTCCCTTTAATCATTTGTTCATCCCACACTTTTCAGTGTCTAGAGTTTACCCTTCAGTCCATGTTAACTTTGATTGCAAATCTATTATACCACCACTAGACGGCTCTGTACGCTTCTAACTACACCAGTTTAGTGCCGAGAGTGTGATTTCTGCTGAACAAGAAAGGGAAATCTGGATTTTCAACCTTTGTGGCTATAAGAATCTTCTCTTTCAGAAACGTCTCTGAGCTCACCTGTCCTTTCATGTGCTACGGGAAGATCTTAAAGTAGGCCTCCAGATGTTGATGGACTACAACTCCCATCATCCCTGACCAGTGGCCATGCTGGCTGGTGCTGATGGGAGTTGGAGTCCAACAACTTCTGGAGGTAACTAGGTTGGCTACTCTTGGCTTAGAGGTTAAGCACACATAGCTAAAAAAAAATTTAAGCAATCTTCAGCTTTTCATATGTATTGGTTCTGTTGTGTCTGAATGTCCAAATGTGTCCCCCCCCCCAAATTATTATTATTATTTCTTAAAGTATTAATAATGCAAATAAAAATGTGCTCCCCACTCCAAGACCATTATTTATCATAATTATCCAACTTTCCAAAAATTCAACACTTCTTGAGATGGTTTGACCCCTTTCTGTTTTAACAATACGAATTCCACAAATATTTTCCATATTTCCTCAACATCATTTCTCTTCCATATTCCCCTTCTTACTTTAATAACACACATCACTTTATCATTAATTGCCACACTTGCCTGTACCATTCCTCCATTCCATATTCAGCTTGCCCCTTCCACCTCCTAGCTATGATAACTCTTGCCACTGTCAACAAATGTCCAGATGTTTCTGGCTGATGTGAGTTGCAAAGTTCAAGCTCCTTCAGCGAGAAGATTTCCCCAGTCTAAAGTGGTCTTGCCCGTCTATAGCTCTGAACCACTGATACCGCATGACATTGCAGGAATTGCACTTCTTTATTTTAGCCTCCCACACACCTCATGGCAAGTTCCCTTTTATGCATTTTCACTGCAAAAAACACCATTCCATAGAGATTTTTTTTTTTTAATGAGTAAGGCTTTAGTCACTGGGCAAATGCCAAGTTTTACTAATTTGCACCTCTTTCACAACTTCATTTACTACTCTCCCACCCTCCTCCCAATCATCCCAGAAGCAAACAAGGACCAGACATCTCTTTGCATGGTGCCCCATACGCATACAGGCATGGATCCTGTTCTGTATAGACGATAGTCCACAGACCTCTGGGCCAATAGCTGAAGAAAGGAAAGCTGTCTGAGGACTTTTGGCGGTGTGTGTGTTTTAAATCCATACATATTTATTAAAGAAACCCATAACACATTTTTGGAAGGAACACCCGAAGGCAAAAGAGCTCCAGGATCAACCTTGATATTGAAGAATACCTCTTGCAAATCAGTTGATGCTTTGTTAGGCTAGGAAAGATTTAGTTTGGACAAAGAAGAATAGGCAAATAAATACTGTTAATGCAGCAGCAAAGGGCCTTCCTGGCTTGGTTATGCTAAAATGCATTGACAATATTTCTTTAAAGGCTGTTGTAAATTTGCAGGAGGGGCCTCTGCCTGAGCAGCAACTCACCAAGCTGCCTCCCATCAATAAAAAATACATAGCAAACTGAGGTTCTGTCTGCCTCCCCCCCCCCAAATCCTGGATACGCCCATGTCACCAGGTGAGGGCGATTTGCAGGGCCTGGAGGAGCAGACACTGGGTCTGGGTGTATCAACGGCACAAATCCATCCTCTTCTGACTGGGCAGAAAGTGTTGGAAGCTGGGCTGGTTAAACACAGCTCTGCCCCTACAGATCAGCACTTGGGGTTCTCAGCTAGGCCAAGCCACACACACTTTTTTATATGTACAGTATTCCTTCCCTGACTTCTCAGGTATTTGTTCGGGCCAGGAAGGAATTTTAACGTGTCTCTCTCTGTTTGGCTAATTTGTCATTGTCACAACTTGGTAAGTCGACCAGGAGTGCAGGAATAAATCCTTCTGAAAGAAGATAGAGGAGTTACATTGTGAGACACCGGGGAAGAGTGTTAGGGCAGCCAGATGATCTGGCTTGACTCTCAGAACCAAGTAAGGAGTGCCAGCTGGAGGGCATCTGTGTGGCTGGCACAGCTTCCTTGAGCAAAAGGCAGGCTTGCCTAAAACAGGGACAGCTTAGAGCTGAGCTGGCCCTGTGGTCAATCAGCAGGTCAACCAAGCTATTCAATATTTTAGTATGCTTTCACCCATGTTTGATGAAGGAGAATTACGATGAACTGAGGCTTTGCTTTCCTCTGGTATTATTCTGATTGCTTTGTTTTATTCCTTGCCCCTCGTGCTAAGGTCCTAGAGAGGGTCTCAGTTTAAAACACAACATTGAAAACAGTTAAAAACAAATTGCAAGAATTGGGTGGGTCCTAAAAAAATAGACACGTCAAGTATCAAAGGTATAAAGTATAAAAAGTACAAAAGTAGAAAGAGGTGCAACCTCAGCCTTCAGTGGAAACTGTACAGTGAAGGCTCAAGACACAGCTGTGGGGAAAGGAGTTCAACAATGATGGGACTGCTGTAGAGAGTGTTCTCTCCTGCTCCACCACCGCACAAGTTTCTGAGGGCTCTGAAACAACCAAGAGGTCACAGTTCCATAGTGCATTTTAGGTCAAAGCCTTCTGCTTTGAGAAATGAGAAGAAAGCTTCCTCCTGCAGATGGTCACTGAATTTCTGTGCATGGAACTGGGAGGATGGTGCTCATGCCTTGATCGACTCCTAGGCTAAGAAAGAGATGGTTCATCAGCTACAGAAAAGCAACAAGAAAAGATTCCACATTAAAGTAGCAGCACCTGAGCTGAGGTATTTTGTTGTGTTCCTCTTTCTTATCTTGGACTTTGTGTCATTGCTTATCCCAAGAAAAACCTCTTGTTCGTACAGAAAAAATCAGGGGTTAAAGTTAGTTTGAAGGAGGAACAACGTACAAGTTATTTGTGGGACTACTATCTGGTTTTGACTTTGGATAATTAGGTAGGTAATAATATCAGAATCAAGCAGAGCATGGTGGTATAAAACCACCCAACGCTCCAGGCTGTTCCATACATTTTTCAGGCAAAATGCAAAACATTTTACATGTGCTTTTTTGTAAACCCATCACACCTGCACATGCTTGTCTAACACATGTGGTCACCTTGGGTGTGTTGTGCTAGTAATTTGCCAGGGATCTGCAATCAGCAACATTTCTCTGCAACATCTGGAAAACATGGATTTGGGCTGTGCAATAATTTGTGAAAGAGGCCTTTGGAGTGTGAGTAACCTGACTTGATTTAGGATAAAAAAAAACCCCACATTGGCCAAGTACTGAGAAGAGGAATAAGAAAAAATAAATTTTGTTAACTGCAGCAGCAAAGGCCTTACTAGTTTCTTAACAGGATCCTGGATTGTCTATACTTGGCATGTAAATTATCTCTTGGGTATCAGTGTTGGCTGGGCCAAAGTGTGCAACTACCAGGTAGACCTCCCATTTTCTCACTTTCTCACAACATCCTTGGAAATCTGGAAATTAATGACACGGCTGAGTCATCAGTGAAAGAGTTGGTTACCCTTCAATGGGATACCTTAAAGCTCTTCTTCAGTCTCTGGAGCCTTGGGGTTGGAGCTTCCTCTGGTCTTTCTGTACCATACATGCACCCAAACCACAGCGGCCAACATAGCTAGGAAGACTGGGATTTTCCACATGACCAGGAGCAGGAAATCGGTGTTGCTAGGCTGGGTTCTAAAGAGAGATATGTTCCACTTTCTAATTCATTGCCATAATGACACATGCAAGCAGTATGAGCATGAAGTAAATGTGCATTTATTTTATTTCTATCCTGCCTTGAAGCTTTTTTGTTGTCATAGAAAGGTAGATTAGAAACAACACAACAAGATGGAAGGAGTAAAATATTGAGATCACACATGGGTGAAGGGGAGTGAGGGGTATATGGGAATCTATAATATCATTTATAATATAATTTGTTAATTGCGTTGTATTTACATATAGCAAAGGGAAGCCTAGAGCAATTGGATATATTTTCATTTAGGTAATCTATGTAATAGGCTTATGTTAGAAAATGAATATGGATTTTGAATTTGGTGTTTGTAATTTTTTTTGGTTTTGAAATAAAAATTTAATATTAAAAAAAGAGAGATAGATGCTGGCAGATAAAAAAGAAAAGAAAAAGAAAGGTAGATTAGAAGCAGAATGAATGAATATACAGCAACATTTTTGCCATGGGTGGGAAAGATGGCCCCTGGCTCTTCACTACAATTAGACTTGGCATTCAGCTGGACTTGGCACCCAGCTATTATAATAGGCTACATTATAGGTTCCTCCCTGGAACATAAGGGGTGTAAAGGGTTATGGCACCTTTCAGGATCTACGGGAGATACAGCTGGCTCTTCTGTTGCTTGTTCCATGCTTCCAAAATGGGTCGAAGGAACAGAATCTGCAAGGGGGGGAAACATGCACAGTCAAATCCTAACCTGGGAAATTTATTCATCTTTTCAGATTTCTTTTTTTAACAGGAGATTTTGGTGTGGGTTCAAATGGTCTGCAAGTTGATGCTACTCAGAGCCAGCCATGCAATACGAAATAAAAAGAAAAGACTAAATGAAGAGGCAGCTGAATGCTAGACCTGTGCCCTGATCCATCAAAGCTTGTGGCAAACCTGCAAAAGTTGCATGTGTTTCATTTAAACATTCATATACTGCTTTCCTGGGGATGGAGGAGGCTCTTGAGAGTCCCATGGACTGCAAGAAGATCAAACCTTTCCATGCTTAAGAAAATCAGTCCTGAGTGCTCACTGGGAGGACAGATCCTGAAGCTGAGGCTCCAATA
Source organism: Podarcis muralis (assembly GCF_964188315.1). Lineage (NCBI taxonomy): Eukaryota > Metazoa > Chordata > Lepidosauria > Squamata > Lacertidae > Podarcis > Podarcis muralis. Next base: position 33,405,192 of record NC_135656.1, read on the forward strand.
CTGTGGCCACCTCACGAGAAGAGAAGACTCCCTGGAAAAGACCCTGATGTTGGGAAGGATGGCGGGCACAAGGAGAAGGGGATGACAGAGGGTGAGATGGTTGGACAGTGTTCTCAAAGCTACCAGCATGAGTTTGACCAAAGTGTGGGAGGCAGTGGAAGACAGGAGTGCCTGGCGTGCTCTGGTCCATGGGGTCACAAAGAGTTGGACATGACTAAACGACTAAACAACAACATACTGCTTTCCTATTATAAAATAGTGTTCGAAGCAGTTTACAAATCCCAGTAATATTGAAAGCAGTTTACAAATCAATAAACCCTTTGCATTTAAAAGCTTACCAGCAGTAAAAGCAAGCCTTAGGGTGAAGCTCAAAGCAGAGCTTAAGGAGATTGATACACCAATGCAAGCATGTCTGCTTGACTGATGGGGTGACCCACCCTCTGCTGACCCCAGAGATGATGTGGAGGGGGTCATGGAGGAGGGTGGCATGGGTAGGGGAGGGAGGAAAGCCCTGTTGTAGTAGAGGGACATGTTGTGCTGGCTCCCACTAGAACAGTTATTTAGCTGAATCCAGCCCTCAGATTATACAAAACCCGAAAGAGTAGTCGATAAAAACAATAAGCACCAGTCACCTATCAAATGTCTTCGAAAATAAAGAAGGCTTGGCCTAAGTGATCAAAGGGACGCGGGTAGCGCTGTGGGTTAAACCACAGAGCCTAGGACTTGCCCATCAGAAGGTCAGCTGTTCGAATCCCTGCAACAGGGTGAGCTCCCGTTGCTCGGTCCCTGCTCCTGCCAACCTAGCAGTTCAAAAGCACGTCAAAGTGCAAGTAGATAAATAGGTACCGCTCTGGTGGGAAGGTAAACGGTGTTTCCGTGTGCTGCTCTGGTTCGCCAGAAGCAGCTTAGTCATGCTGGCCACATGACCCGGAAACTGTACGCCGGCTTCCTCAGCCAATAAAGCGAGATGAGCGCCGCAACCCCAGAGTCGGCCACGACTGGACCTAATAGTCAGGGGTCCCTTTACCTTTACTTAAGTGATCAAAACATTGACAGCAGCTGAACCTGCCTGCGTAAAATGATGGGCCAAAGCAAGTGAAATTGTTCGCCAAAAAGACTGCAAGCTTCAACCAATATATACCCCCCACATACTTGGTGGGATTGACTTTGCTTTTGCTAGTCAAGCCGATAGTCCTAGATGCCTATGGATTCTTCCAAGGCCTGCTACTCTCCCCACTTCTGAGATGTCACCACCAACCATTACCCACACACCTTCAAATCTAATCCTGTAGCTCTCAAGGGCCAGAAGCATGCTCTCTTTTAAAAAGAAAGGTGCCGTTCTCAAGGTTCTGAGTGCAACCCGTGTCAAACCATCACACAATTCCAGCTTTAGGAAGCTAGAGTCTGGAGTGGCCCAAGCCATTTTGCCGCCCGAGGTGAAGGACAAGATGGAGCATTCCACGTTCTATGCACAAAATCTGACCAGACTTGTAGCCCTGGTGACGGAACAGCGTCTTCCACTGCATCCTAGGGCACCAAGCTGGCACACATTTCTAGCCACTTCCCGCCCCTCAGAATCTGCAACCTGAGGCAGATGCCTCCCCCTGCCACATGGAAGGAATGGCTCTGCTGGAGTGCATTAGCTTCTTTTGTAGACACAATGGCCCTCTCCCTATAAGAGTAAATGCAGCAGTGGGGAAGTGTACCTGTAATGATAACTTCCACTGGATGCCAGATGTTATATGCTCTCTCTACCCCACAGATATAGGTCCCGGCATCTTCATTAGTGAGGTTTTCCATGGTCACAGTGAATTTATGGAATGTGTGGTTGTCTTTAATGGACATTCTGTCATTCATCCCCTCTGCCTCCATCCTAGTTGTACGGATAGTGTGGCTACTAGAACAGAGGGTCAAACCTTCTTCTTTGCACCAGTATTTGACAGATTTTTCATCCTCCTTTCCATATTTACACTGGACAGACAGTGAGCCACCAAGAGGTGCAGTGACTGTTTCAGGGCCTTCCAGTGTCCAACAAACTGTGAAAAAGAGAAAGAGAAAGGAAACACTTTTCACTCAGAACAAATCAGACGTTAAGCATATTCAGAGCTATTACACACAAAAACGTCTATTCCAAAATGGATGGAGCCATATTGCTTGCCTCAAAATCTGTTGCTTTAATGGTTATGCTTTAGGGGGAAACATTCAGAATATTGCTAAGGCTTCAGTCACAGTGGTTAAGAGCGGTGGACTCGTAATCTGGCAAACTGGGTTCGCTTCTCCACTCCTCCACATGCAGCTGCTGGGAGACCTTGGGCTAGTCACACTTCTCTCAAGTCTCTCAGCCCCACTCACCTCACAGAGTGTTTGTTGTGGGGGAGGAAGGGAAAGGAGAATGTTAGCCGCTTTGAGACTCCTTAAAGGGAGTGAAAGACGGGATATCAAATCCAAACTCTTCTTCTTCTTCTTCTTCTTATAACCCTCTTCTCATGGAGAACCCTGGGAGGTATAGTTTGCTAAGGGTGCCTGGAATTGTAGGTATGTGAAGTCAGCACCCTTAACAAACCACATTTTATGGCATTCTCCATAACTCATCAAGTGGTATAAGAGTGCTGTAAATACACGGTGTGAATGTGACTGAACACAATAAGCTGGGGACTATGTTCTTTTATGATTTTATACAGTGGTACCTCGGTTTTCGAATGTGTCTGTTGACAAACGTTTCGGTTTTCAAAGGCTGTAAACCTGGAAGTAAGTGCTTCAGTTTTTGAACGGGCCTCAGAAGTCTAACATGAAATGTGGCTTCCATATTGAGTTTTCTGTTTTGAGACTTCCGTACTGAGTTTTCAGTTTTTGAACGTTTCGGAACTTGAAAGGTCTTCCAGAACAGATTACGTTTGAAAACCGAGGTACCACTGTATATTGAATTTACCGGTATATTCATCTGAGGACAACAGGGTGGTTTACAGCATAAAAACAGAGAAATACATAACAAGTTAACAAACAAAGCAACCCACCCATGCGTCCACACAGTTTAAAAGGTCATAGATGGATTAATTAGCCAAAGGCCTAGGAGAGATTTTCTTCTGGTGCTTAAAGATATGAAATGAGGGTGCCAGACAAGCCCCTGGGGAGAGCATTCCACAAATGGGGAGCCACCACAGAAATGGCCCATTCTCATGCTCAAATTCCCATTCAGCCATGAAGCTCACGGGATGACTTTGGACCAGTCATTGCCTCTGAGCCTAGCCTACCTCATTTTGCCTCATAAGCTTGTTGTGATGATTAAATGGGGAGGGGGGGAGAGAACCATCTACACCACATTGAGCTCCTTGGAGAAAAAGGTGGGATATAAACAAACGAACATTTAAATCCCCATACTAATCACTTTTTCCATTATGCAAGTATCTCTGATTGCTTTCTTCTGGGGTGGAAAGCTCAAGCGCAAGCATTTTATCCTTGCTCTGCTCTGCAGATTTCTGCGCAAGCCTTGATTTCAAGATTTTTATCATTGACCAAAAGAATGAAGGGGGGGGGGAGAAAGACTGGGATTCTTGAGCCTGCACCTTCCCCAGCAGAATGCACCCAGTGGAAAGCCCGACTTATTCCACACCTCTAGTTCTCACCTTGGAAAAGAGTCCAAATCAGGCCACGAAACAGTTCCATTGTCCTTGTCCTCTGTTCAGGTAAGTTATTTCGCAGGGGAAAAATTAGTTTTTCAGCTTCTGGGAGCTTGTTTTAATTGCATCTCTCAACGCCAACCCTGCTGTCTAGTCGTCTGTGGCATTTCTCTCCTGCCTTGTCAAAGAAGGTGGTTTTTCACCAAGGGGAGGAGAACTCACCAGGTCTTGCTCAATTTATGAAAATACATGATGATTAATCTCCTATGAAGGAGAGACGTGAGGCCCTGCAATGTCACAGTAAGAATGGAGAAGTACCCAGATTTTTAAAGTTCTCAGAGGGGTAGTAGCCATAACCGCCTGCTGCAACAAACCCAATAAACCACAGTGAGCTTTTGTGGACCACAATCCATTTTATCAGATGCACAAAGCGTCATTCTGGGTTAATATCCTTTCTCAAGAACTTAGGACTAAGTGGACATCTTTGAAAAAGTCTTAATGGTCAAATCATATCTATTATAGTTCATTGTCCTTTTTGTATTGTTGTTGATTGTCCTTTTCAGTATGTTTGTTCTTTGGAGTACTTTATATTTTCATATGGTTAAACCACAGAGCCTAGGACTTGCTGATCAGAAGGTCGGTGGTTCGAATCCCCGCGACGGGGTGAGCTCCCATTGCTCGGTCCCTGCTCCTGCCAACCTAGCAGTTCAAAAGCACGTCAAAGTGCAAGTAGATAAATAGGTGCCACTCCGGCGGGAAGGTAAATGGCGTTTCTGTGCGCTGCTCTGGTTTGCCAGAAGCGGCTTAGTCATGCTGGCCACATGACCCGGAAGCTGTATGGCCAGTAAAGCGAGATGAGCGCCGCAACCCCAGAGTCGGCCACAACTGGACCTAATGGTGAGGGGTCCCTTTACCTTTTACCTTATATTTTCATATATGTGGGTCTTACAGCTTATTGTGACTCCATCTAAGGCAGCTTCCCATGTTTCAGGATGCTTGCATTATCAACAGTAACTCTCAGCCAACAAGCTGTATCTGCAGGATGTCTTGATCTTGCTCATGCTACTTGCATGTACCACAGCACTTCACATTTGTTGAAGCTTGGAGGTCCACCAGCACATCTCCAGACTAAACGGAGCCAGCAACTGGACCATGCCACAGAAGCCTAAAAAGGCTGGGCGGGCCAGCATCATCAGATGGCAGCCCAGTTCGCTGCTGCAGAGTCAGGGACAAACTATGGTTCTCCCAGAATGCCTCCAACCCAAGTATCCCTCTAGCAAGTTGGATCACTGATACTGTGTGGGGCAGTGCTATTTTTCTCTAAAAAGAGATGCCAGAACTCACATGAACACCTCTTATAATGGCAATGGAACCCACCTGACAGATGCTGGAACTGAGGTCAGGCGAGTTCCAGCTGAAAAAAAGCCCTGGTGTGGGAACTTCCCTATCCTTCAGGTGAGCAGGAGCAGCCTGAGGATTCTTGCAGGGGGATGTCTAATGCCCTGGTGAAGGTACACACTGTTCCTATCCTGACAGCCTAACATGGGAAGAGCTGGATCAACCAAAAGTCTTTCTAGTCCAGCATCCTTCTGTCTCCTGGCTGTAATTCTGCAGCCTGCATAGAAGCATTTCAGCTTTCCACCACCCAACTTGTCTAAGACTCTTACCCAGAATCTCCCTTTTCTCTCTTGTTTCTACCAGATGCCTGTAGAAGGTATGCCAGCAAGACTTGAAGAAGAAGAAGAAGAGTTTGGATTTGATATCCCGCTTTATCACTCCCCTTCAGGAGTCTCAAAGCGGCTAACATTCTCCTTTCCCTTCCTTCCCCACAACAAACACTCTGTGAGGTGAGTGGGGCTGAGAGACTTCAGAGAAGTGTGACTGGCCCAAGGTCACCCAGCAGCTGCATGTAGAGGAGCGGGGAAGCGAACCCAGTTCACCAGATTATGAGACTACCGCTCTTAACCACTACACCACACTGGCTCTGAACACCACACTGAACACAACAGCACTCTTCTCATGATTCCCAGCCCACTGGTCTTCAGGGATATGCTGCCTGTGACAGTGGAGGTGGAACATAACCATCATGGCTAGCAGCCACTGACAGTCTTATCTTTCATACATTTGCTTAATCCTCTTTTAAAGACACCCATTGGTGGCCATCGCTGCTTCTTCCTGGAGCAAATTGAATATTTTAACTATGCAGGGTGGGGAAAAAATGCTTTCTTTTATTTGTCCTGTGTCTGCCACATTCAGATTCACCAAGTGACCCTGGGTTCGAGTAGTATATGAGAGGGAGAAAAATCTCTTCTCTATCTGCTTTCTTCACACCATGCATCATGTTATATACCTCTATAACAACCTCTTCACTTAAATTCAGTTCTCCACATTTCTGCAGCAAGTTACCATTTCTTTTTAAGGAAAACTACGTGAAAACTCATCCTTCCAGTGCGAGTTTCTTCTAATAAACATTTTTGTATGCAATTTTAACTAACGTGCAGATGCTTTCAAACAATTTACCCTAATAGAATATATTTACTGTGCTCTTTTCATTAATACTTTCATTTCCCCCGCACACTTTCCCTTAATATATGCGCTTCGGTAAACATTGTTTGATCAGAGAACTGCATTGCAACATTCACAGATGCGTGAATTTTGAAGGATGCCTGCGTATGGGAACTCATATTGTTTGGGGGAAGTGCAAATTTGATAGATTCGTCTTTAAATGTGAACTGAATTGAATTTATCCTGATTTCCTTAAAAAAAAGAGCAAAGCTAAACAACTTTGGGTGGCCCCCCTCCCAACAAAAATCCTAGCTACGCCCATGTCTCCTATCAGCCCCAGTCAATGGGGCCCATAGTGTAGGATGATGGACATTGAAGTCCAGCAATATCATGTGTGACTCAGATTAGTCGCCCCTGCCTTAATTTATAGCCTGAATATGATACCTGCTGATTCCCTTCTGCCTCTGCTTTTTGGAATCATATTATACCCTCAAAACAGCTGTAAACTGACATTCTCTTCATTGTTGAACCCAGCTCAGTGTCACCAAAGGATGCATGTCTTAACCGCCATGAATTGCAGTCTGGGGTTTTCAATTATTTTTTTTCTTTTGGAGAAAAGGAATCTTTAGATGGGGGGGGGGTGCAGCTCCTGCTTAAGCATCATGCTAATCACTGAAATGGCTGTTCATCTGGTGGAAATAAAATGCGTAAAACTATTTGGGTCAGTGCTCAGAACGTTGCTTGAAGGCGATGCAATTAGACTTCATGCAGAAATTTGGAAGGACGTTAAGGAAACATCTCCGAACGCACGCACGCATGGACATGCATCCTTTCTGACACTACTGGATAGGAGCTCTCAAGTGCAATAAGAATTGCGGGAAGATAAAGGGATGGACAGCAGAGCAGAGTGTGTAATACAAGGAGCCACATTTTTTAAAATAAAGGAAAACTCGGCTCATGCAAATACGTCTCATGCCTGCTGAGAAGCACTATGGTTTTGAACCAAATTGCAATTTGCAAAGAAATAATGCAGGAAATACCATTAGGGGGTTCTGCTTAGCCCATTTGCCATTATTAGATTGGATATGGCAACAGTCAAGTGCATTTAAGCACATTTATTTAAAATGGGAGAGTTGGATGTGTGCTGCAATCCCTCCCCTTGAGATCAATGGGGTTTAAAATCCTACTATTTGTTTCTAGAGCACTGGCTGCACAAATGCATAAGCACAAATGATAGTTCCCTGACCCAAGGAGGTTACAATCAGCAGTTTGGCACTCAAGCAAAAACAGAGAGGCAAGACAAATAAAGGATGGAGATGAGCACCCATAATAAAATGCAATTTTATTTGCAGATGCCTTTGCAGGCAGAAAACCTTGAGGAACCGTTTACCAGGTTAAGAGCTTCTCAGCAGCATGTTGTATGATAACAGTTCATAACAAAGTTATTGGAATGCATTTGTCACTGCGCACAATTAAGACACTTAATTATTCTCCTGGCACACCAAAGCGGCAAATTTGTCCCCTTTCTTTCCCATTGTTCTTCTATTTATAAAAGTACTTAACGTGCCTGTATCTACACCCAATGTATTATGCTAAATGCAGGATAATTTATCTCTTTAAAGGGTGTTCTCAAAGTATAAAATGCTACTGGGAAAACACCACCAGATCTCCATGATCCTGGCCTTCCCAACCCCTGGTACTTATACTTGGATGCAGGCCTGGCCAGGACGGTCTTCCTGTTATATACCTGCTGGGATTGACAAGGCATCTGACCCTCACCTGAATCTCACAGCTCTCCTGATAAGTCATTTGGTCTGCAGTCACAGTGTGGAAATAAAGGATGATTTCCAGATACCAGATACCAGGCACTCTACTATTCAAATTAGGCCCCAGTGTTTTTCTTACAATCCCCTTCTCAATGAATTAATCAATTTTAATCCAGCATGTAAATTCTCAAAACTTTCTTATTTGTTAATCAGAGCAAGTAAACGACTGCTCTCTCTTCATTACAAAACAGAATTTCTACCTGCAACACACTTGAGCAAACCTGCTCCTCTTTCTTTCACAGATATTTTGTTGCCATTTGCAACTCTAGCTGCCTCTGATGAGTTTCCATATTTTTTGCTCCATAAGATGCACTTTTCCCCTCCTAAAAAGTAAGGGGAAATGTGTGTGCGTCTTATGGAGTGAATGCAGGGGGGAGGAGGGCAGGGAAAGCCCCCAAAAGCTGCACACAAGCTCCGCACGGCTCTTGCGGGCTTTTCCTCAGGACGAAGAAGGGACAGACGTGACCAGTCAGTCCCTTCTCCCTCCTCGTAGAAAAGCCCGCAGGAGCTGCGCGCTCCTTAAAGGGTACGCGGCTCCTGTGGGCTTTCGCGGGAGGTGGGGATATTGCCATAGCCGCGCGCAGCCTCTCCCTGCCGGAGAGGTTGTGCAGGGCTAAAGAAGCCATAGCTGCGCGCAGCCTCTCCTGGCTGGAGAGGTTGTGCACAGCTATGGCAGAAGCCTCTTTAGCCACGCGCAACCTCTCCAGCCGGGAGAGGCTGCGTGGGGCTAAAGAAGCCAAGACAGCGAGCGGGATGCATCCTGCTCGCTGTCTTGGCTTCTTTGCTCTTTGGGGCTGGGGGGGCGGGCTTCCCCGGCAGCCCCAAGAAGCTCATGGAGCAGTGGGAAGGCTGCGCGCCTTTCCGCTGCTCCCCGACCTGCTCTTTGGGGCTGCTGGTGGGCTTCCCCCCGCCAGCCCCAAAGAGCAGGTCAAAAGGAACCCGAAGCCTCCAGAGCGCAGCGGGAACTCCCGCAGCGCTCCGGAGGCTTCAGATTGCCTTCACTGAAGCCTGGAGAGCGAGAGGGGTTGGTGCACACTGACCCCTCTCGCTCTCCAGGTTTCCAAGGTAGCTGCCTGAAGGCAACTGAACGCACCTTGAACGGCACTTTGTTTTAGAGGGGGAGAACAAGAAAAAAAAATCTTCCCCTCTCCGCGCAGCGCCTCCTGCCGCTTCGCTGAAGTGGTGCTGGGCAAAGAGGGGGATAATTTTTTTTCTTGTTCTCCCCCTCTAAAACTAGGTGCTGTTGGCTATTTGCAGTATGGTAGCGCTGCAGAGAGCTTGCTGGGGAGACCATGCATTAAAAAGGGACTCAAAAATAACTTAAACAAGGTTTTAATAACAAAAACAAAAACTCCTTATACACTAAATACATCAACAACAAACCAGACCCAACCACCAACCCATCCCCCAGGGTAATGGGAGAGCTAGGTGCTGCTCCTTATATACTACACCCAGATGCTGACACACCTTAATCAAATACAACTCAGCAGCACCTGCTATGTTTCACAGCTGTAAAGCTGGGTCTCGTTATCTTGCTCTGGCCCTTGCTCTGGCCCCTTAAAGACATACACATCGAGTGGAACAATGATGAACCTTTACATTTAAAGAAACCATTCAACAGGTGCGTCCTATGGTTGGGTGCATCCTATAGAGCAAAAAATACGGTATCATTTAACTCTTTGGGAGGGGAACTTAGCCTCACACGTCATGTGCATGGAAGTTGCCGAATCAATTAACCAACAAAAAGGTTACTGTTAATAGCAGCAGTTTTCCTGTAACTTGATATTGCTGGATAGTTCTGATGAACTGCAAAAGCATTTTTAGTTTGGGAGAGGGGAGACTGCCTGCTGGGGAGCGTGTGGGCTGGCGAGGCCCCCTAGATTTAGAGGCCCTAGGCTTCAGCTTACTTAGCCTATACATAAATGCAGCTCTGCCCCCACCCCAAGTAAAACAACCCTCACCCTCATTAAACACTAAATTAAAACAATCAGAAACAGTTTACAAACAGTTTAAAAGACTCCCAGCCACTGGTCTCAGGCCAGAACAAGGGAGCAGCAGGAGGGACACTCTAGGAGGCTGAGGCAGGCAAGGGCTCACAGCCCAGGTGGGGCTCATTCGCTTGGGGAGAAGGTGTGAGATTCCTCAGCTGGAGTGGGCTCAGGACAGGTGAGGGTCACATGCCTCATTAAGCCCAGATGCTGCAGTCAACATGCCAAGCATAAAAGGGAAGCAGAGCTGAGGTGCTGCGCCTGCTCAATTGCCCATTTTGATGGACTTTGGGTTAGATGCTCCAGGGTCTCTGCAGGACTGTGCTTTGGGTTTGATTCTAGTCTGTGTTTCCTGTCTGCTGGACTTTGGACTAGACATGCTGTATGCACCAGCAGGACTCACCACCAGGTAGGGCAATTAGCTTTTTTTTTTTTTTTGCTGCTGCTTCACATTGTTGACTCATGTTTATGGTCTGTGGTCTATTAAGCTTGTGGTCTATTAAGATCCCTAGATCCTTTTTACTTGTACTATGGGCTAGCCAAGTGTTGTCCCCCCCACATCTTATATTTGTGCAGCTAGATATTCCTATCTAAGTGTAGGAACCTTGCTTTTGTCCCTACTAAAGTTCATTTTGTTAGTTTGGGCCCAGTTCTCCAATTTGTTAAGGTCTTCTTGAATTCCGATTCTGTCCTCTGTGGTATTAGCTGCTCCTCCCAGTTTGCCATTTTCAGATTAGATGAGCATCCCCTCAATTCCTCCTTCATCATCATCATCATCTTTATTTGTATGCCACCTTTCCATAGTTAAAACAATGCTCAAGGTGGCTTAAAACATGACAATATTTACATAATTACCAACATAACAAAAGTCATAAGCAATAAATAGGTAAAGGTAAAAGGACCCCTGACCATTAGGTCCAGTCGCGGACGACTCTGGGGTTGCGGCGCTCATCTCGCTTTATTGGCCAAGGGAGCCGGCGTACAGCTTCTGGGTCATGTGGCCAGCATGACTAAGCTGCTTCTGGAAAACTAGAGCAACGCACAGAAACGCTGTTTACCTTCCCGCCGAAGTGGTACCTATTTACTTGCACTTTGATGTGCTTTCAAACTGCTAGGTGGGCAGGAGCAGGGACCGAACAACGGGAGCTCACCCTGTCGCGGGGATTCGAACCACCGACCTTCTGATTGGCAAGCTCTGTGGTTTAACCTTCATCAAAGTCAGACCTTCATCAAAGTCATTTATAAAGATATTGAACAACAATGGGCCCAGGACAGATTCTTACAGCTCTCTGCTTGGACCAAGCCACCATTGGCTTAAGTTACCTCTCAGGGTTGAGGGATGATAAAATAGGATGACCTACCCTGAGTTCCCTGGAAGACATGTGGGCTATAAATGTGATTAAAGTTTGATGGCTGTAAGAAAATGCTGGTGGGATGAGGTGTGTGGCACAAGATTTTATTAACTTGGGTCAGTTCAAGCTGCCTCATAGCTCTGTATTTATGGAAAAGGTGATCTAAATCAGAGGGTCAGTTTTAACAAACCAAAACTTTGCCAAACTATGTTATAAAGGAGCATGTTCACCTCACGGCCTTCAGATCATGTTGAACAATATGGTCATAAACTCACTTGCAGCTAAGTCCACCCACAACAGGCTATCCTAGGCCTGGCTGTTGAACTTGCTGGTTTAAAACCGCAGAAATATAGACTTGTATGCTGCACCCCCGGTTGGTCCAAAATGGCATATCCCAGCTTTGGGAGGGAGGCAGAAGGGCTTCAGCATCTTGTCAGAGGTGTGGGGCCTACTTTCCAAAGCCCAGGTAGCTTCTGCTTGGCTTAGGGAGGGATGCACGAAGATTCATGTGTGAGGAGCTGGTATTTTAACTCCCCTGGCCTCAAAGGAATTTAACCAGCACTTTGAACTGAGCCCCCAAAGAACTGGGGAGCCAGCACAGCTAATGTAATCCTGCTCTTGTATGGACAAAAGACCAGGCTTCCATTAGCAGTGTTGTTTTGCCCCAGTGTTTATGAACGTTTCTCAAAGGCAATCTCCTGGAAAGTATGTTGTAATTAATCTAATTTTGAAGTGCCTAGAGCGTGCATAAAGATGGCAAGATCAGTCGTATCCAGAAATGGCTGCAGCTGACCCGCAAGATAAAGAATTGTATAAAATCATTTGTATTTTTTTTCCTGTGAGAAGTCTAAATATTCCCTGCTATTCTTGTTAATGGCCTTTTTCTTAGGCCTGTTAGCGGTTTTGTAACTCTCTTGGAGATTTTTAAACACAGGTTGTATGTCTGATACTTGTCAGAGACTTCTTTTTTAAAAATAAAGATTTTCCATATGAAAACCTCAGGGTTGTTGTGGGGATAAAATGAGGAGGAAGAGAACCACGTGAGCCACGTTGAGCTCCTTAGCAGAAAGGTGGTATGCAAATGCAATACAGTGGTACCTCGGGTTAAGTACTTAAATTTGTTCCGAAGGTCCGTTCTTAACCTGAAACTGTTCTTAGCCTGAAGCACCACTTTAGCTAATAGGGCCTCCTGCTGCTGCCACGCCGCCGGAGCCCGATTTCTGTTCTCATCCTGAAGCAAAGTTCTTAAGCCAAGGTAATATTTCTGGGTTAGCGGAGTCTGTAACCTGAAGCATATGTAACCTGAAGCGTATGTAACCCAAGGTACCACTGTAAATCAATCACAAAATCATAGAATGCTGGAGCTGGAAAGGATCCTGAGGATCATCTAGTCCAACCCCATGCGATGCAGGAATATGCAGCTGTCCCATACAGGGATCGAACCTGCAACCTTGGCCTTATCAGCACCACGCTCTAACCAACTGAGCTATGGAACAGAAGAATGAATGAGTTATACAGGTTTTTCTTCAGGGCGTTGGACTAGATCAGGGGTCAGCAAACTTGCCGCGCCTCGGGCCGGTGTGTCCAGCACTGATTGCATGGTGGGCCGGAGGGTGGGGGAGTGTGTGCCCATACACGTGAGCACACGCTATTTCTGGTGCACTTCTGGGTCGGATGAGCACCGGAAATAGCTTGTGTGCATGTGCACGGGCCTCCTCCGACCCAGATGTGCACCGGAAATAACGCACATGCGCAAATAACGCTTGCGCATGCATACAAGCTATTTCCGGTGCTCCTCTGACCCAGAAGTGGGCAGCCACGCAGCGGCAGCAGGGGGCAATGGGGGGTCGCTGCGGGCTGGATAATCGAGTCCCTCGGGCCTTATCCGGCCCATGTGCCTTAGTTTGGGGACCCCTGGACTAGATGATCACCCCTTTCAAACGCTACAATTTTACGATTCTCCTTGTACCAAGTGAACCTCCTGAATGCAGCCCAAACTCAGGACAGAGAAAATCCAATTCCCCCAGTCGCTCACCCACTGTGCTTTCACACTTCTGGAAGACAAACCTCTTTAGTAGCTAGAAACAAGTTGCTGTTGGTGACAAATGAGATCATTGGCACTTCAAAGAAGCATCCAGCTAAGGGCTGCTTATACCCCCCCCCCCCAGCACTTTTTCTGCTGCTGCTCAAGAAAACTGACCTGATTTCAGTGATTGCACAATAGCAGCAAGAATGAGTGAGTGACATGCTGTTGCCCTTTCCTCCTCTCGGGGGTCCTTCTGTCTGGCAAACATCCTCCGTGCTGCCTAAAAGGTAAAGGTACCCCTGCCCGTACGGGTCAGTCTTGACAGACTCTAGGGTTGTGCGCTCATCTCACTCTATAGGCCGGGAGCCAGCGCTGTCTGCAGACACTTCCGGGTCACGTGGCCAGCGTGACAAAGCTGTATCTGACGAGCCAGCGCAGCACACGGAACGCCGTTTACCTTCCCGCTGGTAAGCGGTCCCTATTTATCTACTTGCACCCGGGGGTGCTTTCGAACTGCTAGGTTGGCAGGCGCTGGGACCGAACGATGGGAGCGCACCCCGCCGCGGGGATTCGAACCGCTGACCATGCGATCGGCAAGGTGCTGAGGTTTTACCCACAGTGCCACCCGCGTCCCACCAGTGCTGCCTACCAGTACTCTAAGTCAAGGCTGCGGGATCTGTGGCTCCTCTTGGATGCAGTGACTGCAGATGATGGTTGCTGGAGTCCCGAATCATATGGAGGACCACAGGGTTCTTCTCAGCCCTGCTGACCATGGCTCAGAGGGAGAGCTGCTGCTTTGCATGCAGAAGGACCCAGGTTCAATTCTCAGCATCTCCAGGTAGGGCTGGGAGAGATTGTGTGAAGCTCTAGGCAGCTTTCTGCCAGTCTTGGTATATAGACAAGGCCTCTCCTCTTCCCACAGGGGAGGAGTAGTGAGCGGGAACAGCTTCCCGCTGGGGCAGGGAGGCGTGCTCGGCTCCCTGCTCCTGATTGCTTCTGCTGCCATGGCCAAGCCTTCCAGCCGTCCAATAGGGCCAGCTGGTGGGCGGGGCTAGCCACATTTAAACAGCCGCGGCAGCGCTCTGCTCCCAGTCTGTTCTCATGGAGGAGCTTCCACTTATACAGTGGTACCTCGGGTTAAGTACTTAATTCATTCTGGAGGTCCATTCTTAACCTGAAACTGTTCATAACCTGAAGCACCACTTTAGCTAATGGGGCCTCCCGCTGCCACTGCGCCGCCGGAGCACGATTTCTGTTCTCATCCTTAAGCAAAGTTCTTAACCTGAGGTACTATTTCTGGGTCGGCAGAGTCTGTAACCTGAAGCATATGTAACCTGAAGCATATGTAACCCAAGGTACCACTGTATTTGCATCAACAAGCTCCTCCCATTGGTTGTTAACCCTGAGATGACTCCCGGCTGTGCGGGGTGGAGTCTGGTATTGCTGTTTCATCCAATGCCTAAGCCAATACTACTCACAGGCTGTAACCAATAAAAGTTGTGGTCTAATTTTGCCCATTAACCTAAAATAATGTGTCTTTGTGTCTTCTTATCAGTGGCGTAGCGTGGGGGGTGCAGGGGGGGCCGGCTGCACCAGGCGCAACATCTGGGGGTTAGGGTTAGGGGGCGCAAATCCACGGGTTAGGGGGCGCAAATCCACGGGTTAGGGGGTGCAAATTACTTGCCTTGCCCCGGGTGCTGACAACCCACGCTACGCCACTGCTTCTTATACTCCTATGCGGGTGGCAGGTCCTCGACTCACAATTCTCTGAGCTGGGTAGACCACAAGTCTGAGTCATCAGGGAAGCAGCTTCCTATGTTCCCAAAGAACAAACTGGGAGGCACTTCAGAAGCAGCTTACTAGATCCAGTAGGTGTGCATTGTTTGAGGCATCCCGATGTAGACTTTGAGAAGCTCTAGCTGCAGGTGGAACTCAGCTTGGCTTTTGCATCTTCTGTCTCGAAGGTTTGCAGCACTGCCTGCATATTTACACAAAAGTAGTGAGTCCCTCCCCCTTTCAGAATTGAATCCCTGCTCCTAAACCATCAGAGAGAAGGTTTTGTTTGGCTAGCACCAACTATCGAAACCTCTGCCATTGACGTGCCTTTAAATTTGTGGGTGCCCAGACTCTTCATGGGGAATTTTGTGGGTGCTTAGGAATCCAGGGCCCCAGGGAGTTGGCACCTATGGCAGTGTGAAAAGCTTCACTTGCTGGTTTTTGCAGATCAGGTTTGCTGTTGAAGGCCCTGGATAGCTCCCACCTATTCCCATTTGTTAGGCAGTCCTAGAAAAGCCATTTTGCCAGCAACATAGCAGGTTGCTGTTGTTACATTACACCTTAATGTACAGGAGGATTCTCAGGATCTGGAACCAGAAGGCTAGTGAATGAGTTCATAGGTCCTGTTCTTCTCTCATGCCAAGGAACCAAACAGAAACTAATCAGCCATGTCAAGCAGGAGCCATCAGAAACAGCTGAAATTCCTTCTTCTGCACAGCTGATGAAGGCATAAGGGCACCACCCTCCTTCCAGCTAGACCCACTTTCCTGTCCAGTGAGGATCAGCGCATGCTGCCTTTTAGCTTGACTGCATCTAGGGCTCCTCCATAAAACCTGTTTATTGGCAATTCATCCTAATTTGCTCGCACAAAGCTTACATTTGGGTTGGTGCCTGTCCAGTCTTTATTGAGTATTTGTTCTGATTTGTTTGCGGGGACTTGACATGACAATGAGCCTACAGTGTTTATACATCTCCCTGTTAATAATTCGTTCAGCCCACAGTTTCCATTGCATCTCCTTGTTGCTTTATAACCACAAAAAGGAAATGCCATGGGGGTGGGGTGGGGGTGGTTTTAAAGCAGGTTTGCTGCAGCAGGGCAACAGAGCACTTAAAGCCAATTTAATTGATTGAGCAAACCTAAATTTCCCTCTATGCTCTCAAATTCCTTGTGCAAAGTACTGACAGTCAGTGGCGTAGCGTGGGGGGTGCAGGGGGGGGCTGGCCGCACCGGGCGCAACATCTGGGGTTAGGGCAAATCCACGGGTTAGGGGGCACAAATCCACGGGTTAGGGGGTGCAAATTACTTGCCTTGCCCCAGGTGCTGACAACCCACGCTACGCCACTGCTGACAGTTCAGATTCCAGGCTAGCTTTTAAAGTCTATGTATGGCCATAGCGAACTTCTGCCGCATGGCTGACCTCTAGTGGTCATTTGGGAAATTGGCTTCCCTTATTACTGACTGCTCTGATGGTAAAGGTAAAGGTAAAGGTAAAGGGACCCCTGACCATTAGGTCCAGTCGTGGCCGACTCTGGCGTTGCGGCGCTCATCTCGCTTTATTGGCCGAGGGAGCCGGCGTACAGCTTCCGGGTCATGTGGCCAGCATGACTAAGCCGCTTCTGGCAAACCAGAGCAGCGCACGGAAACGCCGTTTACCTTCCCGCCGGAGCGGTACCTATTTATCTACTTGCACTGGCGTGCTTTCGAACTGCTAGGTTGGCAGGAGCAGGGACCGAGCAACGGGAGCTCACCCCATCACGGGGATTCAAACCGCCAACCTTCTGATTGGCAAGGCCTAGGCCCTGTGGTTTAACCCACAGTGCCACCCATGTCCCGCTCTGATGCTACAGACCTAATAAGCAGAGGGCTTTGAGTTTGACCTGCTGTTTTGTGGACAATAGCAACCTGTCTCTATCCTGAGCTTCCCAGTTCTAGCTAATTCAAAGCACGCCTTGTTCTGCCACCACAACTCTTGTAAAACAGAATTGGTATTGTCTATTAATTGCCCTTTATTGTTTTCAGATGCAGAGTTGTCCAATATAAGCTGATAAATAGTTAAATGCTTTCGCGTATATATTTGTTGACCAATGAAAACAATGGTAGGCACAGTAAGCATTGCTTGTTCATCCATACTCAAAGGAAAGGCGTTGCGCTGGGAAGGGATGCTTCTTGTCATTGATTTCAGCTGTGTAGCATTTATTTAGCTAACTGGATTACTTCATAAGAACCTTGGCGCCAGTGAGAACTCTCAGGTGATGGAGAGACTAGAGACCCAGGAACAGCTTGTGTTCAATGGGTCTCCAACAGAGATTGTATCTGTTGCATTTTCCTATTAGTCAAAGGTTGCCTAAATTTAACAAGATTGTTGCATTTCAGCCAGCTCCTCAGATGGTGCAGATACACAACGTTTCATTACTTTCAAAGCAGTTGCGCTGACATGATACAAACTAATTACTTGTTTTATTGCCAAGCCCTGTTTGCTTATTCTGTGCTTCCCAAACGGAATTACAGCCTCATAATAATGACATGTGCATTCTTTCATTTTATTCTCAACTGTTGTTAATGCTACTGGGCCAAATTTATCCTTGGGGTTGTGGGCATCTATCCATCCCTTCTTCCCTTTTAGACATCCTCTCCTTTGAGCCAGAAGGCACACTCCTGATGAATTTGTTTTAGTGTAAAACACAGAGGAAAATGCACTCAGGAACCTTAGAATGAAGGGAAACTTTCTGTACCAAGTCTTCCCCAGCCCAGTGCCTTAATAAGAAAACAATAAAGAGACAATGGATTTCTTGTCTAGATGTGCTGTCTTAGTTTGTGGTGGCCAGGGGCTCTCCAGAGACTGGGCTGCTTCTCCCATTAGCCCCAGCCAGCATGGCCAATGGTCAAAGCTGAGGGGGACTGTAGTCCAACTACACTTGAAGGACCACAGGTTAGCCAATCCTGACCTTAAGCCTTCACTAACAGGGGGAAACATAATGTAGTGTCAACCATTGCTGAACTTGAAGATGTCCAGACTGTGCTCTCAGATGCGTGTGCATTGATTTTGTAGCTCTTAATGCAGGCTATAATAATCTTCTGTTTTAAATAAGGAATTGTTGTGTGCTGTATTCTTTTGCTATGCATCTGATTTCGCATTTTACTCTGCTGGCGTTTGCATGGGTAGAAATAAATGAATATTTCAGTGCCGTTCTGAGGGGTTTTCTATAAATAGCCAAACATGAATGCTCATGACAAAAGTGAGAGTCCAGGGAATTCAAATGGTTTCTTAAAATTCACAATGAGGTCACTTTAAAGCTATTGCCATCCACATAACAACAGTCACTCTCTTGATCTGCCAAACACGAGGTCGAGGTCCCCGAGTGAAGAATTTAAAGGTGTTAACTATCGGCCAATATGATGCAAGATGAATGTCACAGCCTGGGGAGGGAGCTGGTGGCTGAGTTTCCTTGAAAATCAGGGTGCAAGTTCAAGTTGGTTTCAGATGTTATGAAGGGACAGACTGTTCAGGTGACTCTGGAAGTAGTAGACGAAGGGATGCCACATGCATCTCACTGAGTCTGGGGGAAGGAGCTGGGAGATGCATGAGTTGCCTTTCAGACTTTAAAAATTAGCAGGGGAAAGAGACCCAATTTAAATGTACAGTGGTACCTCAGGTTACATAAGCTTCAGGTTACAGACTCCGCTAACCCAGAAATAGTACCTCAGGTTAAGAACTTTGCTTCAGGATGAGAACAGAAACCATGCTCCGGCGGCGCGGCAGCAGCAGGAGGCCCCATTAGCTAAAGTGGTGTTTCAGGTTAAGAACAGTTTCAGGTTAAGTACAGACCTCCAGAACGAATTAAGTACTTAACCTGAGGTACCACTGTAGTAGAACATTTAAAAATGTCACCATTCACCTGCAGTCTCAAATGGCATAGTCCATTCTACTTCTTCACCACCCTATGACTTCATTTGCTGCTGTGTGGTGGACCCAGGTCACCAGGATAGGTGTACCCGCTCCTGCAAATCATGATGTCATAAGCCAGTGGCCTGTCATCCAATCATTCCTTGCTTGGGTTTACTTATTTTATGCATCAGAATGCAGACACAGAGAGGGCCTGATCTCTCAGTAAGACGACTGGCTGATCCAATAAATTTGCTTAGAACAGACCTCACAAACTTGGGCAGCAGGTGGAAAATAAACCAAGACAAGGTTTCAGGGTCTGGGGTGTTAATGGCTCACTCTTCTAGACATTTGAAAGGAGAAAAGAAAAACAGACATGTTTCTACCAATTCTGGAAGTTTTGCTGTGGAATGAATGGATTGTCTGTATTTTATCATAGTTCTATGGGTGATGGGATTCTGACTGTACCACTCTATAAGGCAAGTGTGTGAGAGGGTGTTTTGAACATTAGCTGTGTCATAAGCTCACACATTGACGTAGCCAGGATTTTGTTGGGGGGTGGGGTGCAGAACCTCAGATTTGTATTGATTTGGGGGGTGGGCCAGCTGCCCCCTGCCCCCCCCTTGACTGCATCCATGAGCTCACAGCACATAGTAAACTGGCAGATAAAGGAGAGGACTGTGCAAAATCTTCTTCCCTGAGGTTCTGGCTTGCATTGTGCACAGAATTTCATTTGATGCATTCTCAAATTTTTTTAAAAAAAACCTTCACCTGAAGTGGCCGAACCCAGAATGCTACCTTCCCATTCTGTGTGCCTGTTTATTTTCTTGGTGTCAATCAAATCTATGTTTAAACGGAAATGTCAAGGCTGGTTATTAAATGGTTAGGCCCTCCTAGCCTTGCATTTTACGGGACTCCCTAGTACTTAATTCCCATTTCCAGTTGCTGGTTGTTAGGTTTCTGCTGCTTGTCATCTCCATACATCTTCCCCTAATGGAAGGAGAGTTTTACAGCTGACTCTAAAATAGCAGCTCAGTCTTAGGAAATGATAGAACCTTTATTCTTCCCTGCTTGCTACCATCCTTTTACTTTGTGCTACATTCGCTGCTGAGACCACTCGCCTGATCCAAGCAGTTATGCCATTGGAGAGAGAGCGGAGAAAAAAGGCAGGCATAATTAACTTGGCCAGGAACAGTCGTTGAGCCAGAAGTTCACGGATGTAGAAATGGTTCTCGGAATTGGCATGCATGAGGATGGGGGGAGGTGACTTAGAAAAGAGCCCTGTGTATAAATAAAATATAAACCTAAGCCTTGCCTTACAGTACTGTGTGATTTAATTTTTAAAAAGATCAATTCATGCTCAGGTGATCTATAACTTTAAAAAAGAAACCGCTCTTAAACATAATTTGCCCTAATCCGGTAAGGGAGATTCCCTTGTCGGATTTGGAATTGTGCATGCAGGCTGCGTTATGAAGGCTGCATTGCGAAGCCTGTTTTGCCAGGAGGCTTTCAAAGGCACTTCCATGCAGACTACACAGTATAGGTTGTGTGTGAGTGTCTGTGTTCCGCTTCCCATCTCATGCCAATGAGAACACACAATCTAATGATTTCAGCTGCCATTGTCGTGTGGATGTACACCAATGTTGTCCACCACCCTGGGATCTTTTGGTAAAGGGCAGTATATAAATCATTATTAGACCATGCTGAAATTATTAGACGATGCCGGCTCTACCATTAGGCAGAGTAAGGAGGTGGCCTCAGGTGGCAAATATTGGAATGTGTGTGTGGGAGCAGCAGCCTTCCTGCCATTCCCCTTGAACTCCCTTGCTCTGTTGGATGACAGGGCAGCCCTGCCCTGCCCTCACTGTCTGCTCTGGGCCCATCAAAGTTAGCCTGCCCCCCTCTGGTCTGGTTGGGGACACTGTCCCATCAACTGTGTTGAAGCAAAAATCGGCTTCCAGGCATTGACTTATAGGTGCAAAATGAAGTTGCTGCTCTTCGTTTTGGGCTGACACATTACTGACTTAAAACACAGCTAGGTTACTCTTTGTTTCAATTCAGAGCAAAGCTAAGTTGGGAGAGGGGAACACATCAAAATGCAATATTTCATTAAAAAACAACAACCAGCAGGGCAGATGTGAATTATGGCTAACACCAGCGGTGCACCACTTCCCACAGCAACAGTCAAAGCACCCAGTGCAGAGTAAGTAGGATGTGTGTACACCCCCCGAGACTGTTAATTGCCATACAAAAGAAGTGCTGAAAGGGAAAGTGTCTTTCCATCATAGACAAGATGGTCTTTTGGTATAGTGTAACTTCTTTGACTCTCAGTAGCCTCAATCCTATAGGAAGGGCAACCTTCACCTGCACAACTATAGCTGTGCTCTAGATGGGGCAAGTAGAAATGGTCTGTTTTCTTACGTTGCCTGCAATCCTCCGAATAGTAGCTATTGCAAAGAACCTGAGTCAGCTACACGAGCAAGAAAGTGCCAAGAAGTCCTGTCCCTTCAGAAAAATGGCATGTCTTACGTAATGGAAAAATAAGTGTGATTGAGGAGCTAATTTCACGTGGCCTCAGTTCCCCTCGGTTGGCTCATTTGCCATTCCACTTTTAAGTCCTTGTTCATGAAAACAAATTAGAAACTGAAGAGAGTTTGTATTTTGTCACAAGATACCAGTAACTGGTTTTAAAAGAGGATGTGGGAAACTACACTCATGGACAGATGCCTGACTAGCTAAGCAGGATATGTAGGTCTGTGTCAATAAGCAACTGAAATAATTCTACATCCTCAAGTAAGACCGTAAAGTCTTTGGCCACCTAATCTGTTTCCCAGAAGCAGAAGGCAGAACAGAAGTACAGGACATGTTCACAAGGGGAGACGTTTTGAGCAAAGACTATTGCATCAAATCAGCTTTCGCCAACTTGGTGCCCTATGGATATTTTTGACCATAAGTATTGGGCTAGTGGGAGATGTTGTCCAAAATATCTGTAGGGCATCAAGTTGAGACAACACACACTAGTTCAACACCCAGTTCATTGGATTGCCTGTTTTTAAAAGAAATCTGACGGGCAGAAATTTAGCAGGTGATGCTTTTTGCAGATGAGGTTATGGGGGCAGCTTCACTGAATAATTTCAGCACATTGGCTCACTAGGGAAGACACAGGAGCAAGGTCAGTTTAAAGTTGGCAGTCCTAGAATGTGATCTCCTATTATAATACGCTTACTAAACTGGTCCAGGTGATAGAAATTGGAGGTTGAATGGAAGCAGCACCAGCTATAGAGTTGGAGAGTACACAGAAGTGGTCACGCCTACCTCTTTTGTTTTTTATACATACATATTTGCATGCATGCATACATAATTTTATTTGTATGCTGCCTTTCCACAGTTCAAGCAAAGCTAAAGGCAGCTTACAATATGAAAACCACAACATAACAAAAATAGTCACAAACAATAAGGCATTAAAAACACACAACTAAACTGAACAATTTCCACATAAATAACAAGATCTAAAATAAAGATAGCCCCCCCCCAAAAAACAGCAACAACCCCCCTCCAAATAGCACCCCAGCCTAAGAGTCTGTTCAGCAGTCTCAGCTTTTGTAGCTGGAGTCAGTCTGGACCCACCCTCCCAGTCCAGGTGGGAAAAGGCCTGCAAGGCAGGGAACAGGGAGAGACATTCCAGAAAGTCACGCATTTAATGTTTACTCATTTAGTATTCTGATAAAATTGTCCCTGCTGCCTTTTGAAACAAAACAGTAAGATACGGTGGGGGGGGGGGATTAACTCCTTGGTCTATACCAACCTGTCAAATGTTCCAGCATCATAGCTGGAAAGCTGACGTAACTAGCTACCATAAGGGAGACGCCTTGGAGGCACACAGTTGACTAAAAATATCCTTTCAGTGCACTTCATTGGTCTGAAGGTCAAGCATTGCTAACAACAATTAGGAAAGAGATCAGTTCTATGAGTGCCCTAATAGAAAACTGTGTGTGTCCATACCTTGAGTAGGACATGCAGTTCTAGATGTTCTACAGTAGATCTAATAAAAAGCCGGAGCATTTCTTCCATCGTTTCACAGGCCATATAAAACCAGAGGGGCGCAGCCTGACCAAAATGAAGGCTGTGTGAACTTCCAGTGTGTAGGCTTGGCAAGATTTCAGGCCAGGGTTAGTTTTCTGCAGGGCTTTATCTCACCGTTGTCCTTTGGGAGGGATGCGGGTGGCGCTGTGGTCTAAACCACTGAGCCTCTTGGTCTTGCTGATTGGAAGGTCAGTGGTTCAAATACCCGTGACGGGGTGAGCTCCCATTGCTCTGTCCCAGCTCCTGCCAACCTAGCAGTTTGAAAGCACGCCAGTGCAAGTAGATAAATAGGTACCGCTGTGGCGGGAAGGTAAATGGAGTTTACAGCCGCTCTAGTTTCCGTCCTGTTCTGTTGCGCCAGAAGTGGATTAGTCATGCTGGCCACATGACCCAGAAAGCTCTCTGTGGACAAATGCCAGCTCCCTCAGCCTGAAAGCGAGATGAGCACCGCAACCCCATAGTCACCTTTGACTGGACGCTACCGTTTTTTTAACCTGTCCTTTGGGGCTCGCTATTGTTGGCTCCTTTCCCTGAGACGGCTAATCCACGCTTATTCTGGCTGTGCTGCCAAATCTATGGCACAAATGATGGTCCCATTTTGTTTCACTCTCTTGGGTAGCATAATGAAATCCTGCAGAGCTGGAGGCGATTGTCAGAGAGAAACTTTGTTCTGAGCATCAGCAAGCCAGGTGGAATTGTACATGATTAGTAGTTGTACTCTCTGCTATAAGAAACTGCTTGCTTCCAATATGCTCTGCTTGTATGTTTGCGTGCGTGCGTGCGTATACACACACACACACACACACACACACACACACACACACACCAATCAAGTATCATAAGGGCTCTGTAAATATTCAGTATTCCATCTAATTTAAATGGAAATTGACCTTTTAAAGGGCTAGCTCTGGAACTTCCCCTTTTCACATTTTCCTCCTGACCAGATATATGAATAAACTCTTCTCTTCGGCTGTAAACTGCCATGAGCATCCCAGTGATTTAACAACATAATTTAGAAAAATAACGAAGATCTGGATAAATGCACTGAACATTTCTTTCCAGCAATGTTCCTTTTAAAAAAGAGAAAAATAGCTTGATGCTCCAAGATATTCTTAGGGATAAGCACAGTTACCTCAAACATGTGGTCATTCTGTCTCTTTCATACTAGGAAGAATAATTGTATGTAAAGAAAGTTGTCACCTTAAGTCATGCCCAGATTTTGGAAAAGAAATACAAACCGCAGAAATCAATTCCACTTGCATAGTTACCCTTACCTTCTAAAAGAGGAATTAAATCTACTATGTATTCCCAAACTTGAGCAGCAGCTTGTATGACCTATATCCTGTTCAATGCATCTTACATCTTATTTGTTGTTTTATTACATTTAGCTAGTGTGGTATAGGGGTTAGAGTGTTGAACTAGGACCTGGGAGACTAGGGATCAAATCCCCACTTGGCCATAAAGCTCAGTGGGTGGGCCAGTCACTTCCTCTCAGCCCTAACTTACCTTAAAGGGTTTTGGGGTGCAAATTGAGGGGGAGAACCACATGCAGCACCTTGAGCTACTTGGGGAAAAGGTGAGATATAAATGCAATAAATAAACAGAATCATGCCATTCCTCAAAGGTGCTCAAGGTCACATGCATGGTCCTCCCCTTTCTTAATATTATCCTAACCACCACCCTGAGAGGAAGGCTGAGAGACAGGAAAAGGCCCAAGGTTTTTGGCCCGGCTGGCATTTGAACCTTGGTCTCCCCAGTCCCTGTCCAACACTTTGACCACTACACCACACTGTCTCTCAGCATTACCTAGGCAGTCAGTCCTTTTGGGGGGGGGGGAGTTTCAGTCCTTACTCAGGCAGAGATCTGAGGGCAACAACTGTCAATCGCTGTCTTGGAATTTTCCAGTGAAACAAAGCTTGGGAAATTGTTGCTTTTTGCATTGTGTTTAATAATTATGGTGATCAATTTTGAATTTGCCTGGCAAACAAAAAGCATCCATATTATTGGTTGTGTATTTGAATGCTTGATTTAACATCTCTTAATATCCAGTGGGTATCCAGGGACGCGGGTGGCACTGTGGGTTAAACCACAGAGCCTAGGACTTGCCAATCAGAAGGTCAGCGGTTTGAATCCCCGCAACGGGGTGAGCTCCCGTTGCTCGGTCCCTGCTCCTGCCAACCTAGCAGTTCAAAAGCATGTCAAGGTGCAAGTAGATAAATAGTTACCGCTCCGGTGGGAAGGTAAATGGTGTTTCTGTGCGCTGCTCTGGTTAGCCAGAAGCGGCTTAGTCATGCTGGCCACATGACCCGGAAGCTGTATGCTGGCTCCCTCAGCCAATAAAGCGAGATGAGCGCCGCAACCCCAGAGTCGGCCACGACTGGACCTAATGGTCAGGGGTCCATTTACCTTTACCTAATATCCAGTGGAGTCTGTTTCTGGTATCTAAACGGAATCACTCAAGTAAGGCTCTACCTCCCCCCCCCCCCCGAAATGCAAACGAGAGGCAAATTGGAGCAAAAGATCCAAGCACCTTCTCAGTGAATGATTGCCTCCGGCAGCTCACTTTTATTTAGGAATCTGTGCTACATCTTCCTTTCCGAAGTTGTGTGGCTCTGCTTGCATCGATGATAAAATCAGCTCCCATGAGCATCTGACAGCGGCAAAGAGGCTGCTCGCACCTGGAGGCAAGAAGGATATTGAAAGCTGTTGGGGGCAAAGGGGGTGATCTTGCCAGATTTTACACCATATATGAGCGAACACTGTAGCTGGACGTTCTCAAACACATTCACTCCTTTGGTTTCCTCTGAAATCCGCAGTGATAAGTTTGAAAGTTGCTGGTAGTGCCCGAAAAGGAACCAGGGGGCAGTGTGATGTAAGAGGAAAAGCAGAATGTTTATTCAAGTTTGAACACTTAAAGGGACGACGTCAAAAACCTTTATTACAATGCATTAATATCTGTTGGGCGGGGCTCGCCGCGGATGCAGCTGACGGCTTAGTTTCTCAGGTGTTGCGGGTGCTGTCCTTAGTGCTGATCCGTGACATGAAAGCAGCACTTAGAGCGGGTGCGGTGGAGAGGTCTCCGTGGTACTTCTTGGCCGAGGAGTTTCCGGTCTTCTGGTGCTGCCGGAGCTGGCCTTGGTGCAGAAACACTGTCCAGGCGCTGCAGCTTTATGGATCAGTAAAAGCTGCAAGGTTCTCGCTTGCTCAGCACTTCGCAGTCCCAGGAAACCCAGATCGTCAACAACCGCCCCCCTCCCTCCCGCACGCCGCCGCCTCCCGTACCTCTAGCCTAGCTTCACTTCAGGGCGAGCTCTCTTTAGATGCGTTTCTTTCGCACCTTTTCCTTCTCCGGGAGAGGAGGAAAATGTAGCAGGCTTGAGTCCGGAGAACTGCTGCGCTCGCTTGCTGCATTGAGGTCTGGCCCGGAGCCGGCGCTTTTAGCACTGACGCAATAAAATTAGCCTGGAGAAGAGAAATGGAGACGTACTGGGGATATCAGAGCGGGGCTGGCAGCCCTTATGACTACTCGGGGATGGGTGCCAATGGGACTGGCATCCAAAGCAGCACTTACTACAATGAGGACCTTCTGCACAAGGTACAGTTGTGTTCTGTGTGTGAGGGGGGGGTAGTTGTAGGACGTAGGGCAGAGCAGAGAAAGAGTTAAAATTAGAAGCACTGCATGAAACAACATCAAGGAGACAGAACGCTATGAGGAGGGGGACGGAGGCTTATTCAATGTGATCTTTATCGTTTATGCCTGGTGCTGTAGAAGTTGAATGTATGGGACAGGAAGTCTTTCACATCCTGCTTGTGAGCGTCCCAGAGGCATCTGGTTGGCCACTGTGGGAACAGAATGTTGGACAAGATGGGTCTTTGGTCTGATCCAGCAGGGATCTTCTTATGGTTTAAAAGAACCCCAACAAAAACTGTAGAGTTCTTAAGGAGAGCAAGTACTGTAAAAGAGATAGGAGAGAGATTTGTGCTGCATGTAAATTCATTGCAATTGCATACACTTTTATAGGGGAGGGGAGGGAAGTTTAAACCAGATCCATCAAATGGAAATCAGCTGTGGAATTTGTGCACTGTCTTTTTTTAAAAAGGACTCTGATCCTAAGCTTGCATATTTTCATATAGCAGCTCCTCCGAGCTCCCTCTTGAACTATCCAAGTAAATATCTGCAATGTTTGGAGAGCCCAAAAGATGGCGAGAATGAGTCCTGAACGTGATGGGACATTAATGCCAGGCTGTGGCTTATTTATAGAACCCCATGAAGAACAGCACTGCAAGAAACTTCCAATTTGCCAGCAAATTACAGGGAATGGATCTGTTTTTGTCTACTGTGTTGTTGACACAACACAGCTGTTGAACAACAACTGTTAGTTAGGCTCCTTGTTTATTTCCAAGGACTAATTAGGATAATTTGAAGAGGAGATGCAAACAATCATTGAATTTAAAGAGAAATAGGGTGTGTTGTCTAAAACAGACCCCAAGGGGAGTTTTTGGAAACCTGTCATGTGAACTATGTGGTTCCACCCTGCAATCAGAGTCTTTTGGGTGGAAGCCCTCTCTTATAGCGCCTGGGCAGCTTCTATTCTGGATAACAGGATTGCTGTGTCTCTGTCATCCTTGTGTTCTGTATCTTTCTGTAGTCTCTCTCTCTCTCTCTCTCTCTCTCTCTCTCTCTCTCTCTCTCTCTCTCTCATAGCCTGCAGTCCTCAAGCCACTTATTCCTTACGACTCTAATAGTTCCTGAATTTAATAAGGCCTCACCTCTATTAACTCAACTTAATGGGTTTGATGGCTGCATATTTCAGCCATGCAGGGTTCTTGGTCAGTAGTAAGTTCTTGCTCCCAAATGCATCCATTTGTACCTATTCCCATCATCCAGTCCTATGTATCTAAGGTGTGTGGCTGTTGCTTCCATAAGATTAGCTCTTGGGATGGATTGATGCTGGGGTTGAATCTTTAAATGCTCTCTGCGGTTTGGGTGTTTGTGAGCCAAGTGGATTGTCAGGCTGCCTTGCTTCCCTTACCCCAAGTTGGTGATAAAAATAAATACAGTGATACCTCAGGTTAAGTACTTAATTCGTTCCGGAGGTCCGTACTTAACCTGAAACTGTTCTTAACCTGAAGCACCACTTTAGCTAATGGGGCCTCCTGCTGCTGCCACGCCGCTGGAGCAGGATTTCTGTTCTCATCCTGAAGCAAAGTTCTTAACCTGAAGCACTATTTCTGGGTTAGCGGAGTCTGTAACCTGAAGGTATGTAACCTGAAGCATATGTAACCCGAGGTACCACTGTAAATCAAAATTACAGGCAAGCAAACTTGCGGCTTCTAATAAGATTGCCATGGATGTTGAGGAGGCTATTGCTGCTGGTGTAGGAATTTGTCGTCACGTCAGCATCATGCATGCTTGATGCCCATGGTTCCTGGTTCTAAGTGGTACTGCTACAGTGCCTGACTGGACATAAGCAATAGCCAATTTGGAAGGCCCCATGGTGGACCTGTTTTTGGATGCATCACGCTCCGTGGCGATATCCCTGATGACTTCCTTGGATTTTCCTTGGCAGGGGGTTGGACTCGATGGCCCTTGTGGTCTATTCCAACTCTATGATTCTATGATTCTATTATTTCCTTGGATTTTCATTAGCAATGAGTGATGGCTTATGACAGGGTGGAACACCTGTACCCTTCCAGCTCCCACCAGCCCCAGGCAGTCAGAATGACAGGATGTGTGAGCGCGCGCTCGTGCGCGGCGCGTGCACACACACACACGATTTCTATAATATTTTACTGAGTTTTAGCTATTTAAAATATTGGCTCATGAAGTCCAGTGTTGGGAAAGTTCTGTGATGTGTGAAAATACTGGGTTGTATCTTGTGTTAGTCCTACTACTCAGTCCTACTCAGTCATGTTCATTAATTTCAGTGGGTTTATTCTATCTTAGGTCTGTTAATTTCAGTGGGTCTATGCTAAGAAAAAACTTAATGGGATGCAACCCACCATTAATATGTGTGTGTGTGTGTGTGTGTACCTGTGGTGTTGTCTGCTTCCCCCCATCAGCTTCCGTGACAATTACACGCTTTAAAAAGTAGGTGATAACTTGTTTGCTGTGTGACATGTTCTTTCCTTGAGTTGGTCTGCCTCTAGGACAGAGGCATCAGTTCATTCAATCCTTTGTTTGAAAGAAATAGAAGCAAGGTTTAGACCCTTTTTAATTATTCCTTTGGAGAGCTTTTCAAGGTTATTATAATCAAGGAGATGATGGGGCTCTTGTATACCACCTGAAGTCAAACCCCAGTGCACATGTGTACGTTTAATGACCTGGACTTCTCTGAAAACTGGTTGTTGTCTTGAAATTCAATTGCTTCCTTTCATTGTCTGGCTCATCTTCCCTCTTGTGGCTACATCAGCCCTATAAGTCTTGATATAAATGGGTTATTAAAGCCTGCACCTTGTCAGAAGCTTGTCAGACCAATTACAGGAGTACCAAACTTTTAAGGCTTCGTTTATCGTTCCCCCTGCCTTCTGATGAAGTCGGATGAGCACCGGCAGTCTAGCTGTCAGCTCATTGTAATGTTGGCCTAGTTCTCTGGGCCAACTAGAAGTGACATTGGGAAACCCATAATCATATCTTCTGTGGTTTTTTTATTTTTTATTTAATGCTAAATGAAGCCACCTGAGTGAGGGTGGTATTTAGACTAGGGCTACTTTCCCCCTTTTTCACTGATTTCCCATCTTGACTCATTAACCCCCCTGTCCCAATTTGCTGATAGGAGAGGTAGAATTATAGGTACCCCCCCCCCCGCATGGAGCAAATATTAGCTCTGGGGGCAGGCAATTCATATCAGGGAAATGGCATGGGAGGGGGGAGAATGGTTTAAAATGTTCACCCAGTGCTACAATCAACAGCCCCAGTACAAATCTAGTTCTCCTGCAGCTGAATTTATCAGTTAAAAAATGCGAGAGATACAGTCACAGGTGTCATATGGGATCAGACCCTCACAGAGAAGGTAAGCATTTGTCCGGACTGTACCACTTCACATTGCAGGCGGAGGCCCACATGATTTGAATGTTCCATTCTAGATACAAAAATGAATAAAGAAAGCCGTCCACACATTAACATGATAAGTATGGCAATGATGTTGGGGAGAGCGCTAGACTATATAATTCTTCCTGACATCATTTCCTGTGTGGAGGAGGATGTTGCTGTTGTTTTGTATGGAAGAGTCTTCAGTCATGTTGTAAGCCTGTAGTGGTGCGGCCCAGTTGTAGGTGAGAGCTATGCTGCTGATTGTTTTCTTTAGAATTGCCAAGTCTCCAAATTGTCTTCTGGGTGACCCAAAATGTTAGTCACACTGGGAACCACTGGTAGGCGAGTGATTTTGTATTTGGATCTCAAGTAGAAGGCACTACCCAAACCGGTAGGGTTTCCTGAAGGTTCCCATATGATTTGTGCAAATGGTAAAAGAGTTGCTTGTGAAAGAAAAATGCTACCACCACCATGGAAAGAGTTAAAGTAGAAGTCACTCCTATAAATGGAATATAAAGGGGCACTATAGGGAGAAGGGCAACAGCTGCTTTGGTATGTGAATAACTACCCAATGTCTTTTGAAGACAAGCAAGGTGGAAATAAGGCAACACAGGACCTTCTTGCAGGGATGAGGAACCCATGGCCCTTCCAGATATTATCGGACTCCAGCTCCCATCAGCCCCAGCCGGGAGAGCCGCTGGTCAGGAATGATGGGAGCTGTAGTCCATCAATATCTGAAAGGCCACAAGTTCCCCACCCTGGGTTATGTTCATCCACTCTACAAGTGCCAGAGTCAGAGAGCAGAAGAAAGCAGGATAGACCAGCATAGAGGTGACTTTAGGTGAGGAGGAGGAGGAGACTTTTAGAAAAATTAACAAAGCAAGCAAACTCTGTTTTATGCTCTGCAGGCAAATGAAATGTGGAAATATCCTGAGTCATCAGCAAATCCTTCATAATACTCAATTTGGTAAACAGATTATGAACTGCAAGAACCTGGTTTCAATTGCTTTACTCCTAGGAATATTTCCTTAGTATTTGGCACCAGTTCATTGTCCCTTCAATAGTGGTGGCTGCCCCTGGGACCCTATTAAGGGGAGGAGGGGAGGTTTCAAACTGTGCATGAAGGAAAATATGAGATGGGAAAACCTTCTAAGTTTCTCTGTCCTTTCCACCCTCTTCAAATTGCTTTCACATTTGATAATCAATGGGATACTCCTTTTTTTAAAACTGATGCAGCATTGATGTGGGGTGCGGCTTCTGCTCCTGATTTAACCAGCTCCTGTGCTGAGGAGTGCTTTGTATGGAGAAGTGAGCTGTAAAAAAAAGAAAAACTTGATGTGGATATGCTGTAGGATTCTTGTTAACATTTCTGCAAAGCCCACAAAACAGCTGAGTGAAATGCCCCATTTTGGAGAACAAGTGGGACTTGACACACTTTTGGAAGGCAAGTTTCCCCAGCAGTGGCAATGCCCAAACAGGAAGTGGAACAGGAAGTTGCCACTATTACTGTCCTCACAGGGGAAGCCTAGAAGTGTCTGCTCTGTGTTGGCAGGAATTCAAGATACGTGCAGGACCTTGGAGAGCTCACAAAGTCCTATACTCCTGTCTATACAAATTACTGTATTTGAAGCTGTGCAAACGGTTATCTCTGTAAGCACCTAGATGTAGCTGGAGCCTTATATGAGTTGACTGGATTTCTCTTTTTTTTTTTTTTTTTTAAATATTTTTTATTGCGTTTCTTTTCAAGGTTTTGTACATATAAAATCAATCAAATACAAGAAACAATTTTTGATTTTTTTTACAAAAAAAAAGAAAAAAACATGTTGTACTTCCCCACATCTTCCAGTTCTGCATTCTTAGTAATACCAATATCAGCAATTTGTTACCTTATTTCAAACCTTGTTACAACTTTCAATTATTATGTATCCGTATTCAATATATTGTATCTCAATTTTGTTACCTTTAAAATAAACATAATATGTTTAGTTCACTATGTCTTCTCTTCTCTTTTATCACTTACTTTGCCATTTACTTAATCGTATTTGCTAAAGCATAACATTTCCAATAACATGCACAATCTTAAGTTTCATACAACTTGTAATGTTTTTGCAAATAGTCTTTAAATTTTTTCCAATCCGCCTCAACTGATACTTCATCCAAATCTCGGATTCTGCCGGTCATTTCAGCTAATTCCATGTAGTCCATCAACTGCGTCTGCCATTCCTCCAACGTGGGTAAATCTTGTGTCTTCCAGTTCTTAGCGATAAGAATTCTTGCTGCTGTAGTAGCATACATAAATAATGTTCTGTCTTTCTTATGCACTCTCTGGTCCACCATGCCCAGCAGGAAGGCCTCTGGTTTCTTGGGAAAGGTATATCTGAATACCTTTTTCAATTCATTATAAATCATTTCCCAGAAAGCCTTCACTTTTGGGCAGGTCCACCAGAGATGATAAAATGTACCTTCTGCCTCCTTACATTTCCAACATTTATTATCAGACAGGTGATATATCTTAGCTAATTTGACTGGGGTCATGTACCACCGGTATACCATTTTCATAATGTTTTCTTTCAGGGCAGTACATGCCGTAAATTTTATTCCGGTGTTCCATAACTTTTCCCAGTCTTCAGACATAATGTTATGTCCAACATCCTGTGCCCATTTTATCATGGCAGATTTAAGACTGGATTTCTCATGTAGTGAGTCCCACCTCCTTTGGAGGTGTTGGTTATTAAAGGGTCCTCGTCTTTTTCTCTCTTTCTTTGCAGTCTTCAGGTTCTCTGGGTCTGGGGAGATGGGCACTGTGGGAGACTCACCCTCTGAATTAGAGGAGGGTGGTAGAGTTGTGTCCTCCAGCCAGGTGATCCTGAAGAAGGTCTTAGTAGTTCTTCACCCACAAACAGATCTAGAGCCTCATCTTCCTCTGTGTGGTCCATTGCACAGTTTATGGTTCCGAGGTGGTAGGTCAGTGGTATAACTCTTGCACTAATATAGCTAGCCAGTTTGGACAAGCAGTGTTTCCTATGGGGATCAATGCAGTGACTGTCAGGAGCACAACTGAATCTACCTGCCACTTGCAAGTTCTTCAGTATGGAGGCCCCATTAGCCTGCACTGGACCTGTCATTTTTCTGTGCTTCGTGTATTTGTTGTAAATGGGTTATAAATTCTAGTGCCTTGGTACCAGCGAGGAAAGTGCTCATATTGGAGCATAACTGGGAAAGGAATGCTTATAATGATTTGATATCACAAAGCTGACTCAACCCTGCAGTGAAACTGCCAGTGCAGCTCCCAGGACTAAGGAATTCAGGTTCAGCAGCTTTATACCCAGTGCCAAAGAAACTCTAGGATTAAAAGAACACTCTTGTCCTCTGGGAATTGGCCGAATGGAAATACTGCTGCTGGGTTCCACCGTATGCTATATCTTCTGGTGCATGCATTTTATTTAAGTGCAAGTTCCTGCTCGATTTCCAGCAACTTTTCCTTCACTTTTTTTCTTGCCTATTACACTGCAAATGAGCTTGCAAGAACGGTAGGTAAGCAGAGCACACTGAAGGGCTTATGTTTCACGAGCAAACTGGGAACAAACTCTAAGCATGCGGCCCAATCAAATGGAAACTTCTGATGACAACTTCATCTGGTGGGACTTAATGTTAGGATCTTGGGCACTGTGCAGCAGGAAACCAGGAATGAATGCTTCCAGGGTAGCACTGATTTTTTATATAGGTGAGATGAGATGGGATATCTCACTGTGTTGCCAGCTACATGGATGTTATTGTGTAGAACGGAGAAGAATGGGACTATGACTCTGCTCCGTTTTATTGATTCTGGTGATTTTATGGGTGCTGCTTTTACTGTTGTCATTTGTGTTGCATTTGAGTTTATTGTATTTTGTTTAATTTACTCTAAGTTAGATACTGCCTTCTAAGTTCATACTGAAGGGTGGCCTATATTGTTACTGAATAAATGCATAAATGCCTGACCATTAGTCCTGTGGTTCCCAACATGGGGCACGCACCCCACAGGGGGGGGCAATTTGATTTTTAAGGGGTGCAATTCCAGAATGAGTTATTAAGAGATAATGGCCTTTTAGGCTTCCTCCACATGAATAGGAGTTCACTTTTTGAATAATAAGAATTATATGTCATGGGGTGGGGAGTCAGGATTTTAGAGATGCTTAGGTGGGGCATCGCCAAAAGTAGGTGGGGAACCACTGCATTAGTCAAAGCAAATCAGAACATATACCAAGCTGGACTATCCGGTGGCCAGTATCTTCTCTACTGCAGAGCAGCAGCCCTTTCCAATTAAAGGATACCTTACTATTGATCAGCACTTCTCCCACTTGCAACATCTCCCCAAGCATTTTAAAAGATGGCGGTAAAATTGTGTCAACACCTAAAGTTAGAACGTTATTATTTTGTGCCCTTTTAGTTCATTGTGGGTTTTTCTTTTTGCTTTTCCATTTTAATTGTATTCTTCATTTTGTAAACCACCTTGAGAATGAGGAAGTGGATATGTCTTAAGACATTTGAAGAACTGCAGGCTAGATTGTACGTTCCCTCCTAGCATCTCCCTTTCTTCCTTCTTCTGGAGAAACTGCAGTTTGCAGCTGAAAAACCTGACTGAACTGCATGATTCGGTGATAAAAATAAAATTCTGAATAATATTACGAAGTTCAACCAAAGGTTGTGGTTAGCACTGTGTGTTACTTTCTGCTTACCAAAGGTGGCTTCATGTGTTCAATTTTACAACCCTATATTCTTGTAGCGGGAGAAGACAAAATTACCGAGAGAGCTATACTGTATGTAATAATGAAACTATGTGGAAATGTTTGTGCATTTGTCCTGCAGGGAGTCTGTGACAGTGCCACAATCCTACATGAGTCTGTGTGCAATGACCTGGATTTTTCTATCTTGGGCTTGGTGTCAGTCCTAAGAAGGGCTGGGATTCTGCACCAGCGCTGCCCAGAAAAATAGGAGGAGGATTTTAATTTATCACCCACCCTAAGGTTCCAGGGCAGATTACAACAATTTAAAATAGTTTAAAGCAGTCTAAAAAACTTAAAATTAAAAAAAATACAAGCACACAAAAAATATTTGGTGTGTAACACTATTATGATTAATGTGGAGTTCCTGAAGGGGAGGCAACATATACCATGATCTGGATTTGTATGAGTTTATTTACAAATATGCAGGTTGAGCATAGGCAAAGGCAGACAGCTTAACACTCCGGCAACAAATTCTCTTCAGAGAGGCAGCAACACTGCCTTCCCATCTCCTGTTACCTTAAAGGTAAAGGGACGCCTGACCATTATGTCCAGTCGTGGCCAACTCTGGGTTTGCGGTGCTCATCTCGCTTTATTGGCCGAGGGAGCCGGCATACAGCTTCCAGGTCATGTGGCCAGCATGACTAAGCCACTTCAGGCGAACCAGAGCAGTGCACAGAAATGCCGCTTACCGTCCCGCCGGAGCGATCCCTATTTATCTACATGCACTTTGACATGCTTTCGAACTGCTAGGTTGGCAGGAGCAGGGACCGAGCAACAGGAGCTCACCCCGTTGCAGGGATTCGAACCGCCGACCTTCTGATTGGCAAGTCCTAGGCTCTGTGGTTTAACCCACAGCACCACCCGCATCCCTTACAGAACCCTTAAATCAGCTCATCCCTCTCTGTGTATCTCTCCCAGGTTAACTTGGCCTCGAAACTGCAGTTTCTCTTCTATTCCCTTACCATACCCTCCAACATTTCTCCGATGAAAATAGGAATGTCCAATTCAGTAATAATAACTTTATTCTTTATACGTTGTCCATCTGGCTGGGTTGCCCCAGCCACTCTGGGCAGCTTTCAACATATATAAAAACATGATGTCAGGGAACTGCCATTGGAGCTAGAGGCGGAGGGAGGGCTCCAGAGGGATGCCGGAGAGGGTCCTAGTAGGGAGAGAGGCAGCCCATCTACGGGGGAAGAAAATCAGCGTAACACCAGTGGAGAAGGGGGGCAGATAGGGGAATCGGAGGGGAGGCTCCAGGACTCCTCACCGGAGACCAGCGGAGAGAGTACGGGTACTCTGCTGCCCACACCCTCCCTGCGCAGGAGACTTCCGCGCAGGGAGAGTAGGAGGAGACTTGGCGCCAAACAGCTTTTATGCTGGAAAAGGTTCAAGAGACGCCCACTGACGGATTCTGCCAGCGACTGAGACAGCCACGAAACTTGAGGCTGTCCAGACAGAGAGGGTTCAACCAGGCAACCTAGCCAGGAGTGGCAGCAACTTACGCACGAGCAACCCCTAGAACCATTACACATAATAAAACATTAAACATTAAAAACAACTTGCCTATACAGGGCTGTCTTCCAATATCTTCTAAGGTTTTATAGTTATCTCCTCAACTGAGAGGGTCGCATAAGTCCATAGCCTCCAACATTTCTCCAACAAAAATAGGGATGCCCTAAGGGAAAGTGGGACACTCTGGGGTCAAATCAGAAACCATGATGGCTTCTTTAAATCTGGGACTGTCCCTGGAAAATAGGGACACTTGGAGTGTCTGCCTTACATCTGCATGCACAAACACACATGCACACAATTAGTCTTTACTGGGTAGGTGAGTATGTCACCTCCCAGAATCTCAGAGGTTTCTCTGTAATTCAGGATGCTCCAAGCTCTCTGTACCAAGAAACAATTGTCTAACATTTAGCTCCTACAGAGAGACTCTCCTGGGCTATTAGCATTCCATTGTCAAGTACAAGACTCTGGCTAGGCATTGCCTTAAGCCACCCACTACTGATTCAATCCTGCTGACAGGTTACCCTTGAGGCAATGTAGCTGTGGGCAGAAGGAAAAGGTTTCTTGCCTTAATGCAAACCCAGAGTGCTAGGCCTATTCGTAGCAACCACATGGGAAACCCATAACAATGCTGTCCCCAAATACAGGGTTTGGTAGCAATGTAAAATGTGCATGTTGACACTGGATGATTATGTCCAAATGGGAATTTGTGAAGCTGAGAACAAGGAAGACTGTGAACTGACATCCATGACTAGACATCAAATAATCTGATCTATAGTCCAATTAAGCTAGAGAATTTGGGAAATATCAGTGTGGTTCTGTCCTTGAGTTACATGAGCTGAATGCGGATAGGATTGCTACTAAATCTTTTATATAAGCATAACTTGAAAATGCTGAAACTGGTACACCCACATGGTAATGGAATAAAAGAGGGTGGTGGAGGCAGATATTGGGACATGCTGGAGGTACGGGGTGAGTGTAGGAATGTTCAGGGAGGCAGGAAAGGATATATTGTTTAATTATATCCTTTCCAACTTGCGTTAACAAGTTCTATAATTTAGCAGTGTAACATTCCCCTTTTAAACTTACACAGTAGATAGGTTTGCCAGGCTTGCTTAAGCCTCTAAAATAAGTTTCCTGGTAATTCCCCTTTATTCCCTCCTAAAAGGAAGAGACGTGACAGTCTTGTATAAAAGGTATAAATTAGTTTACTCACATTTTCTGTTCACAGATGGATCCCAGAAGGCAGACTTAAGTTACACTTGGAATCTATCCCATAAGGAGATAGTTCCTTTGTTCTCTCTTGGCCAAGAGAGCATCTCAGGCTGACGAAAGCAAAATGGAGAAGAGAGAGGTGTTGTGGCCAGCCCTGTGCTTTCGTTACCTGCACAGGTGAGGTCATGCCCACCTCTGGTCACATGTAGAGGAAGTTTGTCCCAGCCCAGGAGGAAACAGGAAGTTTATCTACTGGCTGGACAAACATCCCTCTTCATGTCTAAACATGTCCACTCTAGGAACGTTGTATTTGACTGCTCTGTGTTTCACACCCCACAGTGAGAAGGTCAAAGAAGTAGCTAGCTTTCTCTTTAGGGGAAAGTTTGTATCTCTGTGGCAGAACATCTGCCTTCCATGCAGAAGTCCAAGTTCAATGTACTGAATCTCCAGGTAAGACTGGGAGAGATTTTGTGTCTGAAACCTTGGTATTTAGGGATGATAGATGTTGTAGTCCCAGCAACAGCTGGAGGGCCACAGGTCCCCCATCCCTGCAGGAGTGGCTTAAATGAACCATTATTGACTCAACAATCCATGTATGTAGATAAAACTGGCCTACATTTCAGGGCTTTGTGAGCTTCTCTCATATAATGTCTGTGGAGCACTTGGGAGTAACGTACCCAGTTGGGAGTCTACAGGCAGGGAGGGTTATGATGGCAACATTCTGCAGATGTGGAATGTCTTCCAAAACAGAGGCAGAAAAACCTAATTGCTCTATTTTGCATCAGAACCTGTTTGCAGGCCTGAGTCACACAACCTTTGTGTTCTGTCTTTGGCCATGGTCAGTTTCCCAGCCTGCTTCCCAGAGATTAAATTTATACCTTTTGGGAACACAGTGAGAGGTGGCAATTCTTAGACATGTAAACTCTGAATTTGTCAGGGTTACTTTGTCAGAAGTATAGGAGAAAACCTGAAACCCAGAATTGGCTCATATAAATCCCTTGTGGGGTTCATGCCGATTGCTTGCTGTCAAGCCAAACAAGGATGTGAGTAGCAGTTATTCCACTGTAATATATTTGGGAACTGCCATCTGCCTACCTATATTTTCCGTTCAGAGGAATTATATTGGATGCTGTTTTAACGCTAGTACAACAAGCCGCCTACTATTAAGTCATTATGCCGGCTAATAGTGTATGCATTTGCCAAATATAAATATACTATTGATGTTTGGTTTCCCATCTCTTCCAAAGAACTTATGAGCCCTGCATGCATGCAATTTCCATTCATTTGAGAGCTAATGGTTTCGATTAATATTTAAGGAACAGAATATTGAAAGCCACCCTGGTGACATAGTGATCCAGATCGTTTAAGTGAACACGGGTAAATAATGGGAGATTGAACCCCACACCATTCAGAGTAGCTGCGGAATATTTTTCAGCTCTTATCAATACAGCTGGAGAGCAGCCTGTTGATTTCAATCAGTCCTCTTGAAAGTGCAACAATGTGTTGCATAGAGGAACATGCAAATATCAAGTCCCTCCTGTGACGCGATCCCTTTCTTCTTGGCTGAAAAATCACCACGCATTTGAATAGATGTGAGAGAGAACAAAGAGCCAAGCTGTAGTTCCTCTCTTCCTCTTTTCTTGGACACTTGGCACCAATGAATGACAGCCCACACACAATGACAGCTCACCACATCAACTGGGGAGTGCCTTTTGTGTGGTCGCACGCAGCCCCCCCCCCCGGATCCCAGTATCCAGTGCGGCTCTTGGTAGTTGGGGCTGGCTTCACCCTCCCCAGGCTGGATACCTGGAGGTCTCTGCCTACCTCAGCCAATCGCCCAATCCTGCCT
The DNA here is from genome assembly GCF_964188315.1 of Podarcis muralis. Lineage (NCBI taxonomy): Eukaryota > Metazoa > Chordata > Lepidosauria > Squamata > Lacertidae > Podarcis > Podarcis muralis. The sequence continues at coordinate 33,444,624 of NC_135656.1, forward strand.
GGGGAGGCGTTGCCAGGGGATCGGCCAGGTAAGTGGAGGGACTGCCCTGCTCACACAGCAGAAGGTGAATCTTACCTGCGAAGCAGTCAGTTGGCTCCAGAGCTTCTCCCCCCCCGCCCCCTCATTTAAGACTTCTCTTGCAGGTTAACCTCTTCTCCACAGGTACCACTGCTACGTCAGGGTCGCTGTTGAAGGGCCGGAAAGGAATTTTCCTGCATTGGCAGGTTTTGCCTTTCCCGTAGCAAAACATCACAACTTTGGCGGTTTCAGGCCTTGGGCGGAATCCTTTAGTCTATCTTCTTAAATCGGGGGGGGGGGGCGTGAAACAGTGACCCACGCCCCCCTTGCGGTGGTGATCCCAGGGTTCCCCATTAAAGGGGTCTTGAGGGGAGGCATTAGCCATATGCTGAAAGGTTGTCATTGCTCTCCCCTGCAATGGCAGTGAAACAGGGGGCAGGCTCTCTGCTTGAACATATGTTCTCCAGAGCCAGCCCAATCCCCACACATTCTGGATAACCCTGATGTTCCCCAGATCCCCTGCTTGGGGACTGGGAAGGATAAACGCCCAATGCCTGAGCCAAGGTCTCCCTGCACCTGAAATTTAATAAAGTTGTGGCCAATTTTAATCCCATAGCACGTTGTCTTGAGTCATTATTCCGCTCGGGGGTCGCCTTGGAGTTGGGGGGACTCCGCCTATCCACGCAAACATTGCCTATGTGCACATTATACTGTTTAAAGAACATTTGAAGCACACCATTTCCCTCAAAGAATTCTGGGCATTGTATTTTGTTGAGTGTTGCTGGGAATTCTAACTCTGTGAGGGGTAAACTACAGTGCCCAGAATTCTTTGAGGGAAAGGCTGCGTTTTGAATGTGCTTTGAAGGTATAGGCTGGGTGCATGCAACCACTGCCTGTATCCTGCTACCATGCATTGTTTTCCAGAGGTCTTTACTTCTTTTGGTGGTGGGGAACCTGTGGCCCTGAAGATATGGCCACACTACAATTCCCATCAGCCCCAGTCAGTATGGTTCCTGTCTGCCTTGAAGTACTAAACATTCCTCCAGTGTGTTGTACACAAGAATGTTCCTGCGCCATTTCCAGACTGTCATTCTCTTGTGGGCCAGATTCAGTTTTGTACCAACAAATTTTAGTTGTGTAATGAAAGTGGATCTGGTGCTCTTCTGTGGAAAACCTGCTTCCAAAAAAAGAAGAAGCAAAAAAGCGAAATAAACCCCCCCCCCCCCGAGGTTTTGCAGTAAGAAAATGATGGCAAAGTACACTGGAAAGTGCGGTGACAATTGCTTAATGTGACGCCATCTCATGTCTGCCATCAGAACAAAAGCCCAATAAACAGTGGATCTATCATCTTCCCACAAATTTTGTGAAAACAAATTGGGGCGCGGGCACAATAAATAGGTAATCTGGAGGAGCCCCTGGGTTAGAAAAATGGCCCAATGGGGTTTTGTTTCTTGTAGAAAACAAGGATGGAGGAAAGAAGCTGGTGTAATGCTTCTTTTTTAATTTTTTAAAAATATTTTTATTGATTTTTACAAATTTATATAATGCTTTCATTAGATTCTCTTGACTCCCCCCTCCATCCCTTACATGGATCCTAATAACTATTTTTCCAAGTCTACACATCAATGCAAATTCCATATTTTTCATTTTTCTTAATTATCCATACTTTGTTACTTTAGCTGGACTTTAAAAATCACTTGTAATGTTTTAATTCATTTACAATGGTCTCCTAGGTAGGTTATAAATTTTCCCCTTCTTTTGAAAAGTCTTTATCTTCTTCTTTTTTGGTTTTGTTTTGTTTTTTGTATTTTTATTAAAGATTTTCTTGATTTACAGAAGTATGTGTCTCTCTCTTGTTTTACAAATTGGTTTCATTTGTTGATACATTAGGAAGAAAAGGGGGAGAGGGGTGGAGGAGGGGAAGAATGTTTCTATTTTGCTTAATGTATGTAGGGTTTGGTGTCAGCGTTGCTTGTACAGGTTCTCTGCTGTTCACTTGTGTTCCTTTGGTGGTGAGAGAGGTTGGGGTTGGCCTAGGGCAGTGGTGTAGCGTGGGTTGTCAGCACCCGGGGCAAGGCAAGTAATTTGCGCCCCCTAACCCGTGGATTTGCGCCCCCTAACCTGTGGATTTGCCCTAACCCCAGATGTTGCGCCCGGTGCGGCCGGCCCCCCCTGCACCCCCCACGCTACGCCACTGGCCTAGGGTGTGGTTGTTTGGTTGTGATTGGCTGTGGTGGTCTTTGTTTTCATGTGTGAGTGGGGTGGGTGGGTGTTAGCCATATTGATTTGTATGCTGTTGGTGGATTATTGTCATTGTCTTGTTGGGCTGTGTATGTGATAAAGGGGACCCATACCCGGAAACTCAGGAATCAAGAAGATAAAGACTTTCAGTTGTATACCTAGAGAGGGACACAATTGAAAGTCTTTATCTTCTTGATTCCTGAGTCTCCCAGTTAGTTTAGCCATTTCAGCATAATCCAGTGGTTTGGCTTGCCATTCTTCCCTAGTCGGGATCATTGCTTCTTTCCACCTTTGAAGCCGATGTAATGCTTCTAATGCATTTGAGGACTCAGAATTTCGTTTTCACCTCTGGCTGAAATAGGCAACTGTGCAGGGCAATCTTATACATGTCTACTAAGTTAAATAACACACTCCCAAGTAAGTGTGTAATAGCCTTAATTTTGTTTTTCTCTGTGATGATTAGGGAAATGGGAGCGTGAGTTCAATACTGCAGGGCAGGCTACAGGACCAAGTGGAGTGAGTTCTGAAGGTCCAAATCGAGCTTGTCATTGGTAGCAGCAGCCTCCTGCAGTCCTGACGCGCTTACTTTGGGCTGGGATAGCTCACAGGTGCCCTCCAGATGTTGGACTGCAAATTCCCATAAGCCTCAGGCAGCATGGTCAATGGGGAGGGATGATGAGAGTTGTAGTCCAACAAAATACATGGAGGGTCCCACACTGGCTACCCCTGTACTAGAGTGTGAAGACTATAGGACTTATTTCTGGGTGCATACGCATAAAAGATTGCGCCATTAGTGCCTCCTATGTTAAGCAGCAAGAGGGATGTTTTCAGTAAGCGAAGTATGGAAATGCAATATGCTTTTAAAATGATACGCACAAGGAAGGGGCGTCCTGAGCAGGGAGACCTGGCTCTTTAAGAATTCAGTCTTCTGCTGATTCAGTTTTGCCTGCTTTAATGAGGACTCCTGGGGCCATTCACAAGATCCAGCGTCCTCTTCAAGTGAGGAGCAACTTAACAGAGTATCTGTTCCCAATTACAGAAGGAAATTCAAGCTCACGCCGCCATGGATATTTCCAAACAGCCTCTTGGGCAATAGTGCCTGGATACTTCCACTTTCTCTGCAGACAGGCCAATCCCCCAGCCAGCAAGCACCCACCAATGAAGAACTGTTCTGAGCCTCCAGGCTGAGCGTATCCTCTTCTCCTCCCCACTCCAGACTTCAGCTTTTGATTGGTTCGTCTCACTATCAGAAACCACTTGTGTTTCTTAATTGCACCCATCCCAGGAGAATTTCCCAACAGCAGTTCTTAAGTTTCGAATAAGCACCGCAGTAACAATCATGCAGAAATGCACACAGATTACAAACAACGTGTGATACTTCATTGGCTCTTGATATCAAAGGTACCTTACAGATAGCAATGGACTCACAGGCAAGCACACAGCAGCGGTCGTACAATAACATGGCAGAACGTAAAACTCATTGATGTAAGAGAAACAGTGTGGAGAGCAAGGGATGCTTGAAAAGTCTGATTTCTGCTGATTCCAATGCAACTTGATCTGATCCGCCCTATCCAGATCGCCCCACAGATTTTGCACTTCTTCAGATTTTGCAATCCAGTTCTTGGTTTATAGATACATTTAAAAAATAATAATGCACAGGCTTTTTAAATGTACAGTGGTACCTCTGGTTATGTACTTAATTCGTTCTGGAGTTCCGTTCTTAACCTGAAACTGTTCTTAACTTGAAGCACCACTTTAGCCAATGGGGCCTGCCGCTGTGCTGCCGCTGCACGATTTCTGTTCTCATCCTGAAGCAAAGATCTTAATCTGAGGTAATCTTTCTGGTTTAGTGGCGTTTGTAACCTGAAGCGTATGTAACCTGAGGTACCACTGTATACTTTAGGATTCCAAATGTTTGCAGTGAAATAGCATGTGTTTAAATATTATCTTGTGATAAAATATTTAAATAATTTTCTGTAGTTGTTTTTTTTAAAAAATAAGCACAAAAATGGAATGGCCTTAGGAAAGAACTCAAGCAATCCAGGCATGAGCTTGTTCCATCCCTGTCAGGGACCTATGGAAACATCACAGCTTATTAGACTGCTCCTTTGAGGCAGGCAGGCAGGCTTAGTTTAACATGGCTTCTTGACTGTAGCTTTCTTCTGAGGTTCCTGCAGTGGTAAGGATCAGCTGCACCTCATCACAGGCCACTGGGGATCAAGTGTGTGGAGTCCAGTCACACCACTATAAGTGACAAGGTCCATTATTGGAGGGGGAGAGGAGCAGAAAGGGAAAGTGTCCCACGGGGAAGGTCCGAACTATTTTCCCTTTTCAGTCCACAGTACTTGATAGTTATCAGGATTTGGCCTGGGTGCCTACTACATATTGGCGTACGTAGCTTCTTCAACTGGACCTTGGAAACTTAAGGAAGCATAGGACACCTGTTCTGTAGCTGTAGGAACCTAGAAAGTGAGAAGAAGAAAAAAAACAGCACTGGTCAAGGAAGCAGGGACTATTGCAAGAAGAGAAAGCATTGCAGGGTGTGAGGAGGCAGCGTCGTGTAGTGCAGGGGTGGAGAACCTCAGCCCCAGGGGCCAAATGTGGCCCTCCACACCTCTCTTTTTGGCCCTTGGGACTGTCCCCAGGCCACACCACTTACTGGCTAAGCTTTGCATTCTCGTTGAGTGCCTGGCTGGAATATGTCTGTGAACTCTGATTATGCCTCTTGCTTGCCTAGTTGGAGGTGTGCAAGGGGTTGTGCTCAGTGTGTGCAGAAAACAAGGTAAAATTCGCACGTAGTTTGTGCAGAAGGGAATGTGGCCCTCCAGCTAAAACAGGTTCTCCATCCCTGTTACAATGTTTGATTTGGACTGGGGAGAGTCAGACCCAAACCCCAGGAAACTGGGGGGTTCTAATTTCTCTCAGCATAGCCTATCTGACAGGGAGCCCCAAGTCTCAAACATGGAGGGGGAATCTCGTCAACACTGGCAAACAGTCTATTCTAATGGAAAGAGCAGGGAGGCAGGCTCTCAAACGACAGTCAGCCCACAAGCATCTTGGAGCCTGTCACAGATCCTGCTCCTTGGAGGAAGGGCAGGATAATCCCATAATAATATGCAACACAAGTGCACACACTCTTGGTTTGCATAACATATTGCAAGATTGTACTTAGGCAGAATTTGCTAGTAGTGGCTTGGAGACTCTAGACATCACTGCCGTGGCACAGAGAGTAAACATGCAGAATCTCTCTGCCATGAGGGAGTGCTATTGCCATGGAAGTTCATTCCACTCAGCATCCCATGTCTAGCTTTGGCCAACAGCGATGCTTCAGAAGAGGGAAGACCCAAAGGGATGGTGGAGAATTCCTGGTGTTGCAACCAGCATCCACCCAAATTTGCTTTGGCCCACTCTTTTGGGAGTTTGTTGCATCATGGAGAAACCTCTGTTGACTGCAGCGCCACATTGTGACTTAAGGACAACAGAATGTGTCTTTAAAGTCCAATATGAGCAGTGACAGTCACACTTTGGGGCACATGCATAGTAAACTGACATGCTCCTGCGCTGGACCTGAGAGAGCTTGTGTGGATCTTGCCCATTATTTATGCAGTCCTGGCATTGCTGGACTTAATGCAGACCAAAATGAACCAAGACCCATTTTATACTACTAACAGAAGCATATATTTTGAGAAGCCTATTACGTGGTGGTGGTGATGGTCTGGGCTGTACCGGTAATTTACGGCGTATGCATTTCCCCAGGGTTCTTTGTGAATCACTAACTGGGAAGTCAGTTGCACAAAGCAACAGGGGTCTTTCCAAAACTACCTTCTTTGTGATGCGCTCAAAAACAATATAAGTTTTTAGGCGCTGCCCCCTTAACATGCGTGGAGATCAAAGGTGGGATATAAAAAGAGCAAAAAGCATTGGCAAATTTTCTACTCATGGGAAGAACCTCTGGCTGAGAAGCAGAAGTCGAAGCTTTCATCACAGTTGCATATTCCACTTCTTCTGTGTGGTTTGTTGCTTGGTGGGAGCTGGGCGGAGCTGCCTTGGGGTGAGGTCTCTGCTTTGGCTTCTCAGTTCTACCAGAAGTATTGCCTTCTGCACGATTAGGAGCCTGAAATTAAACCAAAAACAACACGGTGTCCCATTTGGTATCTTTGAGCAGACCCCACCCCATACCCCTTTGTATCTGTAGCATTATCTCAGGCTGTGTTTCCCCAAGACATTTGCACGTGGCCAAAAAAACGCACACGGAGCTATCGCCTGCAATCTTAGTTCACAACAGGTGCAAGAACTGTCTGAGTATAGCACCACAGTATGCTACCTGAAAGAAAATGGTACCCTATTGTACCAAGTTCCACAGAAGTTGTAACAGGATGTCCTGGGAGTGGATCAGCGTGGGTCAAGGGAAGTGGCCTTTTAAAGTGACTCTTCCCTGAAAAATACTCTTAGCATTCTGGGAAGGGCAAGAATTTGGTTCAGCAAGCCTGCTGAGGTTGAAGGCAAAAGTGAGGAGAGGAGAGGAGGGGAAGGGAAGGGAAGGGAAGGGAAGGGAAGGGAAGGGAAGGGAAGGGAAGGGAAGGGAAGGGAAGGGAAGGGAAGGGAAGGGTGAAGTCCTTTTGCCACTTACCGTAGACAGGAGGATATCCCCACATGCTTTGGCAGCTGAAAAGATAGCAAATAGGTTGCAATGTCACATCAGTGTCTTAAAACTATTCCCCCCCCCCCCCATTTCATTTTAAAAGCAGGTCAGGGAAATAGGAAAACAAGCATTTGGAAAGAATGAGCTTCTCAAGAATCTCCACAGTATCTTCACATAGCAGGAAGGAAATGTTCTCAAAGGAGATGTGGGTAGCTGGCTGTGGAAAGTGGGTAAAGATTTCCTCAGCCCTCCTAATCCAACTTCTGTATTGGTCTGGGTTGAGGCAGATGTTCTGCATGAAGGGGCTGTTTTGTTCTTCCACCTCCTTCCTCTGCCTCAGCACAGCATCACCTAAACAGCAACGTGCTTTAGAAACCCAGTTTATTTTTTCAGGAAGTTTCACTTCTGCTATCTGCTCTTCTGCACTGCTACTTTTAGGTAGCCACAAATAAAACAGTTTTCAAGGCCTCCATAAGTAGCTCCTGGGTGTGATATTGGGGCAATTAAAGCTGCATTGAGTGGCTATAGCTGGAGAAATATATTAACTGTAGTTATGACTGTATACAAGTTCAGCCAAAGGAAACATCTGTTCACTTATTTAAAATATTTTGAGCAGGCCCTTCATTGTAATGGGTGGGCTTTGAACAGCAGTATAATACTCAGTGGCGTAGCGTGGGGGGTGCAGGGGGGGCCGGCCGCACCGGGCGCAACATCTGGGGTTAAGGCAAATCCACGGGTTAGGGGGCGCAAATCCACAGGTTAGGGGGCGCAAATCCACGGGTTAGGGGGCGCAAATTACTTGCCTTGCCCAGGTGCTGACAACCCACGCTACGCCGCTGATAATACTCAGTTTAAAAACATGAGATTCCACACCACTGTGTTAAAGGTAAAGGTAAAGGGACCCCTGACTGTTAGGTCCAGTCGTGGCCAACTCTGGGGTGGTGGCACTCATCTCGCTTTATTGGCCGAGTGAGCCACATACATCTTCCGGGTCATGTGGCCAGCATGACTGAGCCGCTTCTGGCGAACCAGAGCAGTGCACGGAAACACCGTTTACCTTCCTGCCAGAGCAGTACCTATCTCCTGCAATGCTTTTGCAAAGTTTTTTGCAGATAAAATCGCTCAGATTCAGAAGGAGGTAGACTCCACCGTGGGAGCAGGGCCAGGGCGGGAGAGTGCTAGAGTTCTGTCTGGTCCTGTTACATGGGATCAATTCCAGTCTGTTACCTCCGAGGATGTGGACAGGCTGCTTGGAAAAGTGAAACCGACCACCTGTCTCCTTGATCCTTGCCCATCCTGGCTGATAAAAGCGAGCCGGGAAGGGCTGGGCGATGGGCTCTGCGGGGTGGTGAATGCTTCCCTCTGTGAGGGAGCCTTCCCAGACCCGCTGAAAGAGGCGGTTATTAAACCGCTTCTTAAAAAAACATCTTTAGACCCGGCCAATTTGGCCAACTATCGCCCAGTCTCAAATCTACCATTCTTGGGCAAGGTGATTGAGCGGGTGGTTGCTGAACAACTCCAAGCACGCCTGGAGGAAACGGACCATTTGGATCCCTTCCAATCGGGATTCAGGTCTCACCATGGGACTGAAACTGCCTTGGTCGCGCTGGTTGATGATCTCCGGCGGGCTAGGGACAAAGGTGAGAGCTGTTTCCTAGTTCTGCTGGATCTCTCAGCGGCCTTTGACACCATCGACCATAACATCCTTCTGGACCGTCTAGAGGGGCTGGGAGCTGGGGGCACTGTCATACAGTGGTTCCGCTCCTTCCTCCTGGGTCGTGTCCAGAAAGTGGTGGTGGGGGATGAGTGCTCAGACCCCTGGGCTCTCACTTGTGGGGTGCCTCAGGGTTCTGTCCTCTCCCCCATGCTTTTTAATATCTATATGAAGCCGCTGGGAGAGATCATCAGGGGGTTTGGACTGGGTGTTCATCAGTACGCAGATGACACCCAGCTCTACCTCTCCTTTAAATCAGAACCAGTGAGGGCGGTGAAGGTCCTGTGTGAGTGCCTGGAGGCGGTTGGAGGATGGATGGCGGCTAACAGACTGAGGTTGAATCCTGACAAGACAGAAGTACTGTTTTTGGGGGACAGGGAGCGGGTTGGTGTGGGGGATTCCCTGGTCTTGAATGGGGTAACTGTGCCCCTAAAGGACCAGGTGCGTAGCCTGGGAGTCATTTTGGACTCACAGCTGTCCATGGAGGCGCAGGTTAACTCTGTGTCCAGGGCAGCTGTCTACCAGCTCCACCTGGTACGCAGGCTAAGACCCTACCTGCCCGCGAACTGTCTCGCCAGAGTGGTGCATGCTCTAGTTATCTCACGCTTGGACTACTGCAACGCGCTCTACGTGGGGCTACCTTTGAAGGTGACCCGGAAACTGCAATTAATCCAGAATGCGGCAGCTAGACTGGTGACTGGGAGTGGCCGCCGGGACCATATAACACCGGTTCTGAGAGACCTGCATTGGCTCCCAGTACGTTTCCGAGCACGATTCAAAGTGTTGGTGCTGACCTTTAAAGCCCTAAACGGCCTCGGTCCTGTATACCTGAAGGAGCGTCTCCACCCCCATCATTCAGCCCGGACACTGAGATCCAGCGCCGAGGGCCTTCTGGCGGTTCCCTCATTGCGAGAAGTGAGGCTACAGGGAACCAGACAGAGGGCCTTCTCGGTAGTGGCGCCCGCCCTGTGGAACGCCCTCCCATTAGATGTCAAAGAGATAAATAATTACCTGATATTCAGAAGACATCTTAAGGCAGCCCTGTTCAGGGAAGTTTTTAATATGTAATGCTGTACTGTTTTTAACACTGATTGGGAGCCGCCCAGAGTGGCTGGGGAAACTCAGCCAGATGGGCGGGGTATAAATAATAAATTATTATTATTATTATTATTATTATTTATCTACTTGCACTTTGATGTGCTTTCAAACTGCTAGGTTGGCAAGAGCTGGCAAGTTCTAGGCTCTGTGGTTTAACCCACAGCACCACCCGCGTCCCACACCACTGTGTTAGATTAAGCTTATTAAATTTGTGTATTGCTGCCCACTAAAAAAAAAAGTCCCAAAGCAATTTACAACCAAGTAAAAAAGTGCAGAGGGACGTGCTGGCCACATGACCCGGAAGCTGTACGCCGGCTCCCTCGGCCAGTAAAGTGAGATGAGCGCCGCAACCCCAGAGTCGGTTACGACGGGACCTAATGGTCAGGGGTCCTTTACCTTAAAAAAGTGCAGAAAAGAATGACGCCCCACTCCAATGCCAGCCCAGTAGGATAGCTCATATACAGGGTTGCACTGGAGGTCTTCAGTCAGTTTTTAACAGACGCGTAACCAGATTTCAGGAGTCTGAGGTGACGCAAAGTTCAAATGACCTAAAAATATGGAGGAAACCAGAAATGACAGTGGAGAGGCATGGGAGATGGAAAGGTAGGGACAGACAGACAGAAAGGATGAGACAGGAAAGATAAAATGCAGGGACTTCCTGCACACATCCACTCACCTTTTTGCTTCTTCAGGCTCCGCATTAGCAGCAAGGCGGCTACTAAGAGCACCACCAGCACCAGAAAAATAACCGGCAATAGGATTGTGATGAAAAGGCTGGGATATGAAAAAGGCAGGAAGTATGTGAGACACAGTGCGTTGGTTGCTGCTTGTTCTTTGGCACATAGCTCTGCAATGTGAATGGGACCTTGCTGGATAGAATTTGGAAGCTCTGAATCTTCCTCCGCAGGAGAGAAACCCCTTCGGTTTGTGATAAAGGGGAAGGATAAACTCCACTCCCTACTTTTGATGCTGCATGATTGGGAGCTGACATCTCCAATGCCCCTTCTCTCTTCTTCTTGCAGATCTCTTTCCTTCTACATATGGAGAAACCAATGGCCCTCCTGATATTGTTAGACTTCAGCTCTCATTGGCCAGCATGGCCAATGATCAGGGATGTTGAAAATAATTTAGTTATTCACTTGGATCCCACTTTCCTCCAAGGTGATCAAGGTGGAATCCATGGCTCTCGACTCCCGATTTTATCTTCAAAACAATGGTGTGAGGAATGTGACTGGCTCAAGGACATCCACTGAGCTTCATCCCTCAGTGGGGATTTGAACCCTGGTCTTCCTGGCCCCTGGTCCAACACTCTAACTACTGCACCACTGTAGTCCAACAACATCTGGAGGATCATTGGTTCTTCACCCCTGCTCTGAAAGTATCCTGCCCAAATTCCCAATAGGCGATTAGGAGAACAAATGTTTTCTGTTCCGTGTCAGAATTAACATAACATGTGAAATACTTCACATGGGCTGCTCAGTGGTTAGCTCGCCTTTTGCTCCTTACACAAAGCAGCACTGTGTCACAGCAGAAGCAAACAGAAGCTGGAAACCACAAATGGAAATGAGCTGCACGTCTTAGATTTCCCTACACCAGCATTTTGACAGACATCTGTTGTTCCGTGTGAGTCCTTACCCTGGTGGTTCAGAGTCTGGGCCTCTGGTAGTTACTGCTGCTGCTGCTGCTGTTGTAGTAGTGAGAGGCTCTAAAACAGAGACAAAAACACAGACTTCATCCCACCTCTCTATATGCATATACCATTATATTGTACAATCAAGAGTGCATGTGTGAAGGCATCATGAGTCCACCTGTTCCTCTGGACGGCCACCTACATCTGTCATCGTTGAAACCGAGCCTCACTCAGCTTCTAAGAGCCAGGCCACTTCCAGATGGCCAATTATTTGAACATTCATCCCAATCTGCTTACATAAACTTTGCAAGGAGGTTATACAATGTCAGCTGTTCACTGAGCAGTCATTCGTAATCCTTTGCAGGGAAGTTGTGTGACGTCAAGTCAAATTAAGTGTTACTGCACACTTTCTAGTGCATTTTCTTTCCTTCAAAAAGTCAAATTGCCGGGAGAGTGGATTTTGTTGCAGAGAAACATGAAACTCACTATGGTTGTGCCACCTAAATTTCCTGGTCTGTGTTTGAATCCTGACCATAAAATAGCTTAGTCTGGAAGGAGCCCTGGTTAGATGATACATCAGCTTTCTTTCCTGTGCAAATAGCTGCTTACTTCAACCGTTTACTGATGTGAGCGGTGTAGTGGCTGGAGCTGGGGACCAGCATGAGTTCGCTGTTCCTCTTCTGTGGTAAGAACAGTATTGCGAGGAGAATCTTGTGCAACCTCTGATATTACACACAACCAACTGTTTGCATGAGGTTGCCTGATTCAGATCTCAGCCTCACAGGTAAAGCGGAGTCAGGTAACCTGCCTTCATGCTGGCACCAGCCTCAGAGTGGCAGAGCAGAAGGTTGAGGAAGAAGAAAAAACAAAACACCTGTAATCCTTGCCCATCACAGGGCCTAGTATCCACATGTACTGCAATGCTTGAAGTCAAAATCAAAAAAGCACAATGGACAGAAAGCTCTACAGGGAAGCTGGTACAGAAGTGAGGGAAGTGGTGGTAGATTAGAGCAATGTTAGCATACCCTCCGACATTCCCCTGATGAAAATAGGGATGCCAGAGTGTGGCCTTAGTCAGCTGACTCACGGAAGAGCGCAGCACCACAGCCAGTACCAGCACTGGCTTCAAGCCCTGACTTATCCCTGGGACATTCCGGGATCCAATCAGAAGCCGGGATGACTTCTTTAAATCCAGGAATGTTCCTTTACAATAGCGACAGTTGGAGGGTGTGCATGAGCAATTGTCACCCTCAATATGAATTCAAATATGAAGAGTAGACGGCTTGAAATAAGTTGTTGTGAACTGTTTCAACATATATTTATTGAGCAAGGACCAACTTGGTCTGGGAGTTCATAACGTAAAGTAGTTTCCCATATCAATTGCACAAGACAGAAGGCAAATGTCAATGGTCCCACATTCAATATGTGTTCCAACTATGACCACAGAACCCTTTCCATGGTCATGTGTCTGACACACGGTTATGGTCAACTGAGTTTGCTTTTCAATGGCTTGGTAGGTGAGGAATTGTACAAGAACTTCAAAATGAAAGCAAGAGAACTTCCTGGGGAAACAGAGCGATAGGCGTTCCTCACATCTGCCGCCACCTTCCTGGTCTAGCTGTAGCTCCTCCCCAGCATTCGGGCAATTCCAGTAATCTGAGATTGCAGGGAAAAGATGTTGCTTGTTGTGTGACAAGTATTTAATTTTTTGGGTTGCAAAGTATATTTCCATTCTTAGGTTGTTCATCCTCACATGACATAGGCTTCTGCTGCTTCAATATACAGCCTCCTAGTTTTCTGCGGTTCCTGCCTGTTGGCCTGGGATGAATGCAAAATGTCCTTTTCCTGAACATTTGAACCAACTGCATTACTAAGGTGGGATCAATGCCCTGAGCCACTGCTACCATCGACTGAATGCAAAATCATTGTATCCAGAGAATAGCAATGGAAAAGCGGGGAGGGCCAGTTCTTGGGCCCCCTCCTCTGGTACCCAATGCCCTAACATGAATATGAGTGTTTTCAGCATGAAATGCTAATGAGCAAAAAACAGACAGGGTAGCTAGCATAAAGCACCCGTTTTCAAGTACATCCTTCATCAGTGTATATACATATTGCAATCTTATGATCATACAAGCCTCACTGAAGAAAATCTTTCCTGGTCCCCTTTATGCAATATGTATGTACAATGATGAAGGATGTATTTGGAATTGGGTACTTTATGCTAGCTACCCTGTCTGTTTTTTGCTCATGAGCACCTGATGCCGAAAACACTACTATTCACATAAATTAAATTTTTGAATCAGCCTTTTGTCTACTTTTTGCTTTTTAGCTTATAACATGTACCCCTTGTTTTTTGTACTAACATGAATATTGACTTCCAAATCTGTCTCTAAAAGTCAGGGAAAGAACTTACCTTGCAAGACAACCACAGTGACTGGAAAATAATCCTCAAACCCAAGTGGTATATTTACCCCACACCGATATTGCCCAATATCCTCCAGAGTCAGGTTCTCTGTAATAATTGTAATTAGGCAGAGGCTACGATTGTCATTGATAGAGAATCTGTCCTGTTTCACTAGGGAAGATGATTCTGTTGTTTCAATAATTTTCTTGCACTGGTAATTCAGATCCTTGCACCAGAATTTCAGATAGGATTCATATGCTTCTGAATAACGGCATATGACAGATAACGACCCACCTACGGGTCCACTCACTGTACTATTACTGATGATGGGTAATCCAGAGTAAGGACCTGAAAAGAACAGAGTAAACAAGACTCACAACCCTCTCCTTCTGCATGGAAAAATAACACTAGGGACATTAGGCCAAAGCGGGGGGGGGGGGGGGGGGCTAGTTTGGAATTCTATCAGTTAGTGTCAGTTTTCATGCATTGCATCCTTACTCAACACAAGATGCCAATAGAAAATATAATCTTGGAGTAATCATGAAAAATAAGAAATATACAACAGTGCATAAGTTTCATTAACACTGCAATCATATGTACACAGAAGTAAGTCCCACTGAATTCAGGGAGGTTTACTCCCAGGTAAGTGGGCAGAGACTCAGTGAGGGCTTGCTTCTGAGTAGGTACTGTCATTATTTATTGCATTTATTCATTGATTTCTACCAAAAAACCCCCCCACTTTCCTAAGTGACTAACAAATATATAGCATATCAAACGTTATCAAACGTCCTCTGAATAATTTCAAACTAAATACACAGAATGAAACACCATAAAATAAAGATTCCAAAAGTTGTTAAGTCAACAACTGAACAACCTTAGCAACCTGCGGAGCTCTAGAAGTCAAATCTCTTGAGGTGAGAGGTTGTATCTTAAAGGCGCTTCCTACCCACATGGACACCCTGTGCTCACCGATTTTGTGACATACCTTCTATTATTGCACATGCAAAGCAAGCTGGCTAGATTTTTTTTTGGTTGTAAGTCGCTCTGAGTTGCCTTGGGCAAGATAAAGTGACTACAGTGGTACCTCTGGTTACGTACTTAATTCATTCCGGAGGTCCGTTCTTAACCTGAAACTGTTCTTAACCTGAGGTACCACTTTAGCTAATGGAGCCTCCTGCTGCCGCCGTGCGATTTCTGTTCTCATCCTGAAGCAAAGTTCTTAACCCGAGGTACTATTTCTGAGTCTGTAACCTGAAGCGTATGTAACCTGAGGTATCACTGTAACAGATGCTGCTGCTGCTGATAATAATAATAATAATAATAATTTAATAACAATAAGGAGGGGTCCTACTCAACTCCACTAAGAGATGAGCACAAAGAGGCCACAAATTATATTGCTGTGCAATCTTAAGTTAAAAGACCAGAATTCTGAGCAAACAGGAATGTCTTATCCAATGCGTTGTGCCACAGGTATGTTTTCCTGAGGAGCACATTCCGCAAAAGAGGAGACCCCCCTGAGAAAGCTCATTCGTTCCTTGCCACACTCCTCGCCTTCAGATACACTCCTCCTCTGGCACCCAGAGCGGCGCACATGTTGGGCACCCAGGGGCGGAGCTAGCTGCCCGCAGGGCCAGTGTCCCGGGGGTGGCACAGCAATGTCACCCCCTCAGAGAAGACACCTGAAGTGGACTGCACCCCCCGCACCCCCATTCCTCCACCAGTGCTCACCTTCTCAGAGGGCCCCCCTGGCATGGAGGGCCACAAGGTGCTGTGAGAAGGAAAAGGCAGGGAGGAGCTTCAAATGGACATTCTGCCCCGGTTCTCTCGGTGTCTTTAAAAAAAGGCACTGGTGAAAGCAATTCTGGTGTTCTTGGTTTTTTTATAAAAAAATAATGTTAAATAGATATCATGAAAAGAATATTAATATTTCATAAAAGCAGTATGTCGTGGAGGGGGGAAATATGAGTTGCTCACCGGAAACAAAGAAAAGTGTTTCAGGTACACCTAATAATTCTTTAGGTTTCTTGCTGCATGGCTGCTCCACAGCCCTTTCCAACCAGTTTTGTGCAAACAAACTCAGCTCCAGGAAAGCTGTCTGTTCTTCTACTGTGGCTGCAGCTGCCCAGTATGTTCTGCTGCTTCCTTCCCCTTGCAGCATCTAAACCACTCGTTTCCTTCACATAAATAGCTAGCCAGCGCGAATGTGCCTTTATTTTATTTTTTTGCATTTTATATTCTGTGGCATTCTGCAACACTGAGAGAGCTTGTGCGTTTGTTTGCTTGTGGGTTGGTTGGTTTGTGAAAATATTCTAAAAAATATATTGAACTATAGATAATTTTTAAATTAACATGAAAAAATGGAACAACAAAAAACGCAGCACCATTAATAAAATCGGCAAGTGTCGACAAAACAAGCTTCGTGAGTCACCTGTGATTAGGAAAACATTCAGGATTTTTTAAGTCTACATGCTACTGGGAACTGGAGAAGGTGACAGAAAAGGCTCTGCGTTATATATTGTTCTCCTTCCTCAACAACTGGAATGTTGTTTGAATTTTGAGGGCAAGCTTAATATCTAAATTTGCACATAGGTCACTTTTCACTCCTCTACAGAATATTATCTTTGAGAGGCATGCAACATCTGAAATAGTTTGAGGGAGGAAGCGTAGGGGGGAATTAAGGATGGACTCAGCAGCCTAATTCCATCCTGTTTCAGTTTAGCTGGTGCTCAGTTATAGTCCTGCTCCATGCCATTTTGTGCAGATCTTTTGAAGGAATGGAAGAGAAGTCCACATTTAAAACGTATGCATTCTATATGGGCTTTTTTGTGAAAAATACACATTTTTTCCAATGCATTTCAGTGCAAAAAGCATGTTTTAGTACACAGTCATTTTTAACTTGGAAACTAACTTTTTATATGCACTTTTAGTGCACCAAAATGAAATTGCAAAATCCTCAGATATGCGTAATCTTTCTGGGAGCTGCATTCTGAGTAGCAAGCAAGTCTGTGAATATTGGATCAGGTCAGTCTGCTGCTAGAATCAGGCTGAAATCAGTTCTCTCCCCCCCCCCCCTTTTCAAAACGTTTACCAAATCATGAGCATTTTGCCTGATTTACAGGGCTCATCTGCATTTCTGTTTGATTGGTGACTTCTGGACATGGGTGCGAAAGGTCTCTCTTTCGTCCCACTGCTTTTCCAGGGAAAACTTGGTACAGTAGTACCTCAGGTTAAGTACTTAATTCATTCCGGAGGTCCGTTCTTAACCTGAAGCACCACTTTAGCTAATGGGGCCTCCCGCTGCCACCGCGCCGCCGGAGCACGATTTATGTTCTCATCCTGAAGCAAAGTTCTTAACCTGAAGCACTATTTATGGGTTAGTGGAGTCTGTAGCCTGAAGTGTCTGTAACCTGAAGCATATGTAACCTGAGGTACCTCTGTAGTTACCACTGAATCAGAGCAAATGTCAATTGGGGTTTTCTGCAGATCGACTTTTGTTCCAATTCAGGGCTTACTCCCCACCTCAGCTTGCCCTGCTGTTCCTACTGGGGAAACCCGATCTTTAGTGCTGAATCAGAACAAATGACAACTGGATTTTCCACAGATTGTCTTCGTTCCGGTTTAGCACTAAAGAGGGCTGTTTTTCCCAGGAGAAAGTTGCAGGGCAAAGGCAAAACCTGTGCTTTTTAGGCACAAGACAAGCAGAAGTGAGCCCTCAGCGGGTTTTCCTGGGGAAACAGTGGGACAAAAGAAAAGACCAAAAGGAAGAAATTGCGGGACAAAGAGAAGTGTGGAAGAGCCCACAGTGAATCACTCTCATTAACTTCCACAAGGCGTAAGAGCAGCTTCTGGAGAGCATATTTGCATCCATGAAATGGGACCTAGGGGCAAGGAGACCTAAAATCTTTCCCCCGGGGATGTTGCTGTGATCAGATGTGGAGATCTCTGCACCTGCTTACCAATAAGGGGGGGAAACGAGACACCTGGTCAGTAGGTTAGCTGTCTGTGAATATTCCACTGAATGCTACCAGTGCTATGTCTTAGTGCACATGGTACACAATATTCCTACCAGCAACCATCAGAGAACATTGGGAGCGGGGCTGTTAGTTCCAAAAAGCACACCCAAAAAACCAGTCTCAAATGTTGTGCTCCTTTACTTGAGATTTGCAAAGAAGGAGGACACGGGGCAGGCAACACACACACACAACACCTTGAAGCCACACCATAAGAGAGATGCTTCTCTCCGCAACATCTTACTCAGATGCTGGTGACTTCAAAGCACTGGGATTCCCCCAGACTTCCCTTTCTCGCCCATGTTGCTCCGTTTCTGGGAAATTCTACTCAACTTTAGCCCGGTAAATGAACTACTGAGCTAGTGCATCTTACGAATTAAGGAGCTTCCTTTCTGACAGAGATATATTTGTGCTACAGAGGAGTTGCTGCATTACAACAAATTTCACTATGATGCCACGCAGTACATTCCGCAATCTTGGCAAGACGCATGTACCATAGTAAGAAAAAAAAAAGAAAAAAAACCCCTCTGAGAATAGAACAGGACATTGTTTCAACCACTAGTGTCTTATTTACGCTTCCTCTTGACTGTGAATGCTTCCAGGCAGTCACTATTTTGGGGTGGGATTTAATCACATATGCATAAACTTAAGGTTGCGCAGTGATAGTTGACTGGGAGGCCACGTGCAACAAATATGCCTCCCAAAGGATCTGGCTTTTGGGAACAAGGAAAAGTGATGGCAACATGCAATTGGAAAGTGTGGGACGGCGCTCGCTTTGACACA
Source organism: Podarcis muralis (assembly GCF_964188315.1). NCBI lineage: Eukaryota > Metazoa > Chordata > Lepidosauria > Squamata > Lacertidae > Podarcis > Podarcis muralis. The sequence goes on from NC_135656.1 coordinate 33,463,164, forward strand.
ATGCCATCTAACCCCTCTGCGAACAAATCGGAATGAATTCTCATCAAATAGCCAGGGTCATCCAATCTCCCTGAAAGCACGTCAGGATGAATGCTCCATAAACAGGTCATCTGCAAGCCTGGTATCCACTGGGCAGTCAAAAGCCAAGTCCCCCTCCCCTCCTCACTGAGATGTTGCTGATAATCAATCCTGCAATGTAATAGAAAGCATTTTCTCAAGCTACCATACAGGAGCAATAGGTTCACTCTACACTGTGGTAAGGGATGTGGGTGGTGCTGTGGGTTAAACCACAGAGCCTAGGACTTGCCGATCAAAAGGTCGGTTGTTTGAATCCCCGCGACGGGGTGAGCTCCCATTGCTCTGTCCTAGCTCCTGCCAACCTAGCAGTTCAAAAGCGTGTCAAAGTGCAAGTAGATAAATAGGTACCGCTCTGGCGGGAAGGTAAACGGCGTTTCCATGCGCTGCTCTGGTTCACCAGAAGTGGCTTGGTCATACTGGCCACATGAGCCGGAAGCTGTATGCCGGCTCCCTCGGCCAATAAAGCGAGATGAGCACTGTAACCCCAGAGTCGGCCACGACTGGACCTAAAGGTCAGGGGTCCCTTTACCTTTACCCTGTGGTAAAGGAAGTGCTGCGAGGGTGAACAAATGTTTTTAAACAAAGGTAAGATGCTGTGAGCTTTTTCGTGAGAGATCAATGCTATATAACACACCCCATGAATAACACAATGCCTGTTGTAGCATAGCACAGAAATTGTGAGATCTGATGGGATCCCAACTTTTAGTGGCGGGTTTTAATTTATTTATTTTAAATATCCATGTTGCCCTGATCCATGTTATTACGGGGTATACAAATGGCTTCAGTGTCACTTTTATCACAGAGTGACAGGGAACAACTTGGGAAGATAATTCTAGTGGGAAGTGGGTTACAATTCCCTGCTTCCAAGCACATTTCCTCCCAGTTTGATACTTTTACTTGAGATGGGAGAAATCCTAAGTCTGGCATTGGGTTTTCTCATGTGCTGACATGGGGCTGCTCTACAGTCAACCTGGGAAATGACTGTGTTGCAGGCATGTCCTTTGAGATTTCGAATTCATTCCAGTCAGTTCAGGCAGCCTTGCTGGCAGATAATCTATGGCGGAAGACAACTCTGCAAGCATAGATTTCCTTAATGTGAATGTTATACAGTCAAACCTCAGCTCCTGAACGCCTCCGTTATCATACATTTTGGCTCCCGAATGCCGAAAACCCAGGAGTAACTGCTCCAGTTTTCAAACAATTTTCGGAAGCTGAACAGCTTCTGGGGAGTTTTCCCCCCTTTTTTCTCCATTGACTTTGCTGACTGCCCTTTGATCCTTAGTTGTCGAACAGTCTTCTGAAATGGATTAAGTTCGACAACTGAGGTTTGACTGTACCTGCATCATAAAATTGTAGAGTTGTCCAATTCCTTGCAATGCAGGAATCTTTTTGCCCAATGTGCACCTGAGATTAAGGGACTCACGGTCTACCAACTGGGCCATCTCAGCTGGCAACAACATAAAACAAAATTTGTTTCATTTACCATTATTTCCTTGCTTAAAGGATAAAATAACCTAATTCTGGAAAGTGAGAAATTATCAAAATATCCACTGCCTGTCATTTTTTAAAGTATAAAAGTAGCAACTCTCCTTTACATTTGCAAGTCTATGCACGCTTACCAAGGAGTAACCAACTTTGGGGTTAATGTGCACAGAACATAGTTCCCCTCTGAGGTTTTCTTCCCCTTTTAGCTGTATTTGGCTTTTGAGTTTCCTGTGGAGCTTGGAAACAGGACTCACCTGGGAGAACAGTAATATTTACACGGAATCCAGGATCAGAGCCAGTTCTTTCTATGCCACACCAGTAAATCCCAGCATCTTCCTGTGTGAGGTTCTCCAGTCTGACTCTGAATTCCAAACGAGAATGATTATCCTTTATAAAAACTCTGCTAGCCGTCCTTTCTTCTTCGGATCCTGTCGTCTGAACAACTGTTATACAATTGCTCCATGAACTTCCTTTGCACCAATATTTTGCATATTTTCTATACCCAGGATCATATTTGCATCTCACAGAGAGTGACCTGCCCAAAAATCCACTCAGTGCTTCAGGACCAGTCAGATAAGACATGCAACCTGAAAAGCAGAATAAACCTAGAGTGAGGCATTAGTTCTCCAATATTATCCTTCTGGTATCACAGAAAAAAATATAAAATTACTCCACACATCTTCGTGGCTGGATCAGAACTCCAATAATCCACCCCAGCCCACCTCTATTCTTCTGGCATGTCAGTTCATGGTACTTAATGTTGGGAGTTAACAGCAGCTTCCGGAGGGCCACAGGTTTCCCCTATCCCAGCTGCAAGGCTTAAATCTGCCGTTCTTTTCACTAGTTGAGCAGGAACTCTGTTGGCCTCTGACTTCTGCTGTCTTTTGGGTATGGAGGCAATAAACAAGCAAGTGAGGGGGATCTGATCAGGCCAGGGAAGGTGCAGTTACTAAATCATTCATATTGGGGTCTATGATTGATGAGTTGATTGTATACACTAAAGTCACTGCTACAGGGTGTGTGTGCCAACTTGAATAAAATATGGGGGGGGGGCAGGGAAGCCCCGCCCCACATAATCGATCACATGACACAATGCATGCACCTGTGCGCACACACATATTTGAATGGCAATGCCCATCAACTGTTTTATTGGGGGGGTGAAGACCCCTCAGTCCCTAGGAGTTGGCAGGAGGTGGTGATCATGTGAATTGTTGGGAAATTCTTAATCATATTGAAAAGATAATGAGTGTTAAACTTCATTTTTTTAGATCTAGGGTGGTTAACCCTTTGGGCCCAGAACCTTTCTTGATAGCCAACTTTGCAAATGCCACATGCCAGTGGTAGACATCGCTTAATGGATGTGCACATGCGCACACATGCATGCACACTAAACATACAGTGTACTTACAAATCTCTCTCTCTCTCTCTCTCTCTCTCTCTCTCTCTCTCTCTCTCTCTCCCACACACACACACACACACACACACACAATTCTTGCACATGCACATTCCCCACAAGAAACTCCACTGCAATATCTTGCACTCACAGAGTTGCTCACTCTTGCACACAAGCAGAGACAGCCATGTGCACACATGCACGCACAACCAGCATTTCCATCCTTCCCTAATCCAGCGCTGAGGCTGGGGTGCCTGGAAATGCTGCCTTTGCTTTGCACAGGTCATTCATCAGTGCTGAGAACAGGAGATAAAGCACTGCTATTTAAAGATGGTCCTCTAAAGACCAGGCAGAGCACTTTGTTTCCCCCAACCAGCTCAGGAGGCAAAGCTGTAGGGGCTGCTGGGCACTTCTGATAGTTCAGTGGGCTGGATCCACCCAAGGACTTCTAGTAGTGCAGCAGGGCTTTCCCTCCTCTCCTTACTTTGCTTGTCTCGTCCCCAAACTGGCTCAGGGTGGGTGGGTGGCTGGGGGAACAGCACACAGGGGACGGAGAGGACAGGTTGTTCCACCAGGCAAGCAGAAATGGTTGTGCTGAGGGTGCAATCTCTTCAGCCCTGTGTGAACGACACCAATTTCTGCAGAGTAATGAGGGCAATTCCCCCCTTGTCACAAGCTGCCTATCCCTGGTGTGTAGAAAGAGACACTCTCTCCACACCAGGGATGGGCAGCTTGTGACAAGGGGGAATTGCTCTCTTTACCCCACAGAGATTAGTCTGTGTCCACACAGCTTCCTTCCTAACAGCCCCCTCCCCCACTGCCCTGAAGGTATTAGCAGAATGCATTAAATTCTGAAATTCCACCCCACACTCCATAAATTTAAGCAATGAGGCCAGTGCAAAATTGGATCTTTTGCATTGCTGCAACTCCTTGCATCTTGCCAGAAGGCAAACTCTGAAGGCACATATCTCTTGTGTATGGGTCAGGCTGCCTCTAAACTGCAGAAATCATCACACGCTCACCCCCAATTCCCATCTTACCCTGTGTGTCCCTCATCGTTCAGGGTAAACAGGCAGACACAAACCGCTCACCTTTTAGGTTGAAGCATAACATTCCCAGAACGAAGTGCCATTGCCGCATGCTGACCATCGCCGCAGACTTGCATGATCTCCTTTCTTCTGTGCCTGCTCTTTTGAATGCACGGCTACTTCTCTTTTACGGTGCTTTGTTCCCCCCTCCCCACCCACTTGAGTTAGGGTGAATAGGCTTCTGCTTCTGCTTCTGCTTTCTCCCCAACTCCCTTCGCCTGCCCTGGCCATTGCAGCAGTTTCATTTTCTCATAATGCTGTAGGAAGCAAAAAGCAGAAGTGTCAGCGTGACTGAAATCTTGTACTCTCCGTCTGCAATTTTGTCAAAGGTTTTGGTTTTTTTTAATGGAAGAACAGGTGGGGCTGGGCTATGAAGCTGGTTGTAGATGCAGTGCAATTAATGAAGGGCTCAAACAGGTGAAGGGAGCCAAGGACAGGATTGAGGGCTGCAGTGATACGTAGAAATACTTTGTTTGGATGCTAGGTCTTCCTGTTGCTGGACTGCTGATCTACCCCACTGAGAAACGAGAGAGAGAGACTTGGAACACAAGGTTCTCAGAGGCCAGGTCTACCCAGGACTCACTGCTGCAATGTCAGCTGATTTATCAGAAATGAAGGGCCTGTTCTTAGATGTCAGTTATGTGTTCTTATTTGTTTGGAGTACAGTCATACCTTGGAAGTCGAATGGAATCCATTCCAGAAGTCCATTCGACTTCCAAAACATTCGAAAACCAAAGCGCGGCTTCTGATTGAATGTGGGAAGCTCCTGCAGCCAATTGGAAGCTGCGGAATCCCCATCGGACGTTCGGCTTCCAAAAGAATGTTTGCAAACCAGAACACTCACTTCTGGGTTTGTGGCGTTCGGGAGCCAAAACGTTCAAGAACTAAGCTGTTCGAAAACATGTATGGCTGTATTTACTTTGCTTCTCCCCCTGAAATATTCCTGTGGGTGTCGTGCTCAAACCCATGTCTAACCACGTCTCTCCAATATTACAAAGTTACCAGTTAATTTGCTGCCAGCATTTGTACACTGAGAACAGAGAAATGGGGCCTCGGCCCTTTTAATTCGGATGCTAACCTGATTTTTTTTTGTCTGATTCTCGCAGACTATCCTGGTTGGAGACAGCGGAGTTGGGAAGACATCACTGCTGGTTCAGTTTGACCAGGGCAAGTTCATACCAGGCTCTTTTTCTGCAACTGTGGGCATCGGATTTACCGTAAGGGCCACTTGGCTACTCTAGGCATGTTTGAGAATGGTTACTTAAATGAGGGCAGACCTTTACTATACAGTGGTACCTCGGGTTAAGTACTTAATTCATTCCGGAGGTCTGTACTTAACCTGAAACTGTTCTTAACCTGAAGCACCACTTTAGCTAATGGGGTCTCCCGCTGCTGCTGCGCCGCCGGAGCACGATTTCTGTTCTCATCCTGAAGCAAAGTTCTTAACCTGAAGCACTATTTCTGGGTTAGCAGAGTCTGTAACCTGAAGCGTATGTAACCTGAAGCGTATGTAACCTGAAGCATATGTAACCCGAGGTACCACTGTACAAGTACTGACATCTGGCTTTCTGTGCAATGTAGCCCAGCAGATGGTGGTAGCAAATTAAATCGAAGACTGCATCATCAGGAAACTGGCCTAAACACCAGGATGTTACACCTATTTATGGGGTTCCAGATATCACTACATTGGGGGTGAGAAATCTGTGGTCCTATGGGTTAAACCACAGAGCTGTGGGTTAAACCACAGAGCCTAGGGCTTGCCGATTGGAAGATGGGCGGTTTGAATCCCCGCAACAGGGTGAGCTCCCGTTGCTCTGTCCTAGCTCCTGCCAACTTAGCAGTTCGAAAGCATGTCAAAGTGCAAGTAGATAAATAGGTACCGCTCCGGCGGGAAGGTAAACGGTGTTCCTGTGCACTGCTCTGGTTTCACCAGAAGCGGCTTACTCATGCTGGCCACAGGACCCGGAAAAACTGTCTGCAGACAAACGGCGGCTCTCTTGGCCAGTAAAGCGAGATGAGCACCACAACCCCAGAGTCATCTGCGACTGGACTTAACTGTCAGGGGTCCTTTACTTTTTATGGGTATTATTAGACTCTAGTTCCCAATAGCCTCAGCCAGAAGGGTCAGTGGCCAGGGATGATGGTAGTTGTACCAACAGAAGTTGGTGGTAGGACCCAGAACCTGCTCAGTATACCAAATCTATGGCTGTCCTGGACAGAAGTGTCTGGTTCTCTACACCATCCCTCACCCAGTCCTAGAACTCTGTGCTGTTCCTGCTATTTTCCTTCCTTTTCTCCATTCCTTTCCTCTCACCCCTGTTGCCACCATTGCAGCTGAGGAAGTTGGTGCCTCATGAGGCTCTTCCATTAGAAACATGGAGGAGGAGTCCTTCCATGTTGCCAGCCAGTCAGTGCACACAGCCTAGATTAACCCAATCTCAGCACAGGTGGTTGACCCCGTGGAAAGGACAGTATTAAACATGGGAAAGTTTCTGTCCAATTCTTCCCCTATCCATCGTCGGCCGCTAGTAATGAAACAGAAGAAAAAGAATGAGCACTGATAGGACTTCCACTTTGCCTTATCGCTGTGTGTGTGTGTGTGTGTGTGTGTGTGTGTGTGTGTAGTACCATCAAAGTGAAGCACATTGTCAATTATTTTGTCTGTTATTATATATTTACCATTGGGAGCATCAGACACATTTTCTGCCTTAGGCACCTAGCACGCACACACGCACACACACACACACACACACACACGTGTTTGTTTATTTAAAATTTGTGTGTGTGTTTATTGAAAACACTTCTGTACCACTCCTCATCAGTAATACTAGGGAGGCACACAACAAAGCAATACGCACAATGCCATTCCAATAAAATCAACACATGAAAATACAATGGAATGCATTATAATCCATAGCAGACCAGTCAGATACCACTCACAAACCCTCACAAATGCCTGGGTGGACAGATGGGTCTTTAGCCCTCGCTCTGGCATCGTCTGCGTAAAATTACAGAGAGCGAAACGGAGCCCAGCAGCAGAGGACAGAGGAAGCTGCTTTATACTGAGCCATTGGTCTCTCACGCTCAGTATTGCATACGGACTGACAGCAGCTGCCTAGCAATTTAGGCAGGAATCTCCCCCAGTCCTATTTAGAGATGCCAGGATTCGACCTGGGACCTTCTGCATCCAGAGCGGATGCTCTGTCACTGAGCTGTGACCCTTCCCCTAAAAGAGGAGGTCTCTTGCCAGAGAATAGGTGAAAAGAAGGCCCATCAGTCTCAGACTTAAGGAAACTTTTGATGGATACTTCTACTGCTGAAAGGGCTGCTTAACCCTACCCATTGCCCAGCCCTTTCCCACTGCAATTGCCACCCGCAAACTGCTCCCCCCCCAATAACATTCCAGGTGCATATTTACCCCTGCAAATATCTACCTGGAGCCCCACAAGAAGACAAACAGCCCTCTGCGTGTTGGGGGAACAGGAACTGGGGGTTGTATCTGACCAAGTCATTAAATAGGGCCGCAGGTGGCGCTGTGGTCTAAACCACTGAGCCTAGTGCTTGCCGATCAGAAGGTCGGCGGTTTGAATCCCCGCGACAGGGTGAGCTCCCGTTGCTCGGTCCCTGCTCCTGCCCACCTAGCAGTTTGAAAGCACCTCAAAGTGCAAGTAGATAAATAGGTACCGCTCCGGCGGGAAGGTAAACGGCGTTTCTGTGCGCTGCTCTGGTTCACCAGAAGCGGATTAGTCATGCTGGCCACATGACCCAGAATCTGTACACTGGCTCTCTTGGCCAATAAAGCAAGATGAGCGCCGCAACCCCAGAGTCGTCCGCGACTGGACCTAATTGTCAGGGGTCCCTTTACCTTCCTTTAAGTCATTACATGCATGGAACAACTTCCACTTGTGCACAATGGAGCGCAGTCTCCTTACCCTGCTCAGCCACCCTACCCAACACCCCAGCTGTCTGGAGCAAATTCAAAGGAAGTGCGGGTGAGAAGGGGGTGAGAAGGGAGGGGAAGTTCAATTAAGCAGCTAAAAATTGTTCCACTTTCTCTCTCACACACACATGCAGAAACGTCTACCAAAATTTGCCCCCTCGTAAATCTCCTTTTCCTTAACTGAAGCAGCACCCTGGATTTTTATGCACATGCCATGTGTAAGCACCCTCAAGCACATATTATTTTTGCTAAATGGTTTTCTAATTGGCTTAGTTCTGCTCCTGCCACGATGTATACAGTATAGGCCATGCGTCCCCCCCCCAAAAAAAAAGCACCCTCGTTGTTGTTTTTCATTGTTTGGTATCTTGCAGCAACACCGTGCCTGAGCCGCGATGGCGTGTCCCACACACAAGGTGTTCTTTAATAACACAGCTAGCAAAACTAAGTGATAAGAGCAGTGCTGACATATGCAAAGCTCTCCCAGTGACTGGGATAAACAGGGCAGAGGGCAAATTTATGCCACTTTGCCAGCCATTGCTTCCCACCCCGAAATGTATGGCTAGCTAGAAAGTGTCTTCACTCCAGGCACCCATGATGCACAGCAACCACCCTGTGACCTGCTATATATGTTGTGTGTGTGTGTGTGTGTGTGTGTGTGTGTACGCACAAAAATCTCCCTCCTGTCAACCTGTCTGAGAAGGATGAGTGACCAACTCTAAAACCGGAAGGATAGGCTCATACCCTCCAACATTTCTCTGATAAAAATAGGGACGTCCTATTCTATTATTAGGGGCGTGGGTGGCGCTGTGGGTTAAACCACAGAGCCTAGGACTTGGCAATCAGAAGGTCGGCAGTTCGAATCCCCGCGACGGGGTGAGCTTCCATTGCTCAGGCCCTGCTCCTGCCAACCTACCTGTTTGAAAGCACGTCAAAGTGCAAGTAGATAAATAGGTACTGCTCCGGCGGGGAGGTAAACGGCGTTTCCGTGTGCTGTTCTGGTTCGCCAGAAGTGGCTTAGTCATGCTGGCCACATGACCTGGAAGCTGTACGCCGGCTCCCTCGGCCAATAAAGCGAGATGAGCACCGCAACCCCAGAGTCGGCCACGACTGGACCTAATGGTCCGGGGTCCCTTTACCTTTACTTTATTATTATTATTATTATTTATTTATTTATTTATTTATTATTATATCCCACCCATCTGACTGGATTGCCCCAGTCACTCAGGGCAGGTTCCAACATATGTAAAAATGTATTAAAACTTTGAACATTAAAAAAAAACTTCCTTGGACATGGCTGTCTTCAGACGTCTTTTAAAGGTTGTATAGTTAATTATCTCCTTGACTCAGTGGTCGCAAAACTCTAGGCCCTCCAACATTTCTCCGATGGATATAGGGACGTCCTATCATACCCTCCAACATTTACCCAATGAAAACAAGGACGTCCTAAGGGAAAGTGGGACATTCCAGTATCAAAACAGAAACCGGGATGGTTTTGTAAATCCCGGACTGTCCCTGGAAAATAGGGGCACTTGGGAGGTCTGTAAGCTTAGGCCTTTAAAAGTCTGAAGTACTGAACCATCTACTATTCAAGGCAGTTCACTTTCCGAAGAGACCCCTAGGGGAGAAGAAGACAATCTGAGGCCTGCCAATCATTAAAAAAAAAATTTTTTTTTAAGAAACATGAAAAACACTCCAGTTTTTAATGCTTGACAATTTATTATGTTTTTATATATGTTGGAAGGCACCCAGAGGTGCTGGGGAAACCCAGCCATATGGGCGGGGAAACAAAGAAAGAAAGAAAGAAAGAAAGAAAGAAAGAAAGAAAGAAAGAAAGAAAGAAAGAAAGAAATATTTTTATTCCAAATGAGACAGATGACCCATTTACCATGAGCAAGGAAGGAAACAACCACAGTGAGCAGAGATGTCCCTGGGCCCACATGGCTAGGTACATTTTTAGGATGTGCACACACACACACTTAATTGTACATAAATGGCTTTCATCTTTTCATCTTATTTAAATCTTGTTTTTAAGTTGTATTTTAATCAATTGTTTTTATACCTGGTGTTAGCCGCCCTGAGCCCGGTCTTGGCTGGGGAGGGCGGGGTATAAATAAAATTTATTATTACATTATTATTATTATTATTATTATTATTATTATTATCTTTTGCCACTGAATGACAGGTACAGTGGCCCATCATGGCAGGCATCAGACCCAGGAGAGGACTTGAGGAAAAGGCCAAACATTTCCTAGGCCAGAACACGGCTGCTCTTCGTGTCACCACTTGGGTCTGGCTTGGGGGGGAAAGAATTGGGAGACAGAGAAGGGAAGGGCGATGGAGGGCCATCTCCCTCTGCCCCTGATTGGCTAGAGTCAAGTCACGTGTCAGCTTCCTGCTCTCACCTGGTAGCCCTTGGCCCTTTGAGGAGTCCTGCTTAACCGCTGCTCACACCGTGTTCCTGCCTTGTGATCCTAGCTTGCCTGCCTTGCCTTGCCTTGCCTTGCCTTGCCCTGCCTCCTCGCCTTGTCTGTGCCTTTTGCTTCCTGCCCTTCCTCCTCTCCTGCCTGGATGGATTCCACTCAGCCTTGGGCTCCATCGGCTGCTTGTGAGCAAACATCGCCCCATCCCAGAGGCACCCTGCACAGCACAGCACACCAACCAGGTCTGTAACCTTCCTCTTCCACAGCCCAAGATGCTGGCACTTCTTGCGCTGCTCTGGGAAACAGTGGCATGGCGTGGGGTGGGGCCACAGGGGCACCAAAAATGGTTAGGGATGGAAAGTTTCAACACCTGGTGCTGCCTCAGTACAGCTACGCAAATACATCTCTGGGCTCCGTTGAAAACAGCTTCTTCATGCAAACCAGGAAGTGACCTTTCCAGACAAGGGAACAACTATTCTTTTATTATCTATGCAGTTGCAATCTCCTGGGTGATGCGGAGGCTGTTAGATAGTTGAATGTGCATGTGTACTTTATCTGTTTCCCTCCCTCCCAGCCCCGGGTGCTAGCAACCCACGTTACGCCACTGCCGTGAAATGCCTCATAGCTGTAGGCTCTCACATCCCACAGCTTTATGAAGAAGGCCTCTTCAAAAACCAGGGGCGTGTGTGACATGACATGAATAGCATTTCCTGGTGTCCTTCCATCCAGATGTTTTGGGATGCATGTCCCTCCATCCTTGACCGTTGGCTACACTGACTGAGGCTGATGGGAGCTGTGGTCCAAAAACATCTGGAAGGCACCAGGCCAGGGGGGACTGCTTTTGGGGCTTATCTGTCGAAGGCCACCATCGCTGGCACCAATTCCCATAACTGCATAAACAGTGTAAATGTTCCATGTTCACAATCTGCTTGTAGGTGATTTCTTCTGTTATGGTCACCCAGATTCCAAATATGATATGTGTCGTATTTTCTTGTTTGATATGGTCACAGGAGTCACTCCAGGATTGTTAATTATAAATGGCTATCTCATAACCTTTACCCATTGCTTGTCTTACTGTTTGATGAAAAGTAACAAAGGAGAGGAGGGCGCAGGTGGCACTGTGGGTTAAACCACACAGCCTAGGGCTTGCCAATCAGAAGGTTGGTGGCTCGAATCCCCACAACGGGGTGAGCTCCCGTTGCTTGATCCCTGCTGCTGCCAACCTAGCAGTTCGAAAGCACATCATGTGCAAGTAGATAAATAGGGACCGCTCTGGCGGGAAGGTAAACGGCGTTTCCGTGCGCTGTTCTGGTTTGCCAGAAGCGGCTTAGTCATGCTGGCCACATGACCCGGAAGCTGTACGCCGGCTCCCTCGGCCAGTAAAGCAAGATGAGCGCCGCAACCCCAGAGTCGGCCATGACTGGACCTAACGGTCAGGGGTCCCTTTACCTTTACCTAACAAAGGAGAGACCTTTCCCCTTTCTGGCTGAGTGAAGGGAATGAAATCAGCAGAGTAATTTGCAACAAATGTACGATTAGATTGCTTGCTAGAGGGAGGGGTAATTTTGGCAAAAATATTTTTTCCCTGTGGAAGAACATTTTTGGAAAAAGTTATGGTAGAATGCAAAAGCTGTTGCCCCTATTAATTGAATTGATTAAATCGTTACTTTTTAAAGGACCATGACTCATTTCTGCAGAAGTGCTGCTATTTGAGATAGTCAACAAACACATAGGACCTGGAAGAAAATGTGTGGAGTGCTCCTTTTCAGGATGCTAGCCAACTGTGCCCTTTTCAGGAAAACTCCATTTAATTTCCTGAAACCTCCCCCCCCCCCCCAGTCTCCCAGGTTTTTCTTCCAACCCCAGTTAGTCATTGTTCAGCAGTTACTAAACATGTTCTGCTGTCATTGGGGTGTTTTTGCCTCTAATTTGTTTTAGTAAACTTTGCAAACCTTAGACTTCCCCCAAGGCTGCTGATATCTTCCTTTAGTGTGAGGAAGATGCTGTTTCGGTTACATGAGGCTCCTTGCTCCCAGAATGAGTTGGCTATCAAAATATACAGTACTGTATAGGATAAATTCTGAGAGGCTCTGAAGCGCAAGCCTGCCCCCTTGTGGCAATTTTAGGCAAAATAGGTTTGATCTTGAGAATTGCGTTTTCAACTTGCTTGAAGGTATTTATTCATTCATTCATTCATTCACTCACTCATTCATTTCATAAAATTTATACACCACTTGATTGTTTTTTAAAAAAAAAACTTCAAAGTGGTTTACAAAAAGAATAAAATGATAAAATTATTGGTAAAAGCAATTGAAAGCAATTATTTATTCAAAATATTCAAAAAATAAAATAAAATCAGCCTGTCACTTGCTACCATCCACGCTATGTGGGACACAGAAAAGAGCCTCTCCTGCTGATTGCAGAGAGCAGGCGGTAAAATAAAAATAAGTGTTGTTCAGCCAATAAAAAGGCAACGAGCCAACCCACAAGCCCCAAAATCTAATAAATCACATGTCTCTGGAATAAAAGGCACTGTACTGTCAAGGAGGCTTTCAGCAGTACAGAATGTTTTTTCCTTAAATATTTACTGGTCTTAGCAGCGTTTGTTCCAAACATGCCTATAATTCAAAATGATCACTGCCATGCTTTTACTCCCCACGCCTGCAAGAGATTAAATCAGTGGGGGTTTTTAAAGCACAATTAAAAATGAAGTTGGCAAGGCTCTTAGATGTTTCTTCTGCCATGAAGGCAATTTCCCCTTTTATCCGACACAGCTTGAAGACTCCCATGGCTCACCCCGTTTATTGTAAGCCAAGAAGCTTCCTAATATTAATTAGAGTTGGGCTAGGACCTGAGAGACCCAGGTTCAAATCATCAACTCAGCCATGGGTGCTCTTGGGCCAGTTGTATCCTCTCAGCCTAGCCTACCTCCCAGAGTTATTGTGAAGATAAGATGGGGAGAAGGAGATGCATGTAATGGAAAAGAGGGCCTTCTCGGTGGTGGCACCCGCCCTGTGGAACACCCTCCCATCAGATGTCAAAGAGGAAAACAACTACTAGACTTTTAGAAGACATCTGAAGGCGGCCCTGTTTAGGGAAGCTTTTAATGTCTGATGGACTATTGTATTTTAATATTCTGTTGGTAGCCACCCAGAGTGGCTGAGGAAACCCAGCCAGATGGGCGGGGTATAAATAAATTATTATTATTATTATTATTATTATTATTATTATTATTATTATTAGCTACTTGGAAAACCACACTAAAGATCTTTCAACAGCTAAACCAAATAAATACTAGGGGAGAGGGCTTGGTGGAATTTTAAACACCGGCTGCTTGCTCTCATAAAGGATTTCTAGTGGGGGGAAATAAAATAAAAAACTCTTTCTTAAGGGCAGCTCTTTGCCATTTATCCATATTCAGAGTTCAGTCCTGAGCCGCATTCCAGAACCATTGAGTTCCTATGTCAAGATTTGCAATTTAATTTGTTCACAATCCTGAGCCAGCCCAAGACATTTTGCTGCCTAAGGCAAAGAAGAACCACCCCCCTTCCAATCATGGTGCATCAAGAGCCTGCTGGATCAGTCCAATAGCCCATGTGGTCACAGTGCCAACCAGATGCCTGTAATCATCATCATCATCATCATCATCTCCCCCCATCTGGCTGGGTTTCCCCAACCACTCTGGGCAGCTTCCAACAGAATATTAAAATACAATAACCTATTAAACCTTAAAAGCTTCCCTAAACAGGGCTGCCTTCAGATGTCTTCTAAAAGTCTGGTAGTTGTTGTTCTCTTTGACATCTGGTGGGAGGGCGTTCCACAGGGCGGGTGCCACTACCAAGAAGCCCCTCTGCCTGGTTCCCTGTAACTTGGCTTCTCGCAGTGAGGGAACCGCCAGAAGGCCCTTGGCACTGAACAATAGGGGTGGAGACGCTCCTTCAAGCGGGAAACCCACAAGCAGGATTTGAGCACAAAGACACCCCCTCACTGTGGTTTCTAACAACTGATATTCAGAAGCATTGCTGCCTTGAACTGTGGAGGCAGAGCAGAGCCATCATGGCTAGGAGCCATTGGTAACCTCATGTGGCCTTCAACCCCGATGCCTTGAACTGTACTTTCTCACTTTCAGCTGTCCTGCCCTGCATGGAAAAGAGTTTTGTCATACTCCGTATCAGGGTTACGAAGCCTGTGGGCAAAACTCAGCACCTGCTTGGCTGCACAGGTGTCAGGAGCAGGAAGTTACTATTCTCTCATGAAACTGCAAGAAAACAATTTGCAGGCTCAGTGTGGAGACCATCGGTTTTTCTCTGCATCGTGGATTCCTTCATCATTGCCACTTGCGAAACAACCACGAGAAACCTTCACTCGTTTTTGGTGTTTCAAACACCCCGTGCCAAAGGAACTATAATCCACATTCAGTTTTCCTGATCTGATACATTTTACATTTCTCGAATATTTTCTGCGGCCTTGTTACAGAGACCAGAAATACAGGTTCCTCTAGTGAAGCATAGTGGGGGATCAGGGCTAAATATAAGGTCTTGGAGACCTGGAGAGTAGCTCGGACAAGCCAATATAAGTAAATAAATGCATGAATGGAACATATCTGTATGTGCCATCTCCTTATGTTTCCATGCACCATTTACTTTCTGGATAAGGGGCAGGGCATTGCTGCACACTTAGGAAACAAGCCTTAAACTGCATTCCTACATGAGAGTAAGGCCCATTGAACCCGGTGGGACTTCCTTCTGAGGAGACGTATAGGAGGGCACTGTCACTTTGAACTGCACATAGTTTCTCCCTGCTTAAATTTCTTTATTTAAATGGATTTACTTTTGACAGTCACATAACCTAAGAAACCCAACCTGACCTTCTGTGTTGCAACTTCTCATTTGCACAACGAGATCTAAATTGTTAGGAGGCAGATCTGCAAACAAGTCTAAGCTGATCTGGTTTTAGAGAACTATGGGTTCTGATTCCTAGTCAATCATGAGATTTAGTGTGGGGCTAACTTCACAGGGGTTCTGCAATAAATCTTGGAACTAGTAGAAGGGCATGTTCTTCTACCTAAGGGGAAAACTTATAATTTATCTTAAAAACCATTGTAAACAGCTAAAATTGTTAGTAGGATTGGAATAACACTTGTGGTTTAATGGTGAATTTTGGACATAGTGAAGATGTAAGAGATTTGGATTATTATAATATAAAAGATGCAGGAGGAAATAGCTAAAAATAGGACCCACAAAGGGGAGGAGGGAAGTCCAGGCGATTATTTGGAATCTTGTTTTTATGTTGTATGTTGGATATGTGTTTGCAAAACTTTAATCTGAAAAACCAAATACAGGCAGCTCTGAAAACGCCAGAATGATATCGCTTGGAAACCCCCAGAGTTGCCAATAGGACCCAATTTGCCAGTGAGGCACAGACCCACCAACCTAAGTCTAGACTTCTCCAAACCTACCTGCCTTACAACCAGTCCAGGGGGTTGCCTTGGCTGTCTGCTTCCTCCTTAGTCTCATTGGTGCCCTTTTAGCATAGAGGAGGATGAGAGGCAGAACTGCAACTCTTTGGCTCTCTCCGTCATGGGCTCTGGCTCCCCCTACTGTTGGCCTCCCAGTCTTTTGCCATTGGACACCAGCAGCCACCACTGCTCCTTGGAAGCAAGAGTACCCAGTGTTATAGGAGTGGCAGCACGGATCAGTGCTAACCTTGGTGCGTCTGTGTACTGGTGCTTTGGGATCTAGGGCTGCGTGACCCACAGAGGGAAGGAGGTAGAAATCCCAGAACTAGAAGCAATGTTGGCTTTTGGGAGGGTGTGGGCTTTTGGCCACCCTAGGCAGCTGCACGAGGGAGTTGCAATGGGTTTCCTGGAGAGATACAGTAGGAATTATAAACCCTGAACTACCGTACTCGACTATTCACCCCACCACCAAACTTACTCCCAGTGCAGGACAGGATGGGAGAGGGGCGTGAGGCCATTCCTGTCACTGGAGATCAGCTTCATGGTTGGCAAGCTTGGCACTGGGCCCATTCTCTTCTAGATTCATCCGCAAAGCGAAACATGGGCAAACGTATTTGCCAACCAATGCTATCCCACATTAAGCTGGCTGAAGAAATAGGAAGAGAAATGTAAACCTGCAAGATCAGGTCATAAAGATTGTTTGTTCTCAGTCACTGACACTATAGAAAATCAAAGACAGAGTTATTAGTTAAGTATACTGTTGACTTATTAATTTGGGGATATGTTAAGAGAGGTTTTTTTAATGGATTATGTTTGTTTTTATCCTGTTTGTTTTACTGTTTGTTACCTGTCTTGAGTATTTGGAGAGATAAATAGGATTGAAGGTTTTTTGTTTTTTTTAAAGTAACACTATTTTATTTTAAAATAATAGTATTTTAAAATAATACACGTTCCAGAGTTTTTGATCTTTCATTAGCCTCTAGGTGGGAGGTACAGTTGAAGCTTGTCTACTACTTAACCTAGTAGTTCTCAAAGAAGATGATCTCCTCGTGGTTGCTGTCCCTTTAAGAGTAAGGGGTGGAGTTTCATAAGAACAATGGTACCAAATACATAGTCCATGTGGATCTGCCTATGGCAGAGGTGGCTAACTGGCTGCCCTCCAGATACTGTGGACTACAGATGACTAACCATTGGCCATGATTTGAGTTGGAGTCCAACAATAGCTTGAGGATCACCGGTTAGCCACCCGTGGCCACTTAGCCCAATATAGGATTCTCCAGTATAGGAAAGAAAATGCTATTCTCTCGATATGTGGGAGTTAAGATGGTTGGGGCATTCATTGAATTGCCAAACTAGGGGCCAGGTTGGTATGGTGAACAAAGCATTAGAATTTGACAGAGGAGACCTCCGTTTAAATATTCACTCAGTTAACAGGATGAGTCACTCACTTTTGCATACAGAGCAGTTGAAAGGGTAACATGGAACTGCCTTATGTATAAAACTGAGCTCCTTGGAAGAAGGGCAAGTACACAAACGTGATAAAACCATAATTTGAAAATTCCCACGGAAGGAATGTGGCGCTTGCATATTCTATCATTTCAATGAAACATGTGCAGATTTTAAATTACTATTTTAAAAGTAACTTTTTTATTTTATTGGAAAGAAAGTTAAAGCTTTCAGTATTTGTATGTACCTCCCTTCCTTCTCTGGCTGTATAGAAAATTGAAGCATCTGCATATCATGAATGAGAATTGAGAAAATCAATACATAAATAGATACAGGTAAAGAGGGGGTTCTTATCTGACAAAAAGGCGATAGCATGCCACTGGCAAGCCACTATTTCCTCTTGAACGTAGACATTGTTAGAGCAGCTGAAACAACAGAACAAACACTGTGGAGAAATTATCCATTATTGACCCACCCACAAAATTCCCAGGGAGCAGTAAATCTCTTTCATGACTTAGCACCTTTCAGGATTTTGTGAGTTCACAGAGCTGAATTATGTCTCTTTTGGTGTATTGACTATTTTCATATTCATCTTATTTTATTACATTGCAAGCATTTTGTCATTTTCTTTTCCAAGGAGCTACAAAATGGTTAACAGATTTAATAAAAGTGTTCTGTGGAGACCTGTTGCCTCAGAGTTGTCTCAGGCAATCTCCAGTTTCTGTTTAATCCCAGGGATCTGAAAATATAAAGCAATTTCCACCCAAGGAATCTTCTTCTCCGTCAGCCTGGGGAGGATGGGGAGGGGAAGAAAGGGGTTGTTCTGATCATAAATCTAGAATTCATTTCCACCAGCTGCAGATTTGGTGATATTTGGGTAGAATAAAATGCCTTTAGCTCTAGCCAGACGCCATGTGTTCCGCAATTCCCATGAGCATGATTTTGTACAAAGAAAAGAACTTCACTTAAGAGATGTTAGATAAGGATATTGTTTAGGTAAGGGGATCCTTTACTGCTGTGCAAATTGAGCAAGGAATTCCTGGCAGTTCCAGAAACACACACACTTTGTTCTGTTACTGGATTTCCTCAGATTAGAGAAGATTTGAATGAAATCTGAGAATTCATTTGGAATCAAATTTACTCTTTCTCAGATATTGTTTAAATGTCATGCTGCATGTAACCAAAGTCTTTAAAATAAAAAATCCGTAGAGATCAGAGGTCAAACTGATGGAAAAGATGTGCCTCTGTGGATTTTAGATGGAAGAGGCTTTGTGTTTTAAATGCTGCTTAGTTTCACGGAAATCAATTGATCTTAGAATGGGGAATCACCCAACACATTCAATCTCAGGGTCCAGTTTCTCCGGAACTTTGGATCTTTAGCAAGTGTGCCAGACAGTGATGCTTATTCCAATCATTCTTGGTGATGCTGAATGCAAGGACCAGGAATGATCCTAGGTCCGTGGAGTTCCCACTCACGGGGTCTATTTGGAAAGAGGCGTGGGAAAGAGGGCATCTCCCCTGAGCCACTCTCAGCAGTTACCCCCCTGCCCGATCCTTAATAAGGGAGGTAGACAAAACGTGTGCGTAAAGTTAGTAAATCCTGCGCCGGCGGGCCTTGGGCGCGGTGAAGGCTCCGGCCCTGTCCCGTGAGCCGCTTTGGAACTCGCCCGGTCGGTTCCTTCCTGAGCGCAACCGCCGCCACTTCGGGGCTTGGAAAGGGGCGGTTCTGCGGGCAGCCGGGGAGGGGCGGCGGCGGCAGCACTAGCAGCGTGGCCGGAGCTGGCCAGCCTCTCGCAGGTAGTTCCTGCTCCCTGCCCGGCCGGGGACTGAAGCCACCATGATCAGCAACGGGGCAGGCGCCCCTCCCGCGCGCAACGGGACCCCCGCGCCTCCGCTGTTGAGAAAAGCCGCTTCCCTGGGCGGGAGTTACGACGTCGCCGGCAAGGTCGGAGCCTGCTCGGGTTGGGCGCCAGGGGGCGTGAGTGGGTGTGGCGGGGAGGGAAGAGGAGGGGGCTGCTGGAGGGGAGGGGGGCTCCACTATTGGGACGCGGGCACTGCCCTCTCGCCTTCGTCTTGGCGCGCATGGCGTGCCCACTCTCTCCGGGACGTAGTTTTAAGTTTCCTCTATTCACTGGTCGTTCTCCTTCCAGCTCTGAAACTCTCCTGCCTGGGTCCCACTCTGCCAGCATCCCTGGGCAAAGAGTGGGGAGCCTTTCTTGGCACCCCTGCCAGCTTCTAAAGTGAAAGGTGCCGGTGGGACTCAGCCCTGCTTAGAAAGACACCCCAGATGTGTGGAGGTTGCTTGTAGCCATTTGGGGACCAGGAAAGTAAATTTGCATGTGCTCAAAGGCACTCTGCTTCCTGCATTCTAAAAACGAAGCGGTGACTTTAGGATCTCCAGTGAGGTGGCTGCCTCAGGTGCAGATGCTATGGGGCAGAGAGCAGGCAGTGCTGTTTGAGCCACATGGCCTGCCCTGCTGCCCTCCGGTGGATGAGGGAGAACTCTGCTCCATTGCCAGTAAGAATCAACTGCCAGTCTGTACAAAGGAGTGCCCTGGCTCCTGTACCTTTTGCCTGCTAAAAGTTTTAACACTTGCGCCGGTGGCAGAAGTTCAACAGGTGCTGCTTTTCCAACCTGGAAACCTGTCACCCGACTTGCACCACTCTGTCAGCAAAGGTGGCTGAGCTTGCAAATGACACTGAAAACAGCCACTGGTTGGTTTCTAAGCTTCTAAGCCTTGATTGCAGAGGCCTTGCCAGTCTCTGACTGAGGCGAAACCCTGCCTCCATTTAGTCATCATAGCATGTTGTTTATAGGTTGGGGTGCTTGTCAGCTTCTCGTTCTTGAGCAACTTAAAATGAATCTCCCTGACACAGCAATGCAGTGTTCTCCTTTCCTTCAACAGAGCAGTTCCTATTCAAACCGCACTCGGAGGAAGCTGCTAAAAGTGGGCTTTGTGGGGAGGTTGGTCAGGAGACGCATCTGTCAGAATGAAAGCAGCGGCAGGGGGAGGGAGAGAGAGAGAAGCTTTATGCAGGGCAAAGGGGTTAGCTTCCTCAAATGCAGCTTTTTCATGGCTCTCCTCAACCTAGGGGTGTGAGCTCTGGGAAACCTCTCTGCTGCAGCGACGAGGAGAGGAGAACGTATTCCCAGAAAGGTCGCTGGGGTCGACTGCAGAGCCCTTTAGCTGCTGTAGTTAATTGTAGATGAGCTTTCCTCATCCCAGCACCCAGTTGAGGAACACTGCTAACAGACAAATAATCAGAGACAGCAGTATCCTCTGGTAACAGATTTGGGCGCTGGTCAAAGCTTTTCAGTGTGGCTTTCCAAGGAGTTCTTTGCAGGTGTCCAGCTTGGTCTTTGCTGTCAATTTCGTACAAAGCCAGCTTTGAACCATGAAAAGCTAACAGGGGGAATGGAAGTTCTGTCTTTTCACCTTCACAGGATGCCACTGACAAGCCACTCTCATTACTGTATGAAAAACGGTAGCATTGCAAGCCTGGCAAGGCCCAGGTCTTCTGTCATCCAGGGCTTCTGGGGAGCCTCTAGTAAGCTGGAGCTCTTTTGAACGCGGAGGTCAGGGGAGGCTGATTCCCATGAGGAAATGGGGCACTGCCTCCCAACCTCGGCCAGCCCTCAGCCAGCTCCCCACCTGCCTGGCTGCCTTCTTACACCCAGTTGAGGCACTATCTGCCAGCTACCTCCTTAGTCTCAGCGTTGCCCTGTCTTCTGCCCCAACAGTCCCACCAGTAGTTGGAGCCAAGCAAAGGGCCAGTTCATGGGATAGCTCAGTCGGTAGAGCATGTGACTCTTAATCTCAGGGTTGTGTGTTTGAGCCCCAACTTGAGCAAAATAATAATAATCCTGGGTCGCAGGGGTTGGGCTAGATGATAATAATAATAATAATAATAATAATAATAATAATAATAATAATTAATAATAATTTATTTATACCCCACCCATCTGACTGGGCTTCCCCAGTGATCCACATGGTCCCTTCCAACTCTGCAGTTCTTTGATTCTGTGTGATCACTTCTCACGGCCAGTGACTTGCTCCTGTTGCAGCACAAAGGAGTAGAAGCAAGGTCAAGGATCCCTGGAGGATCCATTGTCAGGCCCTGGCAGATGCCTGACAATGCAAACCCCAACACTCACCCAGATTCCCATCTCCCTGACCTTCTACAAGTCTTTGCACATTTGCAAGCTGAAGAACCACATACCTCAACCAGACATGCACCACAACCTATTGCTTCTTTCAAGTCTAATGGCGGGGGGGGGGCACTGTGGGCACCAGGAAAGGCCTCTGCAAGCACATATATGCCCACAGGCACCAAACTGGTGACCCCTGTGTTACAGAGACAGCAAAATGATGACAGCACCCAACCTAACTCTCTGCATACATCCTTCTCTGCACAAGTTGGTGCTCTGGGACTTGCTTCCTTCCAATAAGCATAAAAACGGAAGGGGTTTTGTGGAGTATATGAGGTCCGGTACACGTCTGCTGCCTCTCAGCTTCTCCGGACTGTAGCAGAGTAAAACACAGCGTGTGCTGATGTGTTGGCTGCGTGAACCCTCTGGCTACCAGTCTAGCCTTGTACTGTGGTTCTCTAGTTGCTGTGGGTTTAAGACGGTAAACCCAGTGGCTGCTCACGGCCTTTTTGCCTATCGGTAGTGTCAAGATGGAGAACACACTTAGAGACTCCATTGAGCTCATTTCCTTCTGCATTGCCTCTTGCCATTTCCTGGCTTCTACTTCAGGCAACCTCTGAACTTCCTCGAAACTCTCTGGTTCGCACTGAGCCACACCAACCCACACGCTAGTGACCTCAAACCTTTCGGGTGGTTTTCCCTCTTTGACTCCCCATGGGTTTGGCTCCCCCATAGACAAGTCGTCCTCATAGATTCTGCAATGTGTAAATGTGAAGCAGGACTCCTACTTTTTAACTCATGGTGGAAATCTGTGCCTTGGGGAACGGGCTGTATCCATTTGGAATAGGAGCAGCTCGGAAGACACTGCAAAAGTCTTGACCTCATTGTTTGCTTTTCCTGCAAGGGCTGCTGACATATCTGATCGTAGGTTTGTCCCCTAGTGACAGAAAAGAGATTGCTGTTATCTCAGAGTAGAACCATTCTTTATAGGGGGATGAGCACTTGCTGATCGACATTTTTCAAAGGACACATTCCGGGGTAGGGTGGGGGGTGCATCTCTTGTTAGTCTGTTACATTGGGAATGCAAGAAAGGAAGTCTTTTTTAAAAAAAAACGAAAGGTTTATTGCAACAGAAATTCCTGTGGTCTAGAGACCACTGGATGAAAACTGGGCTGTAGTCCATGAAAGCTTACGATAGGGTTCAGTAGGACCTGGGAAGATCCGGGTTCAGGTGCCCATTCAGACGTGAAAGTGGGAAACCTTGGGCCAGCCACTGTCTCTCAGTCTAGCTCAGCAGTTCTCAACCTGTAGGTCCCCATATGTTGTTGGACTACAACTCCCATCATCCCTGAGCTCTGGCCTTGCTAGCTGCGGTGATGGGAGTTGTAGTTCAACAACATCTGGGGACCCACAGGTTGAGAAAGGCTGGCTAGCTTACTTCGCAAGGTTGTTGAGAGGATGAAACAGGAAGGAGGAGAACTTTGTATGCCTCTTTGAACCCTGTGGAAGAAAAGTGATGATGATGATGATATTAGCACTATTAGTCTTTAACAACAGAGAGTTTTGTGTCACTTTAAAAACTAACAGATTTTATTATAGCATAAGTTTTCATGGACTGCAGCCCATTATGCCATAATAAAATTTGTTAGTCTTTAAGGAGAGACAATACTTTTTTCTGTTCTCTTCTCCTTCTTCTTCTTCTTCTTCTTCTTCTTCTTCTTCTTCTTCTCCTTCTCCTTCTCATTCTCCTTCTTCTTCTTCTTCTTCTTCTTCAGACTAGCCAGCTACCCCCCTCAGGAAATAAGTTTTAAAGATGCCACAAGGAAGACTCCTCTTTATTTCTCAGAAACAGCTCAGATAACACCTTCCTCTCCCCAGTGTAGGAAATGGACCCAGAGCTGCCAACAAAACCAGGACTTCTAAGCTGAGGTCTGTTTGCTTAGGAGGAGTGGATGCTGGCTTGCGTGTTTGCTCAGCTATCTGGCAACATGGGTGAGGCGGCTGGGGGGGGGGGAGTCCCAGATCAAACAGAGTTAGCTCATGACACGTATCACCTGGGTAAAGTGCTGTAATGGTACCTCTCAGGTGTTTATCTGGGAGATCCTCAAGCCATAGTGGAGCCTCTCTGAGCCCTGGTGGAGCCTACGTGCATTTATAGCCGCACTGACTTTTAGGGGACATTCTACAGACAAAGGGGAAGAGAGCGAAGGGACTATTTACTGTAAACAGACTTGAGACCCTAATCACAGCCTGCTCATATATATCAATGACAAATCTGGCTCCAGCCAAAGAAGACCTGAGATGCAGGTGCTGTTTTCCAGCTGGGCCATTGCAGATTACTTGAGGGGTTTACAAAGGCTTGGAGCTTACAGAGACACTGTTTGCTCATGATGGGGAGGAAAAAAGTTACTTGTTTAAGGCAATAAACAAACCCTAGGAGTGTAGTAGGAGCAGCAGCACACTGACCCTAGTAGGGAATTTCTTTGAAATCACAGATATGTCTTGGGTAAACTGTCCACCCCAAAATCTTTGGTCCTATGGACAGTTTGTATGGAGGTAAGCCTCACACAGCCTTGTTGCTGCAATAAAAAAATGCAGAACATTCAAAACCAAAGTTAAATATGTGGCCCTGCACAGCTCCATTGATTGTTCATATTTGGTTCTATCGCTGTAAAAGAAGTTGCCTAAAGACTTTCCAGGGGTGAATATAAGGAAGATAGGAAGCTGCCTTTAGCTCAGTACTGTCTACAGGAGGGTTTCCCCAACTTGGGTCTCCAGCTGTTTTTGGACTACAATTCCCATCATCCCTGACTACTGGTCCTGCTAGCTAGGGATGGTGGGAGTTGTAGTCCAAAAACAGCTGGGGACCCAAGTTTTGGAGGTCCTGGTCTACAGTGACTGGAAGTGGCTTTGCGGGACCCAGCCCTACCAAGAGATTCCAGGTATTGAACCAAAGATCTCCTGTATCCCTAAGGTGGATAGATGACTGAGCAAAAGCAGGAACTGGAGCACGTGGCTTGCAGCTTGAATATACTGAGACAAAGTGTTCTGCCCGTTGAATAAGCAATTGCAGTAGCAGCTGGCAGCTGGAGTGGCTCCAGGCCAGACCATCTCTCTTGGTCAGGAGAGGGGAAACAGTGGCAAAGTAGTAGGTCATGGAAATGAGGGCAACCAGTCAGGGAAGAGGGTTTATAACCTTCTAGTCATCCTGAGAAAGAAGAGATGATTACAAATGTGCAAGAGAGGCCTGGAACTCCAGAGAATTGTGGGCTTGGTGCCCCTCAAGATTGCTCACCTACAGGCAGAAGATTACATGTCCCAATGCACAGTTCTTGAGACAGCATGGAAGGTAGGAAGACTTCTTAGGACCTCTTGGGAGGTCATGAGAAGATCCCTGTTAGATCAGGGCAATGTCCATCTAGCCCAACATCCTCTTCTCAAAGTGGTCCACCAGATGCTTGTGAGAAGTCCAGAAGTTAGTACTGAATGCAACAGCACTCTGCCCACCTGTCATTCCCAGCAGGTGGTATTTAGAGCCATACTGCCTCCTACTGTGAACCCAGAGGGACCATGGCTTGGTCATAAAGCCCCAGACCATCGCTTGCAAGCTTCGTTGTTGTTGTTTAGTCGTTTAGTCGTGTCCGACTCTTCGTGACCCCATGGACCAGAGCACGCCAGGCACTCCTGTCTTCCACTGCCTCCCGCAAAACTCGTGCTGGTAGCTTCGAGAACACTGTCCAACCATCTCGTCCTCTGTCGTCCCCTTCTCCTTGTGCCCTCCATCTTTCCCAACTTCAGGATCTTTTCCAGGGAGTCTTCTCTTCTCATGAGGTGGCCAAAGTATTGGAGCCTCAGCTTCAGGATCTGTCCTTCCAGTGAGCACTCAGGGCTGATTTCCTTCAGAATGGATAGCAGTAGCATTAAGGCAGGGAAGCAAACAGGTTTCAAGGAGCTGACAGCATTCTGTTGCGTGTGTCCCATGTTGAGGAATAGCCACTGTCAACATTGTGAGGCTGACCCAGAGAAGTCTGATGGGGGAGCTAACTCGAGAGTGGAGATTAAGTTTTTCCTATGATTGTTTTGCGGCTGTTGGCTGACCTCCTGGCTTGCTAGATTAGATTTCCCCACCATCTAGCGATCCAGGGGGGAAGCTTATTTAAGTGGAACTTCAAATAGGTCTTCAAAACAATAGGGCATTGGCCCCGTTATGTAACACCAGGAGCCAAGCAATCAGCCAGGAAGTGAATCTGACTCTTGAAACAGCAAAGAGCAGCCTGCTCTTGTGCTCGCTTGAGCTTGGCATCCCTGCCCAGGCCCTGGACCTCAGAGCACTCAGCTCTTCCTCCTACTCCTCCTCTTTCCCATCGACTCCCCAGCTCCCACCGAAGGTACCTGCTGTCCCTTGCACTATTAATGGGCTTTTGCACCCCATGTTGTAGGTGATGCTGCTTGGAGATTCAGGCGTGGGGAAAACCTGCTTCCTCATCCAGTTCAAAGACGGGGCCTTCCTCTCTGGGACCTTCATAGCCACTGTCGGCATAGACTTCCGGGTGAGAGCACTACAGCTGCCAACGAATGCAGAGAGATGCTTCTGTTACAGCGCAGGGAATGGCTGCCCCTACTGAGATCATGTTAATTGCATAGATTTTTCTTAAAAATGTAATCTTACGTGATTGGGGTTGTAGCATGCAGGGAGGGCTTCTCTAACCCTTTCCTCTTCAGCTGTGATCCCAATTAAAATTGCTACCGCCACCCCTCTGCCATATGCACTGCTGGTAGTGATGGGAATGCATAGCTCCCATTAGGACCAACTGCAGAGCAGGGAGGGGATTTCCCCTAGGATAGTAGCAGGGAAGGAAACACCCCGTTCCCTCTATGTCAGGGGTCCCCAAAATAAGGCCCACAGGCCGGATAAGGCCTGAGGGACTTGTTTATCCGGCCCGCGGCGACCCCCACCACCCACTGCCTCCGCCCGCTCTTGCCGGCACTGCGCTGCACGGGTCAGAGGAGCACCGGAAATAGCTTGTGTGCATGTGCAAGCCTTATTTCCACATGTGCAAGCCTTATTTGCACATGTGCAAGCGTATTTCCTGTGCACATCCAGGTTGGAGGAGGCCCATGCACATGCGCACAATCTATTTCTGGTCCTCATCCAACCCGGAATTGCACCAGAAATAGCATGTGCGCACGTGTATGGGCACACGCTCCGACCCGCCGTGCAATCGGCGCTGGAGACACCAGCCCGAGGCACGGCAAGTTTGCTGACCCCTGCTCTATGTTGCAGTTCCAATGGAAAGTTGAGCCCCCTGCACCTAGGATCAAAATGATGTTGTTGCTTTAAATTCCCTGACGCATGGCTGCAAGCCACACAATTAACACAATGTGGAGCTGAGTCTTGAGATGAGAACAGGGCATGCCTAAATATTGCATGAGCGATCCATGCACTTGTCCTATTCCACATGGCACAGGATTCCTGTACCTTGTTCTGGTGCCTCTAATGGATCTAAAGGAGCCCTCTCTGTCGAGCAGCAGCAGTCCTTCATTGAGCCTGTCAGGCCCCACCCCAAGCCGGGTGGAGAGAGGCAGGGCAGGGCCTTTCAGGCTCCCAGCAGGGAGTCCTGGGCAGTGGCAGCAGCATGCACCCACCAACATAAATCCTGGCTATGCCCATGCATATGATGACTAGGGGGGTGCTTCCCATTACCATTACCTCAGAAAATTCCTCTTTTTGTGAAGACAAAGGTACTGAATGGAAATGTTGCCTGAACTAGCTAGTCTTAGATGTGCTGTTTCTCATCAGTCTCACTTCTCCCAGGATTGGTATCATCGGTTTGTATTATCTCGGCATTCTTTGGATGCATAATTTGGTATAGAAACGTAGAACATAACAAAGGTGCCTTCTACAGTGGTACCTCTGGTTAAGAACTTAATTCATTCTGGAGGTCCGTTCTTAACCTGAAACCGTTCTCAACCTGAGGTACCACTTTAGCTAATGGGGTTTCCCGCTGTTGCCACGCAATTTCTGTTCTCATCCTGAGGTAAAGTTCTTAACCCAAGGTACTATTTCTGGGTTAGCTGAGTCTGTAACCTGAAGCGTTTGTAACCCAAAGCATTTGTAACCCGAGGTATCACTGTACAGTGGTACCTCTGGTTGCGAACAGGACCCATTCCGGAGCCCCGTTCGCAACCTGAGCAGAACGCAACCCGTGTCTGCGCGTCGCGATTTGCCACTTCTGTGTATGCGCGTGACATAATTTTGAGCATCTGCACATGCGCGAGCGGCGAAACCCGGAAGTAACCCATTCCGTTACTTCTGGGTCGCTGTGGGACGCAACCTGAAAAGATTTAACCTGAAGCAAACGTAACAAGAGGTATGACTGTACTGAATCAAACGGTTGGCCCATATAGCTCAGTCTTACAGTGACTGGCTGCTGCTCTTGTGGGAGGGGGGCGTTCAGGCAGGGGAGATGTCAGGGATTGAACCCAAGACCTTCTGCACGCGAGGCAGATGCTCAGCCACTGAGCGATGTCCCGTCTCCACATTTTGTGAAACGCATTACAGTGGTGCCTCGCAAGACGAAATTAATTCGTTCTGCAAGTTTTTTCTTCTTGCGAGTTTTTCGTCTTGCGAAGCACGGTTTCCCATAGGAATGCATTGAAAATCAATTAATGCGTTCCTAGGGAAACCGCTTGCCAGGCTGGCGGTGCGGAGAAGGGCTTTTCTCCCCACCGCAAGCCTTCAGCACAGGTACGGGAACAGAGGGGAAGGCGCGCAGCACTTTCCCTCTGTTCCCGGGGCTTGCGTGGGAGGAGGGTTTTTCCTCCCCACCGCCAACATTCAGAACAGCATTCTGAATGTTGGCGGTGGGAAGGAAAACCCTTCTCCCACCCCAAGTCTTCAGGACAGCCATCCGAAGGCTGGCGCGGGGAGAAGGTCTCTCCGCCCCCCCCCCCACGCCAGGCTTCGGTGCATCCTTCAGAGGCTGCTGCCATAGTCACGCGTCACTTCTCCAGCTGGGAGAGGGTCGCGGGGCTATGGCTTCTTTAGCCCCGCGCGCGCCCTCCCGGCTGGAGAGGTGACGGGCGCCTATGGAGGTTCCTGCCATAGGCGCGCGTCACTTCTCCAGCCGGGAGAGGGTCGCGGGGGGCTGGTTTAGCCCCGCGCGCGCTCTCCCGGCTGGAGAGGTGACGGGCGGCCTATGGAGGTTCCTGCCATAGGCGCGCGTCACTTCTCCAGCTGGGAGAGGGTCGCGGGGGGCTGGTTTAGCCCCGCGCGCGCTCTCCCGGCTGGAGAGGTGACGGGCGCCTATGGAGGCTCCTGCCATAGGCGCGCGTCACTTCTCCAGCCAGGAGAGGGTCGCGGGGGGCTGGTTTAGCCCCGCGCGCGCTCTCCCGGCTGGAGAGGTGACGGGCGCCTATGGAGGTTCCTGCCATAGGCGCGCGTCACTTCTCCAGCTGGGAGAGGGTCGCGGGGGGCTGGTTTAGCCCCGCGCGCGCTCTCCCGGCTGGAGAGGTGACGGGCGCCTATGGTGGTTCCTGCCATAGGCGCGCGTCACTTCTCCAGCTGGGAAAGGGTCGCGGGGGGCTGGTTTAGCCCCGCGCGCGCTCTCCCGGCTGGAGAGGTGACGGGCGCCTATGGAGGCTCCTGCCATAGGCGCGCGTCACTTCTCCAGCCGGGAGAGGGTCGCGGGGGGCTGGTTTAGCCCCGCGCGCGCTCTCCCGGCTGGAGAGGTGACGGGCGCCTATGGAGGCTCCTGCCATAGGCGCGCGTCACCTCTCCAGCCGGGAGAGGGTCGCAGCAGGCTGCTTTAGCTTCTTTAGCTTCGGAGCATCCTTCCGAAGCCTGGCGGCGGGAAGAGGTCTCTCCGCCCCCCCGCCAGCCTTCGGAGGAGGTCCGAGGACAGTGGGGAAGACGCGCTGCGCTTCCCCGCTGTCCCGGAGATTTCCCTATGGGCTTTCGTCTTGCGAAGCAAGCCCATAGGGAAATTCGTTTTGCGAAGCGCCTCCAAAACGGAAAACCCTTTCGTCCAGCGGGTTTTCCGTCTTGCGAGGCGTTCGTCTTGCGGGGTACCACTGTATGAGGAATGAGATATCGGAGTCATCCGTAATGTTGGCCTTGCAAGGCTTCACACTTTCACTTCTCTCATGCCTAGAAGGCATGAGTCTAAGCAGTTTTTTGCTCCTGTGCTTCCTAGACTTGGGTCCAAGCAGTTTTTGCCTTTGCGTCTGGAGCAAGCGGAAGTGTGGATGAGCCCAAAGAAGAGACCGTGATTTGGAAAGGTGTCTGGGTGCTACTTCACGCCCCGAACAATGTTCGGGTTCTGATTCCACTTAAGTAGGGGGAGATCTTTTCACGCCATCCTCTGGGGGCTAAATCTGTGCCACGGAGGATGTGTGGCAGTTGCAGACTCCCATGCAACTCTCCAGGAGCATTGGGTAAAAGAAATGTGAGACTCATTTAGCAAATGTCACCGTGAATTTCTGCTTGGATGAGGCTGGGGTTGCATCAGTCCCCATAACATGAAGTCAGGCCCTGAAGGGCTTTCCAGTAGCACGTGACTATAATATGCAGTGCAAGACTGCAAGCGTCTGGATCTATGCTGTTTTAGAGAAGGAGCTGAATTTTAGAAGATGATTGTCAGCCCCAGATTTGCCTTGTAACCCTAATGCGGGCGACGCAGAGGGGAATCTATGGGTGGCCTTATATCATGGATCATTGTTAATGCAAGAAAGAGAAAGCGGAGAATACCTTGTGACCAAACATCTCTTACAGGACTCGAGAACCACTTAAAGCAGCATGCTGAGCCCTAATGGTTTGCTTCTATTATTTCCAATGACTACGGAGGATGTTCTCACTGAGCTTTTCCGGTGCAGGACTGCATTGTTCTCAGTGGCTGCTGCTCATCTGGGCCAGAGTGGATCTGGTTCACCCAGGGCCACTGGGAACGATGTAGCTGGGGTAGCTGCGTAGAAAGGTTCCCACACCAAACGGCAGAGCGGTTTCCTGATCATAGCCTCAGTTAAGGCGACAGTGGCAGGCGAGCAAATGTGCCGTTCATCTGCAGATAAACTGATCAGATTTGCTCGCTGGCTTGTTTCCATTGCACAGTAATGTATCCTCCTGACTCCAGATCTCAATGCGTTGGTATCAGGCACCAGGAATCTGGGCATTCCTCTCCCCCAGAATAGGTGGCCTGGATGTGAGACTTTCTGTTTATATGGCCCCTTCTAGGATGTGCCATATGCCAGTTTATTCCACCCATCAAATTTGCAAGATACTTTCACACAGCATGACTAGTGGCGCAGCAATAAAACTGCTAAGCAGAGTCTAGTGTGGTTTCAAACTGGATGGGGGACCTTGTGTTGAGATTCCTGCATTGCAGGGGGTTGGACTAATATCCCTCAGAGAGCTTCCAACTCTCCTATGATTCTACTGTTTTTTAGCAGATTCTTCCCATCCTCAGTAGTTACAAATAAGCACCAACAGTAGTTTGATGGAAGCAATTGATATTAACTGGGTTAATGTGTTGGGGTTAATGCATTGTTCTACACTTCCCTAGGGACACAGGTGGCGCTGTGGGTTAAACCACAGAGCCTAGGACTTGCCGATCAGAAGGTCGGCAGTTCGAATCCCCTTGACGGGGTGAGCTCCTGTTGCTTGGTCCCTGCTCCTGCCAACCTAGCAGTTCGAAAGCACGTCAAAGTGCAAGTAGATAAATAGGTACCGCTCTGGCAGGAAGGTAAACGGCGTTTCCATGCACTGCTCTGGTTCGCCAGAAGTGGCTTAGTCATGCTGGCCACATGACTCGAAAGCTGTCTGCGGACAAACGCCGGCTCCCTTGGCCAATAAAGCGAGATGAGCGCCGCAACCCCAGAGTCGGTCACGACTGGACCTAATGGTCAGGGGTCCCTTTACCTTTACCTTTACACTTACATTTATAAGTGTGATGGGAAACTTGCAGCCTTCAGGATGTTGTTGGACTACAAATCCCATGAGCCTCAACCAGCATGGCCAATGGTCAGTGAGTATCTGGAAGGGCAAAGGCTCCCCATTCCTAAGTTTATAAGAAATGACAACTGGTGGACTTGGGATAACGGTAACGACTGAGACGGTTAGCCTGTTCTTCATAGTGTTGGTCCTGTGCTTAATGGAGAGAATGCAACTCAGTTGCCTTA
This sequence comes from Podarcis muralis, assembly GCF_964188315.1. Taxonomy (NCBI): domain Eukaryota; kingdom Metazoa; phylum Chordata; class Lepidosauria; order Squamata; family Lacertidae; genus Podarcis; species Podarcis muralis. Next base: position 33,494,798 of record NC_135656.1, read on the forward strand.
TACCATAGCAAGGTCATTCAATGGGGCACTGAACAATGGGGGCGCTGCTAGTGGCAAGATTCACCCTGCTGATCAGACTTCCCAGCCAATCAAAGCAATAACTGCCAGAGAGTCAGTGGTGTAGTGATTAGAGTCACTGTGTCTGTTCCTGTGAAACATTTATCTGTCTTTTAAACTTTTGAAAACTGGTATCTAGCCTGGAGCAACTCCCCTTCTGATGACCATTAGGTGCATCTGTAAGGATTCCTGTGTCTAAAGGCAAAGGCAGAGCAGACTTTCCAGTTCCTGCCATTTATTCTGCTTTATACACTAGTGTGGTTTTATTTTTATTTATTTTTTTTTCTTTCAGAACAAAGTGGTGACTGTGGATGGGGTGAAGGTGAAACTGCAGGTAGGTCTCTTGAAATTACCCTGATGTTGCGTATCACCTGAACTTCTTCCAAGTAAGGTAGAGGGATTTCGGCATGCGCGTGGGTTGGTGTTTGTCCCTGCTGGAGCCTCCGTGCTAGCCATTTATGTGTATTATTGTTTTATGAATTCTCATTATGTCGTTGTTTGGGTACCCAATGATTCCTGATATATTATTCTCTGCCCACTGACCTTTTATTGCATTCATCTAAGGCGTCCCTCAAGGGACGCGGGTGGCGCTGTGGGTAAAAGCCTCAGCGCCTAGGGCTTGCCGATCAAAAGGTCGGTGGTTCGAATCCCCGCGGCGGGGTGCGCTCCCACTGCTCGGTCCCAGCGCCTGCCAACCTAGCAGTTCGAAAGCACCCCTGGGTGCAAGTAGATAAATAGGGACCGCTTACCAGCGGGAAGGTAAACGACATTCCGTGTGTTGCGCTGGCTCGTCAGATACAGCTTTGTCACGCTGGCCACGTGACCCCGAAGTGTCTCTGGACAGCGCTGGCCCCCGGCCTCTTGGGTGAGATGGGCACACAACCCCAGAGTCTGCCAAGACTGGCCCGTACGGGCAGGGGTACCTTTACCTTTACTTTTAAGGCGTCCCTCAGCCAGGGCACCACATGGGGAAAGCCCTGTTTCTCTTTGCAATTGAAAATCACAATGCCATATTAAATAATACATTGTATAAAACATGACCGAAGCAGAGACCACAAATAAAACACAACTTTTACAACAAGTGCCTGCGGGCCCCACAACCCTCGATCAGCCCCAGTGAGCATGGCAAATAGTTGTGGGTGATGGGAGCTGCAATCCAACAGCCTCTGGCCACAGGTTGGTCAGATTACATACCATCCAATTTCATCACTGTCTCAGTTTAATTTCTTGGTTTTGATTCATCTACCTGAGTGTACATCTGGCCCTATAGGCAGGTTTTATAGGACATGGAACCCTGCAAGGTTCCACTTGATAGAACCCAGCAGAACCGTCTCCTTGCAAGGACCCATCCAGACCTTACCTGTGAAAAATTTCTGTTCCGTTCCTTACCGTTTTGCTTCATTTGTGTATGTGTGTTTTCCCGCTACGCTGCCACTCGCTTGGCATTGGGGTTCCTGCTCATGCAATGTCATGATGGTCTTTCTTTGTGATTTACCAACTTTGCCTTGTTGCAGATCTGGGACACGGCAGGCCAGGAGCGGTTCCGAAGCGTGACTCATGCCTACTACAGAGACGCACAGGGTACGTCCTCCAGTTGGGTGTCTTGCATCGGAGCTGGTATTCTTAGCAGAGCAACTCTTCGTTGCTAGAATCCAGTAATAATGCTATTATTATTATGGCACAGCTCGCAATTCGGCTGTAAAATGTGACCCCGTAATTTTCCATTAAAAGAATCGCAGGCAGCAAGGCTGGGAATGTGTCCCTGGCTGATAACCTCGACAAGTCGCTGCCAATCAAAGTATACCAGGAGTGGGGAACTTGCATTTCCCCTGTCCATGATGGACAGAATAATTGCCACACACAGGAAGAATAAAGATTTAGTTTGAGTGCCTCAGTTGTAGTTTCGTAAATCATTTAATGTGTCAATACGAATGGAAGTTGTTCATATTGCAGCTGTTGTATAAGGGATTGTTATCTTGAGTGGAGTGTAATTGAAATTAATAAGCTTTCGGATAAGCAGCAGAATGTAACATTTGATGTAACAAACCAGAAATGGAAGTTGGGGGTAGTCAACAGGGAGGGGGGAAGCAGAAAATGGATGTTAAATGATGATATTGAATAATTGTTATGAGAAAAGAAAATCAATAAAAATTATTTTTTAAAAAAGAAATTAATAAGCTTTTGGAACACAGAACTAAAGAAAATCACCAAACCATCAATTCTAGCACACCGGGGCAGGGGATGGGACACACCTAAATTATATAGTTTGGTATATGAATGATTGGTATTAGTAATTGTACTATCATTTGGCATTGTTATAATGAGGCAATTATTGGACTGTAATTGAAAACTAATAAAAATTATTATAAAAAAGGAGTGGGGAAACTGTCCAGCCCCCATCAGACCCGACCGATTGGCTACACTGACAGGGGTTCATGGAAGCTGGAGTCTGACAACCTCTGGAGGGTGGTAGGTTCGCTGTCCCCAGAGTCTCTTTGTGAACCACTTTGAGGACCTTTTTACAATGAAGCGGTGTATAAATTTATAAAATGAATATAATATACTGGGGTACACGGACCAGTGGTTTGACTTGGAATGAAACATGATCATTTGGGGGGAGGGAAACAAACGTTTTTCTTTTTGTCTTGCAGCACTCCTCCTCCTCTATGACATCACCAGCAAAATGTCCTTTGATAATATCCGGGTGAGTGTTTAACATCTGCACTTGAACCACGTGATCCGGTGCTAAAGTATCCTGATCCCACAGCCCTTGCTTATCCCGACTTGCCCAGACCTTCCTCTGCTCATCAAAGCAACAAGATAAGAGCTCAGGGTTGCCAGCTAGCCAGGAAAGGAAAGGGAAATCCCAGCCTAGGCTGCTTTTGTATCAGCCCCACAGTTTGATGTGCAGAAAACAACAGGAGCTTTTCACAGCGAGGAGATAAAAGTTTATCACCTTCACATCAAAAGGCTGAGCAAAGCATAGCTGCAGTTGAAAAGCTGGTAATTCTTTAGGAACTTGATTGGGCAGCTTGCAGTCTCAATTTTATATAGGGGAGTTGAGGAAGGAGGACAGGAGAAAGGATAGTGGGGCAAGCAGTGGAAAGATATGCATTTGTTTCTGTTACACATACTTGAAGTTGCTTGAAGGTGGGGTATAGGGATTCAGGCAGGAGAGTGGGGGACCTTTTTGGCTCCAGGGGCCAGATCCTTATCAGATCCCAGCATCATGGGTCAAATCGCCTTACGGAAGGTGATTGGGTGCTTTGAAGTCCCCGTTTTGGGACTTCAAAGCACCGCATGCAGCCCAGGCATAAGGTGCGTTAGGGTTTTCCCTGCATGGAGCTCATTCATGGAGCCAACTTGGCAGGCTTTGCCTCTACCTGCTTTCCCCTACCAATGGACAATAGGCTCCAGATTGTGCATTGCAGCCACATGATGACAGCTGTGGAGCAGGTGGGTGTGGCTTGAAATTGCTTTGTGAGCCAAATTTGAACCCTTGGTGGGCCCGTGAGCTAGAGATGCCTCCCCCTTGACTTAGGAGTCACCAGTGGGGCTAAATCCAAGCTTGGTCTTACAATGTAAGATAGGACAGTATGGCATTGGCTTTACTACCCTTGTATGTATTGGTTAGGATGAAGGAATGCCATTGAGGGCAACCTTACTTTGCCCCACTCCTTTAAGCAAAGCCCTCCTCCCTCAACACATCTGTCTGCGTGGTCCAGGCAGGGGACTAAAATAAAGGCTTAACAGTGTGAGCTATGCATGTCTAATCAGAAGCAAGCCCCACTGGGTTTCATGGGGCTTACTCCCAGGTAAGCAATTATGGAATTGCAGCCTGAATCCACTTATCATGATGGTGGTCCAGCCACTTAAGAGACTCTAGACCATGGTTCTAGTTACAGGTAGGTAGCCGTGTTGGTCTGCTGTAGTCAAAACAAAATTAAAAAATTCCTTCCAGTAGCACCTTAGAGACCAACTAGGTTTGTTACTGGTATGAGCTTTCGTGTGCATACACACTTCTTCAGATATCTTCAGGTAGGTATCTCTAAGGTGCTACTGGGATGCGGGTGGCGCTGTGGGTTAAACCACAGAGCCTAGGACTTGCCGATCAGAAGGTCGACGGTTCGAATCCCTGCGACGGGGTGAGCTCCCGTTGCTCAGTCCCTGCTCCTGCCAACCTAGCAGTTTGAAAGCACGTCAAAGTGCAAGTAGATAAATAGGTACCGCTCCGGCGGGAAGGTAAACGGCGTTTCCGTGCGCTGCTCTGGTTCGCCAGAAGCAGCTTAGTCATGCTGGCCACATGACCCAGAAGCTGTACACCAGCTCCCTTGGCCAATAAAGTGAGATGAGTGCCGCAACCCCAGAGTCGGCCACGACTGGACCTAATGGTCAGGGGTCCCTTTACCTTTACTTTTTAAGGTGCTACTGGAAGGATTTTTTTTATTTTGTATGGACCGTGATGAGGGGTGTGTGGCCTGTTGATATTATGTCAAATGTTAAGGCCCCATGGAACTCCCATTGCCCCATGTCTCGTTTCCCTCCAGCTCTCATTTATTGAACACAGTGCTTTGCCTCACGACATGACACACCACACTAAACTTTTTCTCTTCTCCCTCTTTCCCTTTCCCCACCCCCCATCCCTCTTACAGGCCTGGCTTACAGAGATACACGAATATGCCCAAAAGGATGTGGTCATTATGTTACTAGGCAACAAGGTGCGTGTCATTTCCTGACAGGTGATGCAGGCCTGCTCTTGCTTTGCAAATAGTCAGTGGCGTAGCGTGGGGGGTGCAGGGGGGGCCGGCCGCACCGGGTGCAACATCTGGGGTTAGGGCAAATCCACGGGTTAGGGGGCGCAAATCCACAGGTTAGGGGGCGCAAATTACTTGCCTTGCCCCGGGTGCTGACAACCCACGCTACGCCGCTGCAAATAGTTCCCCCTTTTCCCCCCTTGACTCTGAGCTATCTCCTCCTAGCGTGCTTTGCACAATCTTCTTCTGTGGTCGGCACATAATTGGAGGAATTCTTTATCCTGGCACCTCTTGGTTTTTGATAACTCCCTCCAGCGCTCGCTTTTCTTAAGCACCATGAAGAGGCTCTTTGCTTCCACATACACAGGGACCCTTTCTGCCGCCATCCCTTGCTCTGTGTTTGCTCTTCCCAGAGGTTTGCTCTCCCAGTGGCAGAGGTGCGATTAGATTTCTGTATCTAATCCAGTAAGAGATGAAGAAGAGCCCTGCAGCATTTAGCACAAGTTGTTGTGGTGAAAGCCCCATCGTTCTGCCCAGACACTGAGGTCCAGCACCGAGGGCCTTCTGGCGGTTCCCTCACTGCGAGAAGCCAAGTTAGAGGAAGCCAGGCAGAGGGCCTTCTCAGTAGTAGCACCCACCCTGTGGAACGCCCTCCCACCAGATGTCAAAGAGGAAAACAACTACCAGACTTTTAGAAGTCATCCGAAGGCAGCCCTGTTTTGGGGAAGCTTTTAATGTTTAATAGATTATTGTATTTTAGTTTTCTGTTGGAAGTGGCTGGGGAAGCCCAGCCAGATGGGTGGGGTATATTATTATTATTATTATTATTATTATTATTATTATTATTATTATTGATGCATCAAGCGGCATCTTAAATTGGCAGCTATCGCACAGCACCAAAAACAAACACACACCCAAACTCAATTTTCTAAACAGTGGGGGCCAAAAGGCTGTGCAATGCAGGCCCTGCCATGCTTCTGTTCAGAGCCCAAATGTATACAGCACCAAGATGCATACAAGATGGCTTTGGATTTTGAGCAAGGATTGAGATACTTTCGGAGATTTTTATTATGTGGAATAATAAAGACTGCTGGGAAGTAGAGCTGATGTGGAATGATGGCAGTTGTGGTCCAAAACAGATGTAGGACACCAGGATGGTGGAGACCGTTTTAAATCACCCAATTGTGCATTTTTTGTTTTTATACAGTGGTACCTCTGGTTAAGAACTTAATTCATTCTTCATTCATTAATTCCTAATTCATTCTTAACCTGAAACAGTTCTTAACCTGAGGTACCACTTTAGCTAATGGGGCCTCCCGCTGCCGCTGTGCAATTTCTGTTCTCATCCTGAGGTAAAGTTCTTAACCTGAGGTACTACTTCCGGGTTAGCGGAGTCTGTAACCTGAAGCATTTGTGACCTGAAGCGTTTGTAACCTGAGGTACCACTGTATTGTAAACTATATCACCCTCAGGTGAAGGGTGGTATAGAAATTAACGTTATTATTTATTTTGCTTATCTTTGATGCTGGTCAGTGGGAAATTTTAGATTTGTAAGTATTTAGATTAAGTCATACGGGAGGGAAAAGGTCACGGAACTATCACCCTTTTCTCTCTTGAAAGAGGGGACAGCTCCGGTTAGATGGCTGTCGCTGGCATTCATAAACCTGTTCTCACTTAGAAGTGCTTCTGGAAGACATTGTAGCTCTGCTGCCTGTATTCCTAGTTAAGCAAGTAGAGGGTGACTTCAGGGCAGGTGGAAGAATCACTGCTGGAACAGCAAACCACATGATAGCATGCCAAAATTATTTTGTGAATTGGACTTAAAAGTGTACTTCCAAAATGTAACATTTCTTGAATCCATTAGATAAAGATAAAATAACCAACAGATAGAAAACGGCCGATATTTTAGTGCCCTTTTTAATATAATGCCCTTTTAAAATGTGTTGTGGAATGGGGGCGGGGATTATTGGGTCATCTTTGTTTTTAATTTTATTATATATTTTGTGCTTTTTATATTGCAATTTTAATGCTGTGAACTGCCCCGTATATATTGCAATTTTAATGCTGTGAACTACAGGTATACAAATTTTAATTGTGATGATGATGGTGGATTGGGTACAGAAGCTCCCTTTATGACAAGGTTAAAGCATGCAATGAAGTATAGAGAGGAGTGGAAACAAGAAATGGAATACTGTATAACATACATGAGACACCTTTGCATGTAGTTACTGTTGTGTTTGTATGCATTCTATTGGCCTTGGAAACTTCCTGGCCAAGACCAACCAGCAGAGGGCGCCCAACACTGGAGGCGTCTACCAGTGGCTATTCAGCAGGCCATCACTCACTTTATCTGAAAGACACTAAGGAACATACGGACGTCCAAAGTTCTGCCAAAATCCTATGCCTGACTATATGGATTCCATCTCTGCAAAGGCACAATCCGAAAATGACTCTGGGCATATTGTGTGCCACATAGCCGAGGTGCTCATGTGCTGCAGACATAAATCACTTTTATCATTATCGGTTAATTTTTCACAGAAGTGCACCTGTTATCTTTCGAAACAAGCAGAAGCATAAGCCCTCATGTCAGCATCGCCCTCTGTTGGCGGAGTCAGCACTAGGCAAGCCTTTGCATGTCAGGCGGGCTTGCCAGATGTCAGCGGACCACACACCTGGCCTCCCGGCAGCAGCATCACTATCGGGTACCAGGATGGTGTGGAGTCAGGGAAGCAGGAAGTTTGGCTGCACCAGCAGGGGCACTGGGCTCTCATCTCCACCATGCTGACTTTGCCACCACCCTGCCCCACATCATCCCTGTGCCCAGCAATGGCACCGCTGCCAAGAGGTCAGGTCCACAGCGGCACATCTCCCAGCCAAGCCACTCCTCCCAGATATTGCAGCAGCAGCAGCAGTAGCAGAGGAGCCCCTTCCAGTGGCTTCTTCCCTTGCCACAAGAACTGTGTGTGCTGGGCTGGTCACATGAGTTATTCCTAGATTTCTTTCCCTCCTGTCCCTCTGGGCGGCAGGGATCTGTGTAATTGTCTCTGCTCACTGGACCTAACCCTGACTTCAGTGGCATGAGAAGAAGCCTCCTTGGGCTGCCATCGCTGTGCTTAGCAGTGTTTCTCAAACCGGGGTCTCCGGCTGATGTTGGACTACAACTCCCATCATCCCCAGCCGCTAGGGATGATGGGAGTTATAGTCCAACAATAGTTGGGGAACCCAAGTTGGAGTAATACTAGCTTATTGTATTGTTTCTGCAGGGAGGGAGGCGGTCTAGTATATCAAAGCCATAGATAATAAGATCAGAGAGGACACTTCTGTTGGAAGTAAGACCTACTCAGGTGAAGAAGTCACTACTCTTCTGGGGTGGCCATGTCCAACTGCCATTTATTGATTTATCCAAATAATAGAATCCACCAGGAGGGCAGACCTGGGTACTTTCCATCAAAAGATCCCAAGGAGCAGCCAGTTTCCTAGAGGTTTGATCTGTTGGCGACTCTCCTGATCCTATCTCTTCTTGAATATCTTCCCTTTTGTTGGCAGGCCGATGTGAGCAGCGAGAGAGTGATAAGAACAGAAGATGGGGAATCATTAGCCAGGGTGAGTGAACTAATGCAAGAACCACTTGTGCCTCGGACTGGACTGCCGGTGTGGACCCTGTGGTGCTGAGCCAGCTTCTTAAAGAGACAGTTCACTAAAATGCGATATTTCCAAACACACCCATACTCTTTAAGGTGAAAGTTCGGGGGGGGGGGAGGTAGGCTCCAAGGTTCCCTTGCCTCCCCTTCCCTCCAGAAACAACATAGAAGTGTCTGATTTCTCTCATTGAGGGTGAAAAGAAGCCGAGAGTAAACAATAAGAAATACCTCGCTGCTTGGAAGTGTGCAACTGCTGCACTGGCTGTAGAAGCCCCTTCCCAGACAGAGCATGGCAGAGGGCAAAGGGCTGGTGTTCAATCATTTCTGATATTTTGAATCACTATGTTTGGATCGAGTTAACTGTGTGACGAATTTGTTCATTTGCCTTTATATTCTAGTGTGTTGCTGATATGGCTATAGCGTCTGTTAACGTTTGCTAGCTTTCAATTCTGTTGTTGCTACCATTGAGTTGTTGGGGAAGCGGGATACAATATTGAATTACATGAAGGGGGGTGGAATTCTCCATGGCAAGGATTTACCAGGTTTGCTTGCAAGATCTCCTCAATATTTATCCACTTTCTCCTCAGGAATATGGAGTGCCTTTCATGGAGACCAGTGCGAAGACTGGCATGAACGTGGAGCTGGCGTTTCTGGCCATTGCAAAGTGAGTATCAGGCTGTAGTCCGTTTGCTTCTGCTTCCTGGAATTAGGAGGTAGCAATAAGAGAGAAACAGACCACCTTGCTATCAGATTATCACGTTCTGCCATGAGATGTGTTGGCCAAGTGGACTAATGTGGCATTCATTTCTGTGGTCTAGAGCAGCGTTCCTCAGACTGGTGCACCCCAGATGCTGTTGGACGCCAACTCTCATCAGAATGGCCAACGTGAACGATGGTCAGGAATGATGGGAGTTGTAGTCCAACGACATGAGGCAGGAGGCAGGTTGGGATGGGGAAGGTTGACCTGGCATATCCAAACAGCAGGAGCAGCCAGGGCACTGCTGCAGACCTGACCTCCCAACAACAGCATCGCTGCTGGGTACCAGGGATAAGGTCAGGGAGGTGTAGATACAGCAGCAGAACCAATCCTGCGCTTCCACTGGTGTGCCCAAAGCACCCCAACCTCCCTGCTGCCTCCCTGTACACACAGACACACACACCTTGGTATACAGCAGCGATGTCACTGCCAGGAGGCCAGGTCTGCAGCAGCACCTCTCTGTACCAGTGATGTGGCCAGTCGCCCCATTAGACTGCCATTGACATCCGTAAATCAAGGGATGACTTGCAAGTTCAGTGGCAAGTCACAGGTCCAATCGCTGGCACCTCCAGGTAGGACTGGTCTGAAACCCTGGAGAGCTGCTCCAGTCCTCCAGAACTGAGCTTGATGGACCAATTGTCTGGCTCAGTGGAAGGCAGCGCCCTTTGTTCTTATCTGATGCGAGGCTTCCACAGGCCAAGTTGCTTGTTTCTCTGGGCAGGGAGGGACCCTTCGGTGGAAACAGCCCCTGAGTGGTGGTTTTTTTGCGCTTACACTTCCAGAGAGCTCAAGCAGCGAGCCGTCAAGCAGCCAGAGGAGCCCCGGTTCCAAATCCACGACTATATAGAGTCTCAGAAGAAGAGGAGCAGCTGCTGTGCCTTCCTTTGAGGGAGGAGGAGGAGGAGGAGGACACAAGGGAAACCCGGGGGACCCCCAGTGCACAGCAAAAGAGGTCAAGAAGCAGAACTGGCACCTTGGCAGCAACGCCGGGCAGGAGCTGTGTTGCGGACGCTCTCCAAAGACAATCCTTTTTAGAGAATACCGTTTCCAGGTTCTAAATGAGGTCATGCCTGCCATTGCGGGTGTATGTGCGCTTGCAGGCTTGTGTGAAGGAGGGTGTGTGTGAGAGAGTGAGAGAGTGAGTGTGTGGTTATGCGCAAAGTGTTACTTCAAAGGCCAAATGCACTCGAGTTCAGGACCGGCCGACCTGTGCTCAAAGTGGAGCTGGTCAGGATCTGTAATATCGCCCAGGCCTAGTCTTTGCAAGGAATTGGCCTGGACTCAAGATTCCTGGACAGAGCATCATGGCTTATTTAGACAGGGCCACCTCTCCCAGGCCAGCAGGACTGAGCTAGGTTGACCTCAGATGCAGAAGCAGGATCTGCGCAGAGGGAGGTGTCCTTTGGCAATGTCCGCAGGAGTGTTTTGGATGAGGCTAAAGGGTTAATTTAATAGCAGTGACATGACTGGCGGGGGGGGGGGGGGGGAGAGAGACTGCAACCCTTTTGCTTCCCCTAGAAAGGTGACTCTTTAGATGTTAAAATGAAACTAGCAGGAGTGTCCAGTAAAGAAAAAGTAGACACATTTCCTTTGACCTCTGGCTCTTTCCTGCTGCCCACGCCCAAAGATCCTGCAGTCAGGGCTGCCTTCCTTCTCCTCCCTTCCTCCCTCTGCCCCAAGGAAAGGACTGAGGGATGCAAGTATTATTCCTAGTGTGCCTGTTACGTCAGGAAAATGCTGCCGACCCCGGTTGGTTTGGAAGAGAAATCGCTCTGCGCAAATATATCTGTTACTGGCTAGAAACAAAGGAAAGCTTTAGAAAGCTCGACTCTGCTTTTTGTTCCGGTCAAACCAATATCCTCTGCCAAAGTGAAGCCTAGTAAGTTGAAAGGCAGCAGAATGGGGAGAAAATTTGGCTCCCTCTGTTCCAGCCTTGGCCAACCCAGTGCCCTGCAAATGTCTTGAACTACAACTCCCATCAGCCTCAGCCGCTGAGAGTTTCAGTCCAGCAGGTCACCAGGTTGGCCAAGGCTGCTCCGTTCAGACGCACAAGTTGGCTACTTCAGAGGCTGTCTGCTTTGGAAAGTGGTGGAGCATTCTACGGTGATTCCCCCCACCCTGGGCTCCTTAAATTTCTTGCAAGCAGGGCCTGGTTTCTGGAAGAGAAGCACAAGTTCATACCAGCCAAGCAGCGCTGCTGAAAGAATAAGCCCCCGGAGATCTATATTTGGGCCCATGCAATACTTGTCCATCTTGTACAAACTCCCACCATTCCATGCAGCATGGTGTCAGAAGTCTCCACCGGTGTGATCCAGAGGTGTTTTCAGGAATCATGCCTTACAGCGGGGATAAGGAACCTGTGGCTTTCCAGATGTTGGTCAATTACAACTCCTGTCGTCCCCAGCCATTGCTCTTGCTGGGTGGGGGCGGCGGGAACTGGAGCCCTCCCCCTGCCTTATTCATATAAGAAGAGTGCTCTTGTAGCCCAAATATAGCCGTAGACCACAGAAGCAGCAAATCCACACAAAGCAATAGTTGTGATTCTTATGTTCCTAGATTCCTATGCGATCCAAAGACCCCTGTGTGCAGTTGAGGCCTGGCCACATGCATGTTCGTTTTGAAGTGTGTGCCACTCAGTTCAGTGGGATATATTCCTAGTGAATGGGATATATTCCACACTTCTCTTTCCTCCGCGCATTCCAGGCATGGCCCATGCTTTAAAGCTCTGCATCCTTTATTTTATTTTATGTTATTTTATGTTATTTTATTTTATTATGTTATTTTATTATTTTATTTTATTTTATTTTGCTTCAGAGCGTCCCCTGCGAAAACTCACTCTTTAAAGCTCAATCGGAGCAAACAGAAATCTGCAGGAAACCCAAATTTCCATTGGTTGTGCGGTAAGTGGGTTTTCTTGGGGAAAGCTCTGGAGCAAAAAAAAAACCCCACAAACCCAAGAGTGCTCAGTCACAGAGCTTTAAAGCACAGACCTATGCCTGGAATGAGCAGGGCAAAAGGCAACTGTGGATAAGCCCTGAGTGGACTGCAGCCTTACTTGATTTCAATAGGATTTTAGTATGCTGAGCACTTTTGCCATATTCTATGCAATGCAGCCTAACCTGTCTTCTCGCCACATGCATCATGCTCATATTTCCTTAGCTCTGCTTTCTGGAAATACTTCACTGGTGTATGTTGTGTTTAAATTGATGTGGCACAAACCCTTAGGCTGTTGAAGAATTTCTCGTGTCTGGGTTCTCACGTTTTGGTTTCTGCATTTGAAACGTGGCTGTCGTTGTTGCTAATCACCCCAAAGGCAACGTATGAGTTGATTTCCCCATTCCCCATCCCCTTCGGTCCTCTTCTATAAAATGTGGATTCCTAAATCAGTGTGGATTGCCACTGGACCAGACAAGAATTCTCCATGGTCTGCCATGTTGGTTACATGCTGCTGCTGGACGTAGATGCAGTCAGTACCTTGGGAATAAATTGAGACTGTTAGCCCCATGAAAGAGCTGCTTCTCTGCAATGCCCTTTGATTCATTCCCTTGGTGCCATGCATAGCCTACCAACAGTGCTAGTGCCCATATTTTTATTGGGTGGATGGGGGGGTGTCAAGGAAGGCACCCTCAGTAATGCCCCCTTAACCTGGAAGGAGTGGGGGATAAAAACAGAACATTCTTCCTGTGTCCCACAACCCCTTCTTTGGTGCTCCGTGTAAAGTAAAAACGGTGGCTCCGTGGCCCAGACTCAGAGCTGGCAGATCCTGTGCTGTCCTTGGGAGCCCAGCCCATCATTTAATTTAGGGCTGAAGGTAGTAAAGTGGACTTTGCACCAAAAAGCTTCAAAGTAATGACTGTAAATATGTCAAGGAAAAAGCACAATGAAGCCGCTGGGAGGAAAATTGCAGGAAAATTATTGTCTGCTTTAGGGGCTGCTCATGCTTCATTATTTTTCTTCCAACCAAAGATCCACCTTTGTTTGTAAGGCAGCAGGAGCACCTTTTTAGCTGGCTAGCAGCTTCCTCCTAATTGATTTATACCCGGCCTCTGCAACTCACAGTCTACCAAGTGCAGCCCATGAATGTTGTGGCCAGCTAGTTGCTTGACAAGGTGGGCATTAAATACAGGGGATGCTATTATGTCCTGGGTAAGTTGTTTATTTTTCCACACCTGATGCATACACACAGCCAAAAAGACACCTCCGTTGTGATACACGAGTTAAAACAGAATTTTGTTTCCATGTTCTAAAAAACAAAATGTAAAGCCCTTAGTTTTGCTTGCCCTTTTGGATCTCTGCATGTGGAGACCATTCTTACCGACCACCCCCAAGGCGGTAGACTCCTGAGGAAGCGGGACAATTGCCTTTACAGTGACGGCTGGACGGGAGCAGTCTACCCTAAACGGAATCTTCTTGGGAGGAATTTGTCTCAATTTGTATTTATTCGTAGAAAGAGGACCCCCCCCCCATTTCTCCATTTCTAAAGCTCCTCAATTATAATGCCAATCACAGAAATATAGACACAACAGGTAGGCTAATAACTGTTAAAGCATATATAATAGAATAATTATATCATCCAAAAAGTAGAAATAAATCTATTAGACTTTTTGAATGATATCATTATTCTATTATATATGCTTTAACAGATATTAGCCTACCTGTTGTATCTATAATTCTGTGAATGGTTCTCAGTTATAATGCCATTATTCCGTAAGGGATGAACCAGACACTACAGGAATATGTAGAGATAGACGTCCCATCCCATGGTTTCATACTATCCGTCTCCTGCTTGAGCCCCACCGACTTAGTACAGTGGTACCTCAGGTTAAGTACTTAATTCGTTCCGGAGGTTTGTACTTAACCTGAAACTGTTCTTAACCTGAAGCACCACTTTAGCTAATGGGGCCTCCTGCTGCTGCCACGCTGCCAGAGCACGATTTCTGTTCTCATCCTGAAGCAAAGTTCTTAACCCGAGGTACTATTTCTGGGTTAGCAGAGTCTGTAACCTGAAGCGTATGTAACCTGAAACGTATGTAACCCAAGGTACCACTGTAATTTGTAAGCAGAGGCTATCTTGCATCCAGTGGATGTGATAGGCCATTAATCAAAATACAACCGAAATCACACGAATCCTCAGAATTTAAACAATCTACCATTCTGTCAGGGACATGTTTTGCATTCAGAGAATCCTACATTCAATCTGTATTGCAGGGGTGACTAATCACTGGTCGCCCATATGTTTTTGGACTCCATTATGATGGTGGTAGTGGTGGTGGTGATGGCAAAATGTTTATTCCAAAACTTTATTTTGCTGCACATCTTTAAAAACCAACAAAATCATTTCCAGAACAATTTTGGGGTGGATTCTGTACCACAGGACAGCCCTATGCAGAGAGAGCACATTATAATTGTCCATATTCCTGGTGCATGGAACACTGTGGCTAAGCTACCGGTAACCTTATATAGGAATAGCCATAGCTGGTAGACAAGCCAGAGCGGAAAATGGGCACTGTGCCGCTGTGGCTACTTGGGCCTCCAGTGACAAGGTGGAATCAAGGAGCACACCTAGACTATGGACCTGGGGTGGCAAAACCTTCCAGAAAGAAGTCAGTCACCCAGTCCCCAAACCCAGGAACCACCAAATCATAGCACCTCCATCTTGCTGACTGCATCTTTCTCCCAGATCACTGGCTGGGGCGAAAGAGAATGAGAGTCCAACAACATCTGAAGGGCCAACAGGTTAGTCACCCCTGGTCTTAGCATACCCAGTTGAAGAATCTCTAATAGCAAGGTTAGCAATGACCTTTGTCTGTGACCTTGAAGTTCCATTGCTTGTTGGGAGCAGGCTGTCCTCAGCTAGGTGAACCTATGCGCTGATTTCAGCAGCAGCTGCTCAAAACAGCTTGATCATTCAGTTTTTAAAAGCCTACGCATCATTCATCACTGTGGCCCTAGAAAGAAGAAAGCAGGAAGAAATAAAGGCATGGATCCAGATGAACTTGGTTGGGTTTGTATCCTACTGAAATTCAGGGGGACAGGATATTCATAACTTCAGTCCCATTGGTTTCAATAGGAACTAAGTTCAACTAACTTAGTCTCGACCCACTCCATGGATGGTTCAAATTACTCGTGCACAACTTCCTTGTAGCTTTGCTTTTAGGTTAATAAAGAGTCCAGTGTCCACTGGATGATTCATAGTAAAAATTTGTGGTTTTAAGTTGGAGCAGTGAATAACACAAGCTCCCTGCTTTGTTTGTGTGGGCGCTGCATTTCCTTTCTGTATCTCTACATAATGCAAATACTTCTACTTTTTCTTTCCCAATACCAGAGTCATTGACCGTCCAAAGGCATAAAATGAAAAACAAAGAATATGTAATAGAGCATTTGAATGTTTCATTGTCTCAGTACCGTTTCCTGATTCAGCCAAACCTATCCATGTTTTGATATCATGGGTATATTTTTTTTAAACACCATAATTGCATTGTAGTTAATGGTGCATTGCTTCTAACCTATTATATGCTGAAGAATCTAGAGTACATTGGTTCTTGTTTTTAAAACAGACTGTATTCAGGTCCTCATGATTACTCAGAAAAGACCTTAAAACATGTAGGCAGCTGGCACTAAAGCAGGGGGTAGGGAACCTTTTCTGACTGGTGGGCTACATGGTCATTTCTCCACTCCTTGGCAAGCTGAGTTTGACAGACAGGCAAGGCCGGCCAGATGTCAATCACCTGACATCACTATGACATTGGGTGATGTTGCACTTTGAAGTTCCAGTTGCTGGGACTTCAAAGCACAGCTCTGTTTGAGGCCTCAAACAGGAGCAAGAGCAAATGGGCTGCCTGAAAGCCCTTTCCTTGTTTGAGCCTCTATTGTTGTTGTTTTTTGAGAAGTACCTTGTGCAGCCAGTGCTTCTGAAAGGCAGCTTTTCTCCTCCACCCTCCATCACTTGACGGGAAAGGGAAAAAGTAAGTGCTTTGCCAAGGGGGGAAAATGGAGCTGCTTGCTTTGACTGTTTATTCCTCAGCCTACAAGTGGAGGGGTAAATCCTTGAATCTGGCCCATTGGCTGATGTCATGTGTGACGTCTCCCCAGGGCAGGCTGCCATAGGCCTGTACACAGAGGTTCTTCATTCTGTACTAATATCTCAGCCACCAGAGTAGATTGGGGGGGGAGAGGGAGTGGTTGTGTGGTCAAAGGAAAGGACCTATGCATTTAACCGTGAAGCCCTAGTCATCCTCTATGGCTATCTTAAGTCCTATTGTCATGGCTGATCGAAGACCAAATGTCACCGCTGGGGAGAAGCATCTTCAGACCTTCTCCTCCGTTTGTTAAGAATGATATAAATAGCCTTTTACAATTGCACAAGAAAATCTGGCTGAGAACATTCTAGGAGGCTAGAGAAAAATGGAAGGACGAAGGAAGTCTGGATATCTCCACACGATTCTACAAAGGTTCAGAACATTCTAGAAGATTAGTGAAAAATTGAGTCAATGCAAAAGATGTAAAACTTGTTACTTAAAGCATTCTGTTCCCCCTTTTGTTGCTAATAACGTAAGTTTGATACTTAAAAGTTTCGTGTTTAGTGACTTTAGTGAATCAATATTAAAGGTAAAGGTAAAGGTACCCCTGCCCATACGGGCCAGTCTTGCCAGACTCTAGGGTTGTGCGCTCATCTCACTCTATAGGCCGGGAGCCAGTGCTGTCCACAGACACTTCCGGGTCACGTGGCCAGCGTGACATCGCTGCTCTGGCAAGCCAGCGCAGCACACGGAACACCGTTTACCTTCCCGCTAGTAAGCGGTCCCTATTTATCTACTTGCACCCGAAGGTGCTTTCAAACTGCTAGGTTGGCAGGCGCTGGGACCAAACGACGGGAGCGCACCCCGCCACGGGGATTCGAACCGCCGACCTTTCGATCGGCAAGTCCTAGGTGCTGAGGCTTTAACCCACAGCGCCACCTGCGTCCCATGAATCAATATTAAAATCACCTTAATTTTATACGGGAGGTCAAAAAACCAAAATGTTAATGCAATCCTGGAAACAGTTCAGTACCGCCAGCTTAACATATAAATGAAAACTATTTGCTGTGCTCTATTTGTTGGAGCAAGTAAGTGGGTGACTTAGGCGGCGCATCCCAAGGCCCACTCCTTGGTTGCTTCCTGTTCAATCCAGGCCTGCCTATTGACTTAAATGTCTTGTTCCTGCACTCCCGTGGGCCCACAGGTTCCCATGAATCTCAGCAGCCATTCTCCTAAAGAATGGAGGGGGAGGGGAAATAGGAAAGTTCTACATAGTTTTAAAAAGCAAATGGAACAAAAGATGCAAACCTCGATGCAGCTGCATTTAACTGAGCGGCAGAGGCGCTTTGCAGAGCAGGTTGCAGAACTGCTCTTTGAAGCATCTCTTTCCTCCATTAAACAGCTCTGCTGGGCCGCTTTCTGCCTACGAAGCTTGCTCACTCCTCTGCCTGTCTGCCAACTGTTCTGTTACCATGCTGTAGTTGGTGTGGCTGCTTATTTGCAGCCATGTGAACTACAACACGACAATACCATTACAGTGGTACCTCGGGTTAAGTACTTAATTTGTTCCAGAGGTCCGTACTTAACCTGAAACTGTTCTTAACCTGAAGCACCACTTTAGCTAATGGGGCCTCCTGCTGCTGCCGTGCCGCCGGAGCACGATTTCTGTTCTCATCCTGAAGCAAAGTTCTTAACCCGAGGTACTATTTCTGGGTTAGCTTTTTTCAATTCATGAGTAACTTCCTGGATCAGACCAATGGCCCATCTACTCCAGCATCCTGTTCTTGCAGTGGCCAACCTGTGGGAAACCAGCCTGAGCCTGTGAATAAATGTTACCCAAGGTCTCAATAAAAAGCTGACTCTCCGTTTAGAACTGTACTGTAGTTTTACTTCTTCTTTCTAGGTTCTGATTTTACCATTATTGACAGAAAAACTTCCTCCACTGAATTGCACCAGGACAGTAACCTCTTGTGAACAACTGAAACTAGCCTAGTTTGCCACTTTATTATGTTAGCTAGCAATAAACAGCCTTAAAAAAGCATTTCATATGTTTTTGCTTATTACTTCCTTCTGCACAGAGTTCCAGAAAGTTTGCCATCTTTAGTTCTGAAGTTCAACACCTCCAGTGCTGACTATGGCACCGTGCCAGCTCTCCAAGCCTGTATGTGTGGCTTTCTCTGCTGCAAAAACATTTCTAAACAGAGAATTTCCTACTCTTGAGCACATGGTTTGACATATAGTGACACTTTTTGTCTTGGCTGCTATTTATGGATTTCTGGTTGCAAGTTAACAGAATTAAACATCAGTATGTTGGAGAGAGTCAGTGTGTGTGTCTGGTCCTTCAAGGGAACAATTTTCTTTACTCTGCAAATACATTGCACTATCCCACTGAATTCAGAAAGTAAAATATTGCATTGTATCCTTAGTAATAATAGTACTCTGGTTCAGGCTTTCAGCCTACCAGCCTGTTCTAGAATACTGCATTCTATTCTGTTTCTGGGTTTTCTTTTCCATCTGACAACATTCTGCAGCAACTGAGCATGCCCAGTTCTCACTGACCTGCTTTTCTTTATTTTTACATTCTACATAAACTCATGAAAACCTAAGTTGTTCAATACAGTGGTACCTCGGGTTAAGAACTTAATTCATTCTGGAGGTCTGTTCTTAACCTGAAACTGTTCTTAACCTGAAGCACCACTTTAGCTAATGGGGCCTCCCACTGCCTGTTCTGTTCTCATCCTGAAGCAAAGTTCTTAACCTGAGGTACTATTTCTGGGTTAGCAGAGTCTGTAACCTGAAGCGTCTGTAACCCGAGGTACCACTGTACATCCCTCCCCTGTTTCTCAGTGGTCCTGTTTTGGCTACAATACTATCAGCACTCCAACACCTGAGCCTGCTGTTAGCAGGAGCGACAGGACTGAAGTTTATGACTGAAACTCTATGCTCACAGGAAAAAGTCCTGCAGGACTCTGTGAGACTTGCTTCCGTCCGAGCAAACACATATGCAATCGAACTGCTTGCATGTCTCATCAAACTCTGTGATAATAACACAGAGAACTGCAGCAGCAAGGGAGAGACGCTACGCCTTATTGGAATTTGTGCTGCCATGCTCAGTGGGTGTGGGAGAAGCTGGAGGCACAAGGCGCCCTCGGGTGTTTCACGAAATGTTTCATAGTCCAAAGGTGATGGGGGGGGGGAGTAAACATAATCTGTTAAATTAAAACCCACAATCTCCTCCTCCTCCTGTTCTCATATTGCAGACTCCAGCATTCTCCAAATACCTTTATCATCCCACCAACAGAATTGCTGCTGTTGCTGCCGGACTGAGGGAGACGCAAGCTGTGACTCTTAGAAAATGCGTTTCTGTTCTTCAGCTGAGATGTTGACCCTTCTTTACCTTACCAAGAGCTGTCGAGTGATCCCTGTTCAGGTGGTACGGTAGAATTATAGCAAATGCAACCCCCATCCCACCGATGATAGTTCAGGTTCCAAGTTACACTTCATTCCTGATTACTGTACAGTGCTACCTCGGTTTAAGAACAGTCCTGTTTAAGAACGATTTGGTTTACAAACTTCACAAAACTGGAAATAGTGTCCCGGTTTGAGAACTTTACCTCAGTCTAAGAACAGAATCCAACGGTGGAAGGGCACCGGCGGCAGGAGGCCTCATCAGGGAAAGCGCGCCTCGGTTTAAGAACGGTTTCAGTTTAAGAACAGACTTCTGGAACAGATTAAGTTTGTAAACTGAAGTACCACTGTACTGTAGAAAGCACACTGAGAGTTGCCTAGGCTTTAGGTGATTGCTGCACCTCTTTGCTACAGCCGCTGGACCTGACTTCTTGTTCGTTCAGAGGGATGGTTCATGTTTCTGACTCAGCACCACTTTGGTACACTGGGGGGTATTAAAGATATTATCCTTCCGTCAGCATAGCCCTGTTGGAATGTGCCTGGGAGTAGTTCCTACAGAGAGACCCTGAGGCTCAAGTCACATCGCATACCCCTTAATCCTAAATTAGAGAGCCCAGCTATATGATTACTCACTGATGATGCGAAGGCATTCAGCATATGTGCTTGGAAACAGCCACCAGCATCACTTTATATGATGCAGGAATAATACCTGATTAGTGCCAAGCTATCCTCTCCACCACCAGCCAGCTCACCTGCGTGGAATTCTACCAGGTGAGCTGTTAACATAAAGCTGTTTTAAAGGTCTGGAAGTTGAGGCAGGTGAATAATGCAGCATCCAAGCTGCTGAGTGGAGGACCTGACCTGAAGGTGTTTCACTGGCCACCAATTAGTTTCCGAGCCATGTTCATGGTCTTATTACTAACATAATAACAGCCTTAAACAACTAAGGACCAGGTTACCAGAAGGACGGACTGCCCCTGCATAAACCTGTAACACCACTTTGATCATCTGGGGAAACGTAACTCGTGGCATTGCACCCGACATAATTGTCACAGAATTGTGACCCAAAAGCAGGCATTTCCTGCCATTATCCCACATTCTGGAATCGGCCTTGCAGGAAGCATCATCCATCAGTAGTTTCAGATTGTAAAGATGTACCACTTTGCCCAGGCTTTAAATGACTCGTGAGACTGGACCCTGATGCAACTACATTTCTGATTTTAACTCTGTTTTTATGGTACCGTTCTGCTAGTTTTCTTGTATCTTTCTACACTGGTTAGTGATGTTGTCTATTAAGCCATTAAGAAATGCTTTTAAATAAAGTAAATAAGTAAATAAAAAATAACTAGAATTGCCTCCTATTGAGAAATCCCCCAACAGGCCTGCTGTTGTTGTGTATGAAGAGGTGAATCATTTCCCAGATTGGAGCTAAACATTGTGTGCACCAGCCTGATGGTGAAAGAGGCAGCTCTGGTGGCCAGGTGAAAAGTTAGCAGCTGCTGAAGTGTGCTTTCCAATTCAATTCAGGAAAAAGAAATCGTGTCTTTGCAGTCACAGACATTTGTTACATAACTGTCTTATGGTACATATAAAATGCTTTGCATACGACCACAAAAATGTAATGTGCAAAGCCACCCTAGTGGCTGAAAGGACTACGTGGTTGTATTCGAAAGACCTCCCTTCAATTCCACAAACAAGTCTTTGAATTCTATATGGTTTCCATTTACAATCAGCTGCAACATTTCCTCCATGTCCAGCAGATGTTGCTCCTCTTAAAATACTGTAGAAGGAAATAACTAGAGCAGGTAGAAGGGTAGGGGGTGACCCAGTTTCCCTGACCTTTTAAACCAAAGGGGGCATTTTTCAAACCACTGGGAGGCTCAAGTCTTATTTCTTGCGATATTCACAATTCCCTATGTGTGGCAATCACATTTCATTTGCCATGCGTACAGAAATTTCTGTATGACAAAGGTATATCTGCTACCAGCTTCTTATTCTTTTTTTTAAAAAGCTACCTTTTGCACAAGCATTATAGGAGGGTTAGAGTTGTTGAGTTGTCATTCAAATAAAAATTGGCATTCAAATAAAATAATGATTCTGGAGAAACAGGCCTACTTCTTTTTTTTTATAATGCACACTTCTGCTGCATAAGGCCTAATTGTAGCAAAGACATCCCCACCTCTAGGGGCAATGCAAGGGTGCCATCCTGAATAAAATATTATATTGCGGGGGGGGGGGGGGAGATAAGCCCCACCCTGCATAATCAATGATAAGATGCGGCGCGTGCGCACACCATTTGGATGGCAATGCCCATCAACTGGGGGTGGGGGTGGGGACCTGGCCCCTTCAAATATTTTATGGGGTGGGGGGCTGGAGGGAACTTGTCCCCTAGGAGTTGGCTCCTATGGAGCAGTGCCACAATTTTTTAAAGTACAGTACTTGCTTTAAAAACTACTTCAGTTCAGGTGGTTGTCCATTTAATCAGGGACCCCATTTTGACCCACTTGTCTACGCAGCTGATTAGTCCAGGGATGCATAACCTCAGGCCCTCCAGACCTTTTTATGTGGCCCTTGGGCCTGTCCTAAAGCCACACCCCTCACTGTCCATGCTTTTTTAGCCTCATTGGGTGCTTTTTCCTGGTGGCAATCTGTCCTTGCGGCTGTGATGATGCCTGCTGTCTGTCTGGGTGGAGGGTAGACAGGTGTGAGTGTGTAGAAACTAGCCTACTGAAGAAAAGGAACAGTCCAATTGGTCGCTTTTGCCTCTGGCCCTGCCCACCTTGACATGTGGGAGCTGGAAAGTTGCCCAGAAGGGAATGCGGATCTGTGGCTGAAAAAGGTTCCCCACCCGCAGATTAGTCTTAATCAAGGAAATTCTGCAGCCCTGGGTTCATAAGACCTAGCTTGGCCTCACCCACCAAATCCTATGGCATTCTTCTGAACTTTTAGAACAAAGTTACAATGCAGTCTTGTGCGTGTCTACCAAGTTCAATGGGACTTAGGCTGCTGTAGCTAGGAATGCAGCCTTAAGGACTGTTATTATGCTTCCCTGTTTAAATCCAACAGGGTCTTTGGACTCCAGCCACAAATTGTTATATATAATTGTTCGGTCTCTCTTTCTTTGTGCCTCTCTTTCTCTTTCCCTTGCTGCACACACACACACATGCCTTTTGTTTGCTGCTTAGTCAGCTTTATACTGCAATGTGTGGCAGCTATTGTAAATTCTTCTTCTTACAGCCTGGAAACAAGCACGCACACGGTCAACAAAATAACAAGATATATACAAGCTCCTGGCAAGTATGCAAAGTAAACAAACAAAAGATTCTCAAGGAAAATCTGCTGCCTCTATGCAAAATTCCTGTGAATGTTTCCTGCTTCTCCCTTAAAGGGAAATGAAAACATACAAGGCCGGATCCAGCTAACAAGGTCCACCAGCCAGTGTCGGCCTGAGGAAGTATGTCTAGCTCAGCAGGGCTTTTCCCTCGTCCTCCCGCTGCACCCACCCAGACTGGCAGGGGGAGGGTTTGGAGAGCCCCTGGAGCAGCACGTGGGGGCAGGAGGAGTGGGCAGGCCATGCTTGTCCTGATGGAGAGATCTGCTTAGTGCTGTGTTGAATTCCTCCCACAGACATAACACCAGATGCTCAGAGCTTTTATTTATACCAGTTACAGTACATCCAAAATCTGCAGAAACCTTTTGCATCAAATGTGTTGCTGTGAGCCCCAAAAGGGAGTGTCATATGCTTGCTGCACAAATGCAATGTGGGAGAAACTAAGGCCCGTTTCATAGAGCCTCCAGACTTGCTTATATTTTGTGTGACGGATTCAAGCCCACACCTGAAATTTAGGTTTGTGCAATTATAGTGGGTTAAAGCACTATGTGATCCTGGTGAAACACTTCTACCTTTTTTAAAAAACAACAACAACAACTGACTTTTTATGGTTAGGGAAGTGAGAGAGAAATACACTGAAATGTGTGGGGTAATCAAACAATTATCACAAAAAAAATTCCTTCCAGTAGCACCTTAAAGACCAACTAAGTTAGTTCTTGGTATGAGCTTTCGTGTGCATGCACACTTCTTCAGATACACATGCACACTTCTTCAGATACACAGATGCACACGAAAGCTCATACCAAGAACTAACTTAGTTGGTCTTTAAGGTGCTACTGGAAGGAATTTTTTTTTGTTTTGACTATGGCAGACCAACACGGCTACCTATCTGTAACTCAAACAATTATCAGTAAGACTTATACGTAAATGCAAGCAGATCAGAATGAAACCAGGTTGAATGTTCATTGTTGTAGAACCTCTCCACAAAGAGATTACACAGATGCTCAGCAGAGACTGGAGATAGTCTAACCTCTGCATAAGCTTTGTGCAAGCAAATAAGGGTGAGTGCTCAGTAAACAGGTCATCTGGAGAAACCCTGGGACCATGCTGTAAGTGGGCTGAAGGCAAAGGAGCTCAGGGCTCCTGTTGATACAATCTTCCATGTAGGCAGGAACCAACTGCCCTGGTTCTGATGCCCACAAACCATGTCACAGAGGGGCTATTGCAGCAGAGGGATGGTTGCTGCCAGTCCACAATGACCATGTAGGATCAGCACTGATGGCACAGCAACAACAGTGCCAAACTCTTATGCTAGTACTTCCACTTCCCTTTGAATGAAACTTCCAGTGCTGGAGAAACTGCAGTCTGCTTGGAGACCAGCCTGCGCCTTTCCCCTTTCCCTGCGCCCTCCTAGTCTGCTAGAACCTAGATGGGTTCTCCCTTCTTCACATATTAAACCAGGAACTAGAAACCTGTGGCCTGAAAGATGTTGTTGGATTACGACTCCCATCATCCCTGATCACTGGCCATACTGATGGGGCTGATAGGAACAGGAGTCCAGCAACATGGGGGGATGGATGGGATTTCCCCTCCCTGCCTTAGCTGTTTAAGAATCCAACAAAGATACAAGTCTGGTTTGCAAAGCCATGTTCGCCCATTAGGGATTGCCATCCACACCATGCCTTCACTATTATTCCACTTTAACTGTCATGGCGTTCCTGGGAACTATAGTTTGTTAAGGGTGATTAGAGTTGTCAGGAAACCCCTCACAGTGCTACATTTTCTAGCAAACTTAACCAGCTACAGTTACAGGTAGGTAGCCTGTTGGTCTGCCGTAGTCGAAATAAAATAAAATAAAATTCCTTCCAGTAGCACCTTAAGAGACCAAGTTTGTTATGGGTAGGAGCTTTCATGTGCATGCACACTTCTTCAGACACACTGTGTATCTGAGTTGGTCTCTAAGGTGCTATTGGAAGGAATTATTTTTTAAATTTTTGTTTTAACGAGCTACAGTTCTCAGTATTATTTGGGGGGAGCCATGGCCGTTAAAAGGTATGAGTGCTTTAAACATATTGTGTCAATGTGACCTAACTCGGAGGCAGTCCCGAGTTTAACCTATATAAAATGCGAAACAACCTAATGCATGCCTAATTATTTCAGATTTTGGAGCGACTGGGCTCCTCTTGCGTCCTGCGCTGAAAAGCGGGTGGGGAATGCTTCTACCGGCTTGCTAAAGCCACTCAGCTAATTGGCGACTGAGCAGATTACACGAAGCTATAATCCAAATGCAAGTGGACCGTGAGGGTCACAATTACTTTTTAAAACCTGAGTAGGTGCATACTCAGGGGGACAGAGTCTATGAGTTTACTTCCTTGATAGGTGTGTGTGTGTTTCCCTTCCAGGAACCTCCGTCTCCTCTCCTACAAATCCATAGTGAAAACACACACGCCAAGATGAAGTTTTGATTGCTCATATCGCTCCAGCCTTGTCCTTTTAATATAATTCAGGCCCAATGGAAGGAAGCGCCCAACCCCTACAGAAGTCTCGGTTTTTTTGCCACTTCGTAACGTTCCGTCTTCCTGGGCGAGAGGAGGGAGAGAAAAAACCATTTTATTTTATTTTTGCGCGCTCAAGTTAACTAAAGAAGAAGGAAGGAGCGGAGCTGCTTATTTTTGCTATTTGCATATTCCAGCTTTCCGATCCTATCTTTGCCTTCGAGGGGCGTTCCCAGGGCGTATTCGCTCCTCCTTTCCCCGAATCTCATTGGTCCAAAATAGACCCTTCTGGGAGCTGCGCCCGCCCCCTTGGTAAAATCTCAATGACAGGTTCTGGAACGCTCAGACCCCGAGTAAAGCTGCGATTGGCGGAGCGGCGCCTATTTGTTACACTCGCAATCAGCATCCTATTGCCCGCAGAGCGTTCCGGGCCCGCCCCGGGGAACACCTGCTGCTGCTCCGAAGTTCCCCCGGCCCGTCCTTTAGGGATCTGCTGCCCGGGACTATTATCGCACTTTGCAGGCAACTCTGAACAACTCGCCTGCCGTCGAGTTTCTTCCCGGGGCGTCCGAGCAGCCTTAAGGGACGGAGAGCATGATGGACAACGGGGGAGGGAGCGAGCTTCTGCCCCGTCTGTGCTGCCCGGAGAAGGGGCCGAACGGCTACGGCTTCCACCTGCACGGGGAGAAAGGCAAAGTGGGCCAGTTCATCCGGCTGGTGGAGCCCGATTCCCCAGCCGAGAAGTCCGGGCTGCGGGCCGGGGACCGCCTGGTGGAGGTGAACGGCGACAACGTGGAGAAGGAGAGCCACCAACAAGTGGTGAACCGCATCCGAGGCTCGCCGGGCTCCGTGCGGCTGCTGGTGGTGGACTCCGCGACGGACGAGCGGCTGCAGAAGCTGGGCCTCGAGTGCACCGAAGACCTGGTCCGGGGGCTTCCCGACGAGGAGGCGAAGAGCGGCGGCCAGGAGCCGCGGGAGGCTGCGCAGCGGGAGCCGGACGTGGCGGAGGAAGATAAGAAGAAGAAAGCGGACGGGGAGGAGGAGGAGGCGGCGAACCACGCTGCCCAGCGGGTGAGAATCTAGGTCACTCCCGGGAAAGAGGGGCTGAGGAAAACCCCAGGGGGGTGGGAAGGGAAGCGGGGGAAGGAGGCTGGGAGAAGCAGGAGGAGATAATCGCCTTTTAAACAACGGAGTGGCAGGCAGAAGTTCAACCGGTGAGGGTGTCTCCGTTAATGCACCGGCAAGAACGTTTGAATGGGTGCTCCTCCCGTAACGCCCGAAGCTTTTCCTGTCGTGGCGGTCGGAGGAACCGCGCTGCACCAGCTGAATTTCTGCCTGTCGCTTCGCTCTTACAGGCATTGTCGCTGCCGTGGGTGGTGGGGACCCTAACTCCTACAACGACCTGGGATGGATTCGAGGGGGGGGGGGGACAAACTCTCTCTTAAACACAGGGAAACTAGGGCTACAATCCTAACTGTGCCTACTCACAAGTTCCATTCAGGGGGCTTACTCTCAGGAAAGCGGTTAGGATTGCAGCCTGGCTGTAACTCCTTGTATAGATGCAGCTACTGGCTTCTTTGCGTATTTATATTATGTTTTTCCTGGTGGATAAATAGTCTGAAACACCAGACTACAGTATTTCCTTCCCATCTCCCAAAGATTTCTTTGGTGTGATTCAGCTAACTTTTCTTTGGGTGCTGATGAATAACTCGGCTCTGCTTTCTCCCTCTCCCTTCCTCCTCCCTCTCTCATTATGAAATGTGACCTCTTGAAAGCTGGGTCGCTTCCGCTGTGTGTGATCTGAATGCCAGCCCTGCTGGCACCCACATGAGTCCGGAATGCCGCTGAGTCTTGGCTTGCAGAGAATTATTGAGAGCTAAACAGAGAGATGGGTTAAAAAACAAAACAACCCCCCCTCCAAATACTGTATTAGAGGCCTTGCAGTATGTCCTCTGCCAGAGGCAGAAAAATAACTCTTCTGCAAGGGACTCTAGTCAAAAATATTCTGGTGGTATCCAGTGGGCAGGAAACTGGGCACTCCTGTAATCTAGTGTAATTGAGCAAGTTCAAGGTGTTCCTTTAAAAAGCAGTGCCAGACTTTCATTTGGGGTGGTGGTAGATTTCTTCTCGTTCTGTTCTAGCGTTAGATCAGTGAAGCAGAAAGAACCTTCCCAGTATTTTCTGGTACTCTTCGACTTGTTCAAATTCGTTTTCTGGTATAAACCTGAACTGTGGTTTTTCTTATGGTAGTGCAGCAAAACTGTCATTTCCTCCATACATGCAGAAGGTTCACTGCAGACGACAAACTTGGCTTCAGATGAAACCTTTTCTTCTTTTTTTCTTTTTGTAAATCGCTCTTTGAGCAGGCTTCCGCAATCTGGTGCCTTCAGGTTTTTTGACTACCCCTCCCCCATCAGACCCAGAAGCCATGGCCAATGGTCAGGGATGATGGGAATTGCAGTCCATCAAATACACCTAGGGGGCATTAGTTAGGGGAAGATTATCTTTGATATTGCTATATGCATTCTTTTGCTTGTGGCTTACAGTACAATCCTCTACTTACCAACTTGGTAGTAAGCACCATTGTGTTCAGCTGGGCTTACTCCCTGACAAGTGGCTATAGGATTGTGGCCTTTTCTCACACTTTCCCCCAGTAACTCAAATGAGGGAATCTAATGCCTGTTGAAAAATATTACTAAATAAAGGAACCATACTTGCTGCACCCATTCTGAACCTTTTAGGATAAGATGGGATAACTATTTATGCATGTAATCTTTTTAATCCCTTTTCCTTTTGTAAAGAGAACATTGCAGGAAGCACAGCACACTGAACAACAATACAAAACACAAAATTCAACACTTGAAACGTTGAAACACCCCCGAAATTTAGTTAGCAAGCACATTTTAGTTAGTCCTGCACAGCCACAACAAAATTAATTAACTAGTGGTGCAATCCTAAAGACGCATACTCAGAAGTAAGTCCTATTGAATTCAGTGGGGCTTCCTCCCAAGTATCTGGGCTTCAGATTATAGGCTAAGCCAATAACATCTTGCCTTGAAGGCCTGATCAGTGAATATTTAATTGTATAATTAATTGAGTGCTAGTTGGTATGGAGAAACTAGCATTCATCTGTTCCCCCTCTTTTCACTTATTGGATATTTTCCTCTCACCATTTATAAAATATTACAAAGGCTACCTATATTTTCACTGGAGTATGATCTACTAACATAAATGAGCAAGGTCCTAATGATTGTAGCTCAAAGCTGCTCTGCAGCAGCCCTTTGTCCACAGGGCAGGCTCAAACCAGAGTCAAAATGGTCCAGTGGCTTAAAAGGTAGCCTTGGATCTGGGAGGAGGATCCTAGATGTGCTTCTCCTGTGGGCCTCTGTGCAGCCTTGAGGAAGTTGCTATTTACCTGTCGCCTTCAGTTTAGTGTGTGTGTAAAATGGAAATAGTCACAATAATACTAAACCACCTTATTTGATAGTAGAAATAAAGATACAAAATTTGCACTGCTGAGCACACTTAACTGGGAAGCAAACTCCATTGAACATAGGATGGTGCTGTTAAGCATTTTTATATCAGACTTGGCAAAGGATCAACAGTAGAATGAGAAGAGAAGAGGCTGTTAAGAACTGGAACTGAATATATAAGAACTGGAACAGCGGGGGGGGGTATTTATTTGCTTTGGAGTGATTTTAAGAAGCTTTTGTATGATGTTGGTGGAGAAACATTTCTATCCCTAGGACATCTGAAATAGTTATTTCTCCAAACTTGCCCACTGTTATCAGAAGTGGTCAGAAGGTAGTTCTGGGAGCCAGTGGTAGATTAGCAAGCGTTTTTGACTCCCTGTGGTTTTAACTGGAGCAACAACTAAAAGGCTTTCTCACGCTCTCTTCCCCCACCCTTAATTTAGGCTGCTGACTTGAGGAGAGTTTGAAGTGGGGGAGGGAAAACGAGGAGTGGATTTTTGTGTGACAGGACTGTGAACTCTTGTTATGGTACTGAAAAACCAATTCCTGGGCTGAGAAATGTCCTCAAAGGTACCTGGTTCTTAATTCTGTATTCCCCCCCCCCCCCCGCCTCCATTTTGCAGCTGGAACTCCAGGATACTAGTAAAAAACAGAAGATTATGAAAGCTGCCTACCATGAATACATAGCCTGAAATTTGTCTATCTCTGGACTTGTTGAATATATAGCTGCATAGAAATCTGTGGCGCAGTTGGGGGTGTGATTTTTATTTCACCACACGTGGTTTTTCAGTCAGTCCTTAACTTCTCCAAAAAGAGAGGGGCTTTACTATGTCGGACCAATGCAGATGTTTTGCCTTGTGCCTTAGGGGAAGGCTGCTCTGCAAGTGTGTGGGGAACCAGGCCCAGGAAATGGTTTGATCAGCTAAGCAGGTGTGGACCTAACTACTTGTAAACCAGATCAGTGGTTGGCTCGCCAGATACCCTTTAAGAGGAACCCAACAAGACAGTGACGAGGGATTGAGGATTGGAGTGATCGTTCTGAGGTATTATGGCAGTGGACAAAGCTGAAGTGTAACTTTTGAACAAATGTGTTTTTAATGAAGTAAAACTTGGATGGGAGACCCTGTGGTGTAGCAGCGGGATAACAAAAATGAAAATAGGTGAAAGCCAGTGCTGCTGTTCCACTAACAGAATGGCACATGTAAGAAAAGGGTGGTGTGATTTTGGCTGATTCTCCATTTCCATGGCAGCCCTAGGCAATTATGTTTCAGAGGGTTGGGAGACAACCACCCCCACCCCTAACATTGAGGAAGGTGACATTGTGGGGAGACAGGTGCAGGTGGAAGGAGATTCAACCAAAATCACACACCCCCGACCGCCTTTTCTTACATTATAGAAGTTCTCTACTGGATCAAGAACCGTTCCATGAATGGAGCAGCCATATTGGATTTCAGCGTATAGTACAGTATATTAAACAAGTGTGTGGAGACAAGCTGCAGTTGGGAGAGGAGCTCTGCAAAGGCTCTAAAGTGCTTATTTTTATTTAATTCACTTCCTGCCTTGCACTGAGTGCCAAGCCTGCAAAATAAAATGGTAGCCGCTATTAAGGATGTTACAGCAGCAGCATTTAAATGTTGGAGTAGTTGGCTGAGAATCGGTAATGAAATCAACAATTAGACTGCAGTTAGGTCAATGGTAACTCCCTTATACATATTCCAGGTTTCAGCTCTTGTGTCGAAAGCAGTTTCTGTGGTTGAGCCCTGGCACATAAAAAAGTAATATTTGCATTGCATGGGAGGTTGACACTAATTGCAGGAATCAGAGTCTTGGGGGAAATTCTCAGTCTGCTTACCGAAAGGGTTATTGCTGTGGTGGGGAGCTGGTGCATTGACACCTTCTTGCCTTGAACTCCGGGATTATACCTTCAGGGTTCTGGAAGCGGGTAGGCTGGCAAGACGCCAGGCCTCTGGAGCAATGGCACGCACTGGCAAGGCACATATTACTACTATATGCCATAAGAAGATGGCTGCTGAATGAGGCCAGTCTATCATCCTGTTCATACGTTAGCTAACCGGATCCCTGTGCAAGGAGGACCCAAGCAGAAGAGCTCTGCCCTCCTATTTCTTTATTATTTTATTCATTTTATTAAACTTGTATACCTCTCTTCATCACAAGGCCTCAGGGCGGTTCACATAATAAAATAAGGTAAGAACACAAGCAAATAGCTAAAAGAAAAAACAACGAAACAATACTGCCCCCTTCCCACAAACACATTATTTTTATTTATTCAGTTTATAGAAGTACATACCCTTTAATTCCCAGCAACAGGTTTTCATAGGCCTGTGGCCTCTGGCAGGAGGAGTAGCATAGATGTTGTGGCTTGTAGCCTTCGATAGCTGTGTCCTCCATGCATTTGTCTAAACCATGGGTAGGCAAACTAAGGCCCGGGGGCTGGATTCAGCCCAATCGCCTTCTAAATCTGGCCCATGGACAGTCTGGGAATCAGCCTGCTTTTACATGAGTTGATGTGTCTTTTTATTTAAAATAAATCTCTGGGTTATTTGTGGGGCATAGGAATTCGTTCATTCCCCCCCCCCCCCAAAAAAAAATATAGTCCGGCCCCCCACAAGGTCTGAGTGACAGTGGACCGGCCCCCTGCTGAAAAAGTTTGCTGACCTCTGGACTCTAAACTTTTTAAAACCATCCAGCTTGGCAGCCCTGGCTATCTCCTTCAGGAACAAATTCCGTGGTTTATCTGTGTAAAGTAGTACTCTTTTTAATCTGTCATTCAACTTCATTGGCTGTATCAGTTGCATTTGATTTACAGGAACAACTAACTCCTGTGAAGCAGAAGGGTCAGTTGCCAAAGAACATGTGGAATTATCGTGCCCTCAATTTTAGAAAATGTGGGAAGTGCAAACATACTTCAACCAAGTATGGCCTAAAAGCAGGGGCAACTAACTGTTGGTCTTCCAAATATTGCTGGACTACAACTCCCATCATTTCTGGCCATTTGGCTGTTCTGACTGGGGATGATGGGAAATGGTGTCCCATCCCTGGCCTACAATACTTCTGGAGCATGCCCTGACATGGTTATCCTGACATAATTCCTTCCTGGAACACGGGGCCAGCCCTGCCATGGCAGCACCATAGAGCAGATGTGTGGAACCTCTGTCCCTCCAGATGTTGGTGAACTACAACTCTCATCAGCCACAGCAAGCATAGCCAAGAGTAGCTGGAGGGACAAAGGTTCCCCACACCTGCCATAGAGGGAGGATACACAAAGGCAGGAATTCATGCACCCATGTTACAGCAAGACTTTTTCATGCGCTTGATGGAAAGCTGTCTGTCATTAAAACAGGTACAAGTGACTGACTTGAGTCATCCACGCACTCCTTGAGGATATTAAGCTGCTTGTTTGACTCCCAACTCCCAAGTGTTCAGATTACATCTCAAAGTGTCACACTTGTAAGAGCACCACATGTTTACGCAACTGCTATGCTAGTTGGGGGTAAATACATTCTGTAAATATGTGTATTCTTCTGTGTTTTGATTATAGCTCACAAGCTGCATGAAGTTACATTTTAACCCAGGGATCAGCAAACTTTTCCAGCAGGGGGCCGGTCCACTGTCCCTCAGACCACAAGGGGGGGCTGGACTATATTTGGGGGGGGGAGAAAAAAACGAATTCCTATGCCCCACAAATAACCCAGAGATGCATTTTTAAATAAAAGCACACATTCTAGTCATGTAAAAACACGCTGATTCCTGACTGTCTGTGGGCCGGATTTAGAAGGCAATTGGGCTGGATCCGGCCTCCGGGCCTTAGTTTGCCTACTCATGTTTTAACCAGTGGTTGGATTGCAAATAAGTGGAGCCTAGTCTGTGAGGGATGCGGGTGGCGCTGTGGGTTAAATCACAGAGCCTAGGACTTGCCAATCAGAAGGTTGGTGGTTCGAATCCCCGCGACGGGGTGAGCTCCCGTTGCTCAGTCCCTGCTCCTGCCAACCTAGCAGTTCGAAAGCACGTCAAAATGCAAGTAGATAAATAGGTACCGCTCCGGCGGGAAGGTAAACGGCGTTTCTGTGCGCTGCTCTGGTTCTAAGAAGCGGCTTAGTCATGCTGGCCACATGACCCGGAAGCTGTACGCCGGTTCCTTCAGCCAATAAAGCGAGATGAGCGCCGCAACCCCAGAGTCGGTCACAACTGGACCTAATGGTCAGGGGTCCCTTTACCGTTACTAGTCTGTGTGGCAGGTGTGCAGAACCTCTGGCTCTTCAGATTCTGCTGAACCACAGCTCCCATCCCTGGCCTCACTGGGCATGCTTGTGATGGACATTGCAGTTCAGCCATATCTGGAGGGCCAAAGCTTCCCCACTCCTACTTTGAGGAGTAGCTAGAGATAATTCACTGAATTATGCCAAGGGAGCAATTGCAGCACATCATCAACTTTGTTTTCCATGGGAGTACATTTCCATAAGCAATTCTCCATGGTGTAGATAGTTCACAAATATAACACAGTCATACCTTGGAAGTCGAACAGCTTAATTCCTGAACGTTTTGGCTCCCGAACGTTGTAGAAGTGACTGTTCCAGTTTGCGAACTATTTTTGGAAGCCAAACGTCCGACCGGGCTTCCACAGCTTCTGATTGGCTGCAGGAGCTCCCTGCAGCCAATCAGAAGCCGCACTTTGGTTTTCGAGCGTTTTGGAAGTCAAACATATTTCCGGAACGGATTCGGTTTGATTTCCAAGGTACAACTGTATAAGCGGTGGGGAAATTGGAGTGCCCAAACATGGGGCTTGACCACATAGCACCAAATCATGGTTTGTATTTTTAATAATGGTGAATCACCCTGGGATCAGTTATCTGTGATGGGTGATACCCAACATTAGTAATTCTCTGGGTGGACCCATTGAAACCAATGGACTTAAGTTAATGGATCTGCCCTGAGCATGACTAATAATTGGGTATCACCCATAGTTAGAGCAGAACTGCCGTTTGCTCAGAAATGCATGTGGAGCTCAGAATATAGACTGGCTGTCAGTGTGCGTTGCCCAGCACTGGGGTTGTGTACAGTGCCCCAGTGAATAGCATTCATCTTCCTTTGCAACACAGGGCCCCTGAGTCCTCTTTGTATAGTCAAACTATCTGTGAAGAATTACTGCTGCTTGAATATGCTATCCTGTGAACATTTGTACTTAACTAAATTGAAGAAGCTTGATTTTTATCACCTGGAGGAATTTTACGATCACTGCTCAGTCTAAATATTTTTATGGATGGAGGGCAGGAGTGTAACTTGTTAAAGATTTCACAGTTATAGCGATGAATTGTGAGCTGCTGACTGTTCTCTATATTAAGGCTGCCTTGAGACATGGGCTACTTTCACATAGGAAAGCAGAGAGAGAGAGAGGGGGAATATTTGAGAACTGTGCATTGCCTTGATTTCTGCTCTTTTTTCATATTAAAAAGCTAAAACTAGAGCCTTTGGTGAGGCTCTGCAAAGGCTGCATTGTGCTCTTAATTCATGGGGCTTAGAATAGAAGATTGTCAAAGGAAAAGTTCTTGCCCAGGCTGCTGTTGAGCAGAATGGCCTGTGGTTGCTCAGAGACTTCCTCAAATGACATTTCCTTGAGTAGCTGTGTCAGCTGAATATTGAAATTCAAGGCTCTATTTTTTAAAGACAAAATATTTACTTAATAGTGGGGCAGACAGAGAGCCGTGTTCATGATGCCCCCCTCAGTACGAGCTCATTAAACCTCAACTCTCCTTTAACGAGACTTTCTTAAAGCAGCCTGGGTGGTGATAGTAAAATAATAGATACTAGAGCACCGTTGTTTTTTTTAGATCCTCCCATTGATATATTGGGAGCAGGCCTCTGAGAATAGTTCTGCGGAAGCACACCCCTGTTGACAGTTGTGAGAATGCTCTTTGTTAATAGAGTAATGGATTAGTGCAAGATTTGGAACACTCGCCATTAGCATGCCTCTGAATAGAGGAAGGAAATCTCCTTTCAAGCTGTGCCCTTTAACAACCTTGAATCTTGTTAATGAATTTCTGCTAAATAACCCTGTGAGAACTACATTTACCTAAAATGTTCCCTTCCTGTACTGTGCCTTTGAGGTGCTAATCTGTTATCCTGCTTTCCTTATAAAAGCTGTCTCTGTTGATTCCCAGGTGGGGTCATAAGATGCGTTTGAGGTCTGCTGCTAAAGGGCTAAACTAAGGTAGTAAATTTGCGCAAACATTTGCACTATTTAATCAACAGCAACAAGGAGATAAAGAAGAACACAGGCTGCTTGGCATCTTCTGTTTGCTGGATGTAAGCTTTCTTTGGTGGAGGGTGAAAGGTCCCCTATTTTTAAGATCAGCCACAATGTAGCAAAACAGCGAGTAAGGGTTCAAGCTCTCCAGAACTCTTAATAAGATATTAAGCATGCAAAAAAGGGGAGGAGGGGCAATGGTGCTGTCTTGAATAGTAAAACATCCAGATATTAAGTGCAATGCATGTGATTTACTTACTTATTGGATTTATGTTGCACCTTTCCTCAAAGGAGCTCAAGGTAGCCTCTTCCTCACCATTTTATCCTCAGAACAACCCCATGGGGTAAATTAGGCTGAGAGACTGTGGACTGTGACTGGCTCAGGGTCATCCAGTTTCATGGCTGAGCAGGGGTTTGGACCCGGGTTTCTCAGGTCCTAGTCCATGGGTAGGCAAACTAAGGCCCGGGGGCTGGATCCGGCCCAATCACCTTCTAAATCTGGCCTGAGGACAGTCCAGGAATCAGCGTTTTTTTACCTGAGTAGAACATGTCCTTTTATTTAAAATGCATCTCTGGGTTTTTTGTGGGGCATAGAATTTGTTCCATTTCCCCCCAAAAAATGTAGTCCGGCCCCCCACAAGGTCTGAGGGACAGTGGACCAGCCCCCTGCTGAAAACGTTTGCTAGCCCCTGTCCTAGTCCAACACACTAATCACTACTGCAGATTTTGTGCTTATTTGAGTTGCTGGTGCATCCTCTGATAAACTCTCACAATGGCCTTCATGTGGGGTATGGATTCACATTCGTTTTTGACAATGATAGCAGGAAGACTGCTACACCCCCTCCCCATTACATCCAATGTAGAAGTCTGAACGTCTCCTATCTCATCCTGTGGACTTCTGACCAAAGCCCTGAAGTGTTGCTTAAAGATATCTTTCAGTTTGTTAATGCTGGAGTGAGCCCTGTAGGCAGAATTGGAGGGATTTTTGTGTGGCATTCTTAATTAAATGCTCCAGCTCTATAAGATGCTGTTTGTGCTGGAGGTGATCTTAAGGGCAGTGATGGAAAAGGGTCAATGGACTTTGCTGTTAGTGCTAAGCCATCACTTCTTGCCCTCTTCAGTTTATGATTATATGCAGTTTTGTTAATCGTTCTCCTTATTGGACTTTAGCCTAGAACATTGATGCTGCCTTCTGATCTCCATGTTAGGAGTGGCAGGCACAGAGCGTGGTGGAATTTTTCTAGAAAGAAACTAGGCTTGCCATGGTTTTTTGTGGCAGGAGGGGAAACCTCCCTGGCAGGAGTAAGGTATTGGGGGGCGGGGGGGGGGGGAGCGGTGAGTTTCAACTTAAAGGCTAATGAAAGCCAGTGTGGAATAGTGGTTTATAGAGTGTCAGACTAGGACCAGAGAGACCCAGGTGCAAATTCTCCCTTGGCCATGATACAGTGTTAGAAACTCAGGTATATACTGTAAGCTAGTCAGCACCAAATAGCTCCTGGAATCTAGGTTGTGGTCTCCAAAATTGAATATCTATTCACCAGGCAATTTGGGACTAAATGAGCCTCAGGATCCCTTCCAACGCAACAATTCTATGATCTCCACCACGTTGCTTGACTGCGGCTTGCTCTTACAACAATTCACTTGTCCCAGTATGCAAGCAGGAAAAACACACACAGTGGAAATGGAAATGGTATTAACTATGGAATAAGGCAGAAGTTTTTAAACTGTGGTTGCCAACGTGGCACTGAGAAATCTCCACATAGTCGCTATTGAACCTGCACCAGTAGCAAAACATGTCTGGCGCCTGGCTGGTTTTGAACACTGGCCATGAAACTCTTTGGGTGATCTTGGATCAGTCACTATCTCTCAGCCCAACCTACCTTGTAATTCTTTTGAGGCTAAAATGGCGGAAAGGAAAAGAGTCCAGCTATGGGGAACCTGTGGCCCTCCAGATGTTGTTGTACTGCAAAGTTTCCATCATCCTTGACTATTGACCATGTTGGCTGGGGATGATGGGAGCTGGTGTCCAACAACATTTGGAGGGCCACAGGTTCTTCATGCTCGACATATAAGAAGGAGGATGGGATTAAATTGAATAATAATGTAGAGGAGGGGATGCCTTCAGATTCTGCTTTGGGAATAATCTTATTAAATTGGTGATGTGATGTTGCATCTGGTGGTTCACTCTTTAGCCAGTTTCATGTTGAGTTTAAACTCTGAGCCATATCCTTCTAAGTAGCATGGATTCCTTGGTTTTGTTGGGAAAGTGGGAAATCAGTCTTAGCTGACTTGCTTCAGTTTGAGGCATGCTTAATTGGCATAGCTGTACTATAATGGAAAACCTCATGGAGGGCTTAAATGTAAACAAAAAACAAATCAGGCTCTTCAGTAAAGACAGAACTTTGCTTCTTTTAAATAGTAGTTTATTCAAAACAAATTCAGCTGAGGAACTGATGCTGCATTTAGCTTGTAACTTTTAGCATATACGGTTCCTAAATTTATCACTGCTCATGTGTACCCTTTTAATCAGTGCAGAAGGTGAATAGCTAATAGTGAATTCTGGTTTTGTATTTCCCAAAATCCTCTGTCAGCAAGCCTTTGGTCCTGCTAGCCATAAAGATGACTTCCTATGAGGACTTTCCATAAGAGGGATTGTGTTAATTAGGGGTAGTTTAAGATAGAAGTCCTTATCTGGCGCGAGTCATTTATGAAGAGCTTGTACTTCACCCCCGCCATCTATTAATGATGGGTGGAGGGATGGAAAAGGATCCTCTCTGGTACAGATATCCTTCTTGGGAAGACGTGGGTGGAATGCCTCCAGCAAAATGCTTTGATTAAGGGTCCAAGTTCGGATCGCAGTGCTTCTTTTGTAAGGAAGACGTTACCAAGGCAGAACGGCTGAATTTGCACAAAATTCTCTACCATGTTAATCTGGTAGCCTGTTAATCATTCCCTAGGAATTATCTCCCCCCCCCCCTTGCAATAGTCCTAGGGAGGGTAGGTCGTGTGTGTGTGTGTGTGTGTGTGTGTGTGTGTGTGTATGTGTATTCATGAAAGGTAAAGAAAAATGTCTTCACTTATTGCAGAGATATAGAGCACTCCAGGTGGTGGAAGGCCCCCTGTCCTAAGTTGGTCCTTTTCTGTTTGTTCTAGAATCCTGAAGAAGAGATCAGAATTTCTTCCTCCAGGGTTCAAAGCAAGAAGAGCAGAGGGAATGATTAGTGGTTTGAAGGTGCTGGCTGGGGCTGAAATCTTATACAGTACATGTGTTCTTGGGAAGTCCCAATGAACTTAGTGAGACTTTATTCCCTCCACATTTACTCAGAACAGCTGTACCTTATATCCCTCCTGCATCCTCCTCATTGGAGACATTGTGATTTTGGGAGAACATTTGCTTAATGTGGGGATGTGGCTCCTGTGACAGCTGAGGCTGGGCAATCATGGTTTGAAGCAGCCTCCCCAAATCTGGTGCCTTCCAGATGTTGTTGGACTTTGACTCCCATCATGCCTGTCCATTGAGCATGCTGGGAGTAGAGGTCCAACAGCATCTGAAAGGCAGGGTACAAACTTGGGGGAAATTGATTTGTAGCTTTAAGGGCAGGTTCTGGTGAGATTGTAGGACCTCTGCAGTGTGGACATTGAATCTATGACTTCTTGGAAAAGCCCCCTTCTCCTGTTGGCATGTGATTCCAGTTAGGGTGCTACCTGACCTCTTCTTAGCTTTCCAAGTCATTGTTTGAAACTAATTATGTTTCAATAAACTGCTCATTGGGGCCTTTTAAAATGAAACAGCAAAGTAACAGCCTTAGTTCCGGGTTCTTGTTCCCTGCAAAGCCTTGTAATAGACAAATGATTGCAGGATATTGTTTCTTCAGTCAAGGTGATGGTTAAAGGTGTTGTCATGAAACTTGAACTGGTAAATGCTAACAAGACTTCAGTGCCTAAAGGTAGCCTAAAGTTCATGCTCTCAGTTCCTGCCCTCCCTGCAAACAGGAAGTACATCTCTTATTGGGCCATGAGGCTCGTTACTGTGCAGTTAACAGCAACCCCTCTGGGAACTTATTGTCTGCACACTTCCCCTCCCGCCCAAATTCATTTCTCAACTTATTTTGAGGTGAGCCCATAGCACACAGTGGCTTGTGCTTCTTGGCTAGTGGCTTAAACTCCTCCTTAGCTGCCATGTGAGTTGCATGGTTTTGCGAGTTTGCTTAGCTGAAACCGAATTTTGTGCAAATTCAGTTGGACTGCTTGAATTTCAACGACATCCGTATCTGGATGACTACAGTAGTAATAGAAGTAGCAGTACTAGTAATCATAATAAACTTTCGGGGATGAACCACCCAAGATTGAGTGCAGCTTCTTGTGGGCATGCAGGAGTGCCTCAGGACTAATCAGTTACCTCCACTATTACCTGCAGGGCAATGTTACCTGATTGTCACCTTAGAATCATAGAATTGTAGAGTTGGAAGGGACCACGTGAGTCATATAATAATAATAATAATAATAATAATAATAATAATAATAATAGTAATGGTAATTTATTATTTACACCCTGCCCATCTGGCTCGGTTTCCCCAGCCACTCTGGGCAGCTTCCAACAGAATATTAAAATACAATAATCTATTAAACATTAAAAGCTTCCCTAAACAGAGCTGCCTTCAGATGTCTTCTAAAAGTCTGGTAGTTGTTTTTCTCTTTGACATCTGGTGGGAGGGCGGGTGCCACTACCGAGCAGGTCCTCTGCCTGGTTCTCTGTAACTTGGCTTCTCGCAGCGAGGGAACTGCCAGAAGGCCCTTGGCGCTGGACCTCAGTGTCCGGGCAGAACGATGGGGATGGAGACGCTCCTTCAGGTATAGTCCAGCTCCCTGGAGTACAGGAATCTTTTGCCCATAACACTGAGATTAAGAGTCTCATGCCATTACAGCCTGCAATTGGGGGCCTCCACATCCAACCTTTCCTAAAGGTTTGCCTCAATGACTTGAACTCATCAGAGTGTGAGAGGTGGTGGCATGAAGACATGGGAGCCACTTTTAAGGCTATGACAACCACTCAGTAATGAGGATCTGTACTTATACGAGGAGGATGTGTTATGTTCTCAGATCTTAAGACAGTCTTAAGGTTATTCCCCTGCTTGGTACTCTAGATGTTATTGGTAATTGCAACTGAGCAAATGAACTGGAATTCTTGGGACCAAAATCAAATGAAGGGAGCTTGCTTGAGCTCTTCCCTCCAACCCACCCGCAGGAAATTGTTTGAGTTCTGCTTCTCAGTAGAGTGGAAGGAAGAATTGGAGATGTGGAGCTTGTGATTTCTCAACTTTCTTGGGTGCGGACTCTCAGGGTTATGCTGAAATAGTTGGGTGTGTAGAGCAGCGCTGGAGTGAATTTTGCAATCTACCACAAATGATGCAGTCAAGTTACCCTCAGTGGGGGAAATTGCAGAGGGTCAACACACCTGGAGCGCAATGGAGGAGCCTCAGCCTGGGAGAAAATCCTTCACTATCCGCTTCAAGTGCAATTGAGTTCAGGGAAACACTGTGTAGTCTGCTCCCGGCCGTTCTCCAGTACAGTATATGCTATGCAGAGCAGAATTTGCTGTTTTGTAAATCCTGGCTCCAGTGTCAAAAGCTATTCCACACAACTTGGAAATGTCTGTATAGTGCTTCTGATGACCAGGGCTGCTGCCCTTTGCATCTCTTTCTCCATTTTTAGTTGTCTTCTGCTCTTTTCCTTGTCCAAAAGTTACAAATTATGCAGAAAGCGTCAAATGTTAGAACCAGATTGCCTTCTCTCCATGCCAAGCCCCTCACTGGCCCTGCTTTTAACCTTCCTTGAGTGTTTTGGAACTCCATTAATGCCCTTTGCTTCTTTAGTTGGAGAATATATGGGAGCTAGCCTCTAATACAAAAGTGCAATTCACATTTGTTGCTCTGTCCACTTTTGCTTCTGGTCCCACCTACAACTGGCACGTGAGCCCTTGGAAAGTTGCCTAGAATTGACGGTGGCCCTTGGGCAGAGAAAGGTGGATCTCATCCATGCCTTAAGTCTCCTATGTAAGAAATAAGCAGGTGGAGAACTTGGGCTTGCTTTGTGCAGAGTATTCGAAGTGAAAGAGAAATCTCGGAAGCTTCTATCAAAGAGAGCACATCCATGTTGAGAGAGCTACCCTATTGCTGTTAATTGATGCTCTTGGGTCTCATGCGAGATAGGTTATTTCTGCTGAAGCTGTGAATTTGGCAGCCCCAGTATTTAATGAAGGTATCCAGCAAGCAAAAAAAACAAAAACAATCCTCACATACTTGCATGATTTTGCACGTCCTTCTGTGGATGAACTGTCAGCTCTGACCATTCAGAGTTCCACTTCTCTAACTGTTTTTCGTGGGCCACAGGCCTTCAGTTTAGCACAGAAGCTTAAAACACAGGCATTTTTGGTTTGAGCTGTGCACCTGGGCCAGGCCGTGAACCAGAAAGCGACTGTGCAGTGTGCCAGCTGAGCAAATGCTTTTGTCAGCTGCTTATCTGGGGAGCAAGACACTTTCTCCAGGCTTTAAAGTCCACTTTCCTGCTGGCGTTAATGATGAGGCTCCAGGTCCTGCTCTCCAGCTGAGATATTTGAATGTGTCAGAGTCCTATTTACTCTGTGGGGTTGGACTTGGCCTTTATTTGCTTAACAAGCTGGAAGCATTTCTCTGCCAGGGTGTTGTGGTAGGCGACTGACAGCTCGGCCAGCTGGGGAGTGGAGCTGGAGGGTGGAGGCTTTTGCATTTGGCTTTGGGCACACAGGAGTGTGCCTTTCCCTGTCCCGTCCCCCCCAAGCGAAGGTATCATGCTGCTGTGAAATTGGGGAACCTTTTCCATCACCTCCAGGACTGTATGCCAGCAACAGGCGGGGCCAGAAGCATAAAAGAGCAGATCGATGAATGTCAATTTTACCTTTCTGCATGTACACCCACACCACCCTTCATCCAGGCAAGCAAAAAGCATTATTCAAGTTCAAGGACACATTCCAATCGGGCTAAAAACGAGCTGAGTGCAAAACTACACCAGAGAAGGAATGTGTGACATAGGGAAAGTTCCAAGTGCCATAGAGTGAGCGGCCTAGAGGGTCGCACCTGCCCTGCCAGGCCTGAGGTCCCCGGATTAATTGGTGTTTAATTCACACTTTAAAATTTGTGTGTGTTGTACGTTTTTTATTTTATGGAACTCATCATAGAGCTGAGTCCCATGTTCCATCAGTACGCAGCGTTGGGGATGAGGGGGTGGTGGGAGAGAAAAGGGAACTCTGTCCTTTCACAAGCGAAACTTTTTAATACTTGTTCGGCCAAGTTTTAAATGTGTGTATTATCTTGTAAATTTTTCAATATAAATAAAAATAAGTGTTAGAATTGAACCAACATCTAGAAGATGAGACTTGCTTCCTAGTACAGCGGAACCTCGGTTTCCAATTGTCTCTGTTGACGAACGATTTGGAACTCGAACACTGTAGTTTCTCTTATTATTTTTTCCGTTTGGAGGCTTCTGTATTGAGTTCTCTGTTTGTGAACATTTCGGAATTCGAACAGTCTTCCAGAACAGATTACGTTTGAAAACCAAGGTTCCACTGTACACTAGAGGGGAAGAAGTTCAGGAATGAGAAGGACTGCATTCAGCAAAATAACATTTTAAGGTCACTGGAAGGCCAACTTCTATGGCCAACAGAGACTTCTACCTGTGTGACAATTTAGAGTCTGGTTAAATCCCTTTTGGGTGCTGCAGGCTCTGGAAGGTTTAATCCTAGGTAGAGTTGTGAGGGACCCCAAGGGTAATCCAGTCCAACCCCCTGCAGTGCAGGAATTCTGCCCACAGCTGTCCCTTGGTGGGCTCAAACCACCAACCTTCTGGTTAACAGCCAGATGCACTGACCCTTTGAGAAGGAGGAGGAGGAGGAGGAGGAGGAGGAGGAGGAGGAGGAGTTTGGATTTGATATCCCGTTATATCACTACCCGAAGGAGTCTCAAAGCGGCTAACATTCACCTTTCCCTTCCTCCCTTACAACAATCACTCTGTGAGGTGAGTGAGGCTGAGAGACTTCAGAGAAGTGTGACTGGCCCAAGGTCACCCAGCAGCTGCATGTGGAGGAGCAGAGACGCGAACCCGGTTCCCCAGATTACG
Organism: Podarcis muralis; assembly: GCF_964188315.1. Lineage (NCBI taxonomy): Eukaryota > Metazoa > Chordata > Lepidosauria > Squamata > Lacertidae > Podarcis > Podarcis muralis. The sequence continues at coordinate 33,538,146 of NC_135656.1, forward strand.
AGTCTACCACTCTTAACCACTACACCACACTGGTGCCATTGCACTCCCTCTGTTTCTGTGATGGTTTTGCTTGTCATTGTCTCAAAGTATTTAAAACCGAGATCAGACCATGAAGCGGGGGAACTAGGATAATTAGGTTCATTGGTTCCCTGAAAAACAGCTAATTTTAAAACTCATCTGAAATTCTCAAGATTTTGCTGCAAAAAAACCACTTGTACATTGAACTGTGGGAACAGCACTTACAGGTTAAAATTGACCCCATAAAGTGGAACAAAATCTGGAACTTAATACCATTTCAAGTTATTCATTGATGTTGCCTGATTCCCTGCACTCTTAGCAAGATTTCAAGTACAAATAGCCCACTATGCTGGAGAGGCTGTGGACGGGCAGATGCCTATTTTCATATTTGGTGGTCAGGTGAGAAGATGCAGGAATTCTCAGGATGGGCAGTAACCCTTTACAAAATGGCAATTATAATATAATTACCGTATTTTTCGCCCCATAGGACGCACCTAGTTTTTTTGGGGGGAAATAAAGGAAATTCCCCCCCTTTATTTCACCCCAAAACCAGGTCAGGGAAACCAAACCAGGTCAAGGAACAGTGGGATGGCGGCACCGCCCCACCCCGCTGTCCCCCGAGCTTGTGGGGCTGGCCGATGTCTGCCCAGCGCGCGGGGCGTTTTGCTTCAGGGTGCCCCTGCGCGCCGGGCGGCAGGCTTCTATCTACAGAGTAGGGAGCCCTGAGGGAACTCCTGCAGGGCTGCCTAGGCTGCGGATGTGTTCCCGAAGCGCCAGGCGCTCTGCTTTCAGCGCGCCTGGCGCTCTGGGAAGCAGGCTGCCATCCGCAGCCTAGACAGCCCTGCAGGAACTCCCGCCGGGCTCCAAAGGCTTGCGGATGTCTTCCTGAAGCCTGGAGAGCGAGAGGGGTCGGTGCGCACCGACCCCTCTCACTCTCCAAGCTTCAGCGAAAGCCTGCATTCGCCCCATAGGACGCACCCAGATTTCCCCTTCATTTTTGGAGGGGGAAAAGTGCATCCTATAGAGCGAAAAATACGGTAAGAGTCCAAGGTGGTGTTATCCATCTTTGATGACGGGAGTAAAAAATGTTACCCAAAAAGGCTTATTAAAATTATTAGTATTAGTAGCATGCTTGAGAATAACTGGAAGGTCAACAGTTAGGAGACAACTTGGGACAATTATGTTGATGGAAAAACTGACACATAAGGTGAAGGACAGGAACAATTTTTCAAAAGGCAGAAGGAAAATGTTAAGTAGCATGGTATTTCTTAATTAAATACGTAGCACTAAAGGAACATAACTGATAACCATAGGCCACACACAGCCTATAAGATGCCAGCGTAAACAAAGAAGGGTAATTCTGGTCATAAGTAAGGAAGAACAAATATTTTACAGTAAAACAAAGATAGAAGCAATGCTCTTAACATATAGTTACTTATATGTGTTTACTTTTTTGTCACAAAAGCAAATTTTATTTTAGAAAGAGAGAGTCAAGAGCAACTACGAGTGGAGTTTGGGAAGAGAGATTCTGGGACACAGTGTCCCGAAGGAAGCTCAGGGGAGATCTTGTTGGAAGTAGGTCTCAATGCCCTGAGCTTCTGTTTCTTTCTTCTGGGTGACCTAAATAGCTGTGCTAAGAACAAATCTGGATCAAGGGAAGGAGAGAGTGGGGCAAACCTTGTGTCAACGTTTCTTATGGCCCAGCAGGCATCACTTCGTCAGAATAACCTTTATAGCATATTCCTCTTGCGGCTGCTTCGTACAAGTAGTACGGATTTTTTTGTGATCAGCATTAATGCATATTGCAGCTTTCCCAGTCTTGGGAATAAGTGCATGACTGGCTAAGCTTCAGGCTTTTAAAAAAAAATTACTAAAGATTTTCATGGTTCACAAAAAATGTGCATTGTCTTTTCTCAATTCGTATAGTCCCTTTTTACATTTGATGTGAGACATTATACAGAATAAGGTGGGGAGAGGGGACTGGGGTGGTAATATTTAGTATATTTGTGGGGTTTTATGCCAGTGTCACTTAAGTAGTCTCAGTAATTCATCTATTTTATATGTATTAAGGGACGCAGGTGGCTCTGTGGTCTAAACCACTGAGTCTCTTGGGTTTGCTGATCAGAAGGTCAGCGGTTCGAATCCCCGTGACGAGGTGAGCTCCCGTTGCTTGGTCCCAGCTCCTGCCAACCTAGCAGTTTGAAAGCACGCCAAAAAAAGTGCAAGTAGATAAATAGGTACCGCTCTGGTGGGAAGATAAACGGCATTTTTGTGCGCTGCTCTGGTTTTGGTGTCCTGTTGTGCCAAAAGCGGCTTAGTCATGCTGGCCACATGACCCGGAAAAACTGTCTGCGGACAAATGTTGGCTCCCTCGGCCAGTAAAGCAAGATGAGTGCCGCAACCCCCGAGTCATCTGCGACTGGACTTAACTCTCAGGGGTCCCTTGCCTTTACCTTTTTTATGTATATTTTATGTATACACACATACATTTTTCTTCGTAGTGAGAGAGGCTGGGGGAGCCTAGGGCATGGTTGGTTATCTTTAGTTGGCTGCAGTGAGATTTGTTCATGGGGGGTGGGGGATGTTGGGCTAGGTCAACCATATTGATTCAAATGCTGTCGGTGAGTTCTTGTTGTCTTGTTGGGCTATGTATGTGATAAAGGGGAGCCATACTGGAGTGAAGGCATATATTCTATTTGTCCCCGTGACAGTTTCATTCAGTCTATTGGTTAATTTTTCTAATATGGCTGTTTCCCATGTAGTTTGATGCCATTGGTCCATGTTTACTCCTGACAGGTCTCTCCAGTGTCTGGCTATGTTGTTTCTGGCTGCTGAGAGTAGGTAGGTTATAAGCTCTTTATAGTTTGCGTGAGCATTATTATCTTGGAAGATTTTTAGCAGGGCCAGTTCTGGGGTGAATTCTAATAGCTGTTTAAGTTCCACCTAGGCTGCAAATGGAATTGCAAGCAAAGCCATAAATAGTGTGGGCTGCAGCCCTGATTCATGCAAAACTGTGAGCAAAAAATTAAACATTCTCAAAGGATTAATAATAAAAAAAGTTTGGAGCCCAATTACCTAGCATTGCTTTCAAACTGGAAGTGAACCTGTCTAAATATGCTCTGAGAAAACACCTGGTTAAATCCTTGCCCTTTTTGTAAATCGTGCATTTCCTGAACAAGCGGGCATAATAGCTGGATTAGAAACATACTGGTTTTGCAACTAAAGAAAGCTTTTTACACCACCACAATGTCTGGGCATGCAGTGCACATGGCTTAGAGGCAAGGGAGCAATTGTGAAGTGGAATTAATTTATTTTTTAGTGCTTAGGAAGATCACTCCCTTGAGGACAAGGGGCCACGACCGAGTACAGGGCTGCCCCACAATCTGTTGCTCCGGACTTTATCAGAAGCCAAGCTGGTAAATAATTGCTGGCAAAAGCAGTGTATGTTTCACCATAAGATGGAAAGTAAATGTCAACTTTGTTTGATAGTCATAAATGGTGGCAATAAATACAACAAACATGAGCTATGGGATGATATTTATAAAGCTTGCCTTGAAATATGCCCCCTGCGTGCAAAGAATAGCAGACTTTTATTTGTTCTCTCCTGTCTCCACCCCTTCCTCCCTCCCTGTTTTTTTTAAAAAAATATTTATTTATGGTTTTCAGTTATAACAAAGAAAACATTTCACAAATCAATCAACGGTAATTCTGTCATTTTAAATCTTGACTTCTCTCCCCCTCTTTCTGCGGTTCCTTAAAATTGTTTTTGTCTTTCCCTGCGTATCCCAAATTATTCTTTTTTTTATCTGTTACTTTTAAGAAACTGCAAGCCTTTACAATAGTCCCGCTAATGTCTTGATCTGTGTGCGATTTGTTCGTAGGTATTCAATAAACCATTTCTCAATAAAAAGTTTGTTATTTCCCTCTCTATGTGTCAGAGCAGGGGTTCCCTATGCACTGCCCATGTATGCCATGGTACTTGAGAAGGTCTTCATTGGCACCCCCAAGCAGTGGCGCCAGACTCTAAGCATTCATTTTTTTTAAGTCTCCTGATTTCCTGTAAAGAAAGTTGTGAAGCAAAATATGCCCATATCCTTCTAAGTGATGTCTGCTAAACTCCTGTCAGTGTTTTCAGCCAATGAGTGAGTCAGAGCTGTGAGTGATGAGTGACTTGTTGGAACACAGGGCATTAGGAATCCCTGGCGTCCTAAAGAGCTGCTGTTTTCTCCTCCCTTTTCATGCACTTTTCCTGCTTCTACCTTGTTTTCTGGCTCTTCGAATCTCTGTAGCCTGTCTCTTTCCGTCAGCAAGCAGGATGCGTCTTTCTTGTGGTAGGTTCTTCTGAGTTCAGATATAATAATAATAATTTGTACCCTGCCCATCTGACTGGGTTGCCACTCTGCGTAGCTTCCAGCATATATAAAAACATGGTTAAACATTACACCTTAAAAAGCTTCCCTATACAGGGCTGCCTTAGATGTTTCTTAAATGTTATATAATTACTCGTCTCCTTAACATCTGATGGGAGGGTTCCACAGGGCGGGCGCCACTATTGAGAAGGCCCTCTGCCTGGTTCCCTGTAGCTTCACTACTCACAGTGAGGGAACCACCAGAAGGCCCTCGGTGCTGGACCTCAGTGTCCGGGCTGAACGATGGGGTAGAGACAGTTCTTCAGGTATACTGGGCCAATACCGTTTAGGGCTTTAACGGTCAGCACCAACACTTTGAATTGTGCTCAGAAATGTACTGGGAGCCATTGTGGATCTTTTGGGACCGGTGTTACGTGGTCTCGGCGGCTGCCCCCAGTCACTAGTCTAGCTGCTGCATTCTGGTTTAATTGTAGTTTCCGGGTCACCTTCAAAGGTAGCCCCACGTAGAGCACATTGCAGTAGTCCAAGCGGGAGATAACCAGAGCATGCACCACTCTGGCGAGACAGTCCATGGGCAGGTAGGGTCTCAGCCTGCCTACCAGATGGAGCTGGTAGACAGCTGCCCTGGACACTGAATTGAACTGTGCCTCCATGGACAGCTGTGAGTCCAAACTGACTCGCAGGCTACATGGTTATTTTCTCCAAATACTATTACACAAGATGGATGGAGGGATGGATGTTTAAGAATGTCCCCCCAGCTCATGTGAAAACAAAGAGGCTTGGGCATGTCTCCTCCTGTGCAGGAGCTAAAACCAATTGTACCGTATGGTTGACTTGCATCACAATTGTATACATGTCTACTCAGAAGTAAGTCTCTTCGTGTTTAATGGGGCTTACTCCCATGTAAGAGGACATAGGATGGCAGCCTATGTTTTGGTTTCAGGTTTGGCATTGGAAGGGAGGGTTCTTGCGTGTATTTAAGAGCTCTATGGCAGGCAGAAATTCAATAGGTTTAACCTTTCCTAGTATGAAAATACAATTATAGGACCCAATTCATGAAAATACAATTATGCACCCACTTCATGGAAGGCATTTTGCGACTGGCACCCACAGTATTTCAAAATGTGCCCGCTGGTCCAAAAGGTTTGGTAACCCTTTTGTTAGAGGATCCTGAATTCAGTTTTAAGAGAAATGTTGGATTTAGCATATTTATACTAAACTCAGATTTCATTTTAGACCAGATAATGAACATAATGAATATATGTTTATATAATGAATATCCCTTAAAATCACTTCGCTTAACTCATTATTTCAATATGCTTTTTATGGCTTTTATCTGCTGCTTATATATAATTTTTTTTTTATAGTATCCTGATAACCTGCACGAAGTTTTGTGTGGCTCCCAGATGGGGCCTGGAGCTTAGTTTATTTATAGCAACTTCAGAAGAAACAGTGCCTGGCTCAAGGTGGCTGCTTCCTCACTAAGAAACACTTAATATATCTACTCTGATCCTCTTGTTTTCAACCAGGCTGTGTATTGTTCCCCATAAAATCCAGGGTGATCATTCCTGCTTTGTAAAAACTCCCCAGCTGGGTCAGGTTGTTCTTACTCAATGATCTGCCTTCAAAACCTTTGAGGGCTTCCCAGCCTTTATTAGCAGAGAATTGTGTGTCTTTCACACCTTTGACAAATTGACCATGGAGGAGTTGGCTAAATCTGTATCACAATATAAGTTTTCAAAGGGAGCACACAGAACAACCTGTTCCTCAGCAGGGAAATCTAGCCCTTCAGCTTTGTTGCGGCCTCAAATATTGTTGTGGCCTCAAAAGAACCAGTAGCTTTATTTGCATGACGTGACAGTGTTTAGCTAAATTTCTGGTGACCGGGCAAAACAGAGAGCACAGCTGTTGCAACAGGAGAACAGGCCTGTTAGCAGGATACTGAGGCTTACCTGTACTTTGGTACCAACTCTAGCTGCTTTATGTAAATTTGTACAGTGAGAAGAGTCTGTCTTTGCTTGAGAAGTTTGGAGGAGCAAGTCAGTTGCTAGCTTTCTGCAGCTCGGCTTTTGCATTCCTGCAGTTGATGCAATAGGTTGTTGTGAGTTTCTTAAGCGCATCCCACACGCTTCTTTCTGTGCACTTAATAGCAACTCAAGTAGCATCCTGACCTGAAACCTCCTCACCTGCCATTGTGCCTCAAGCTCTACTGACCTCCTCACCCCTGCCAACCAGCCAACTTCCTGAGTCCCTTAATCTTTCCTCCTAGTATTTAAATGGCATATTTGTCTGGTCTGCAATTGGCGAGATTCCAGTGTGGGTGAAAAATAGCAGGGGATGGGTGGAGAAGAGAATGCATTTACTACTGACTTCCTCCCTGCCTTTGAAAACAGGGATCAGAGAGAATAGAGGAAGTTGAATTCTTCCCTTGGAAAAGTCTTAAATGTTCCTGGTCTTCTCCACCTGGGATTAAAAAGTACAGGTGGGGAACTGAAAAGTGTTTGCAAGCAGATGTGCCTGGAGAAGGTGGGAATCTCGAAGTGGCTTCAGTGATCTAACAAAATGACTTGGTGTTAAAAGCTAAGTTTTATCTGACTGCCTGCTGGCCTCTTGTCTTTTTTGGATATTGCCCAAAGGCACAGATTTCGTCACCATGCTTACAGAATCATAGAATTGTAGGGTTGGAAGGGACCACAAGGGTCATCTAGTCCAACCCCCTGCAATGTGGGAATCTCTTTCCCCAATGTGTGGCTTGAACCCACAACCCTTAGATTAAAGAGTATTGTGTTCTATTGACTGAGCTGTTTTAGTTTTCACAATAATGTAGTTAAATTTCTGTACTAAAAGCATTGCAGAGTCTGTGCCAAGAAATACATATTCTGTAACTGGAATAAATGCTGGAAATCTAAATGCATCTGCATGCAGTTACATAGAATCATAGAATCATAGAGTTGGAAGAGACCACAAGGGCCATCGAGTCCAACCCCCTGCCAAGCAGGAAACACCATCAGAGCACTCCTGACATATGGTTGTCAAGCCTCTGCTTAAAGACCTCCAAAGAAGGAGACTCCACCACACTCCTTGGCAGCAAATTCCACTGTCGAACAGCTCTTACTGTCAGGAAGTTCTTCCTAATGTTTAGGTGGAATCTTCTTTCTTGTAGTTTGGATCCATTGCTCCGTGTCCGCTTCTCTGGAGCAGCAGAAAACAACCTTTCTCCCTCCTCTATATGACATCCTTTTATATATTTGAACATGGCTATCATATCACCCCTTAACCTCCTCTTCTCCAGGCTAAACATGCCCAGCTCCCTTAGCCGTTCCTCATAAGGCATCGTTTCCAGGCCTTTGACCATTTTGGTTGCCCTCCTCTGGACACGTTCCAGTTTGTCAGTGTCCTTCTTGAACTGTGGTGCCCAGAACTGGACACAGTACTCCAGGTGAGGTCTGACCAGAGCAGAATACAGTGGCACTATTACTTCCCTTGATCTAGATGCTATACTCCTATTGATGCAGCCCAGAATTGCATTGGCTTTTTTAGCTGTCGCGTCACACATAATTAGCATGCTTTATGCTTCCACATTTAAAAAATAAATAAATCAAAATATCACTCTTGAGTCAGTGCACAGCCTAGGAGGAGAGGCAGTTTAGGGGCTTCATTTCTCTTGATTAGGTTTTTTTTCCTTCCCCTGTGCTAAATACTATCCTCTTGACATGGTAGAGTTGCAACCTTTACATTTCCGTATGTTTTTTAACGTCAGAGCCCCAGCATGGATGCAGCCTGAAACATCTCCCTTTGTTCCCTATTGTGGTCTCTGTGTAACTGATCCCCAGTTCTACACAATGAAAGTGATACTTCCACATAAGCGCTTTCCTGAGCCTGCTTACATGATAAGGAGTCCCAGGGTCATCAGAGAGGCTAGGTAACTGAGAGTTATCTCAAATCGAAGGCTTCACCTCTGATTGTGTGTTTACAAAGAGGGCACATTCTGACATGAACATACAATTGAGAGGATAAGCTGGCCTGCCATTAACACCTTCTGACATGTGTGCTTGGCCAGCCATCATCAGCCCAGTGCTAGATGGCTATTTCCCACAGGAACCTATTCTGACTCTGTCAATATACATGATGGAAAATGTAAAATGGCGGCTTGAGTCATTGCTTCCTTGGATTCATCTGTGAATTCTTTACATTTGGATAAAGCAAGGTGACTGCTGTCTTTTTCGACTGCTCTCCTTGGACAGATGTTGCAGCTCTTTGATCCTTCAGAAGAAGCCAGTCTCTTGTATCTGTTCCTCCTGTTTGTCTGCCTTTTCCCTCCTTATCTCATGCGCAGCCACCTGTGGGAAGCCATACAGCAGATTTGAGCAGCTCAATTCCCATTAACAAAAGTAGTTCTCCTTGCATTGGGTGTTTGCAAAGCTTGGCACGGGTCCCAGGGTGGTTGAATAAACAATTTAAGCTGGAGCAGGTTAGTTCTTACTTTCTGATCAAGGACACGAAATGTATGAGGGTGTGAGAGGTAGGTTTCCATTGTCTTAATTCAGCATGTTCTGTATAAATAACATCTCATTGGGCTTATTCGCCTGAGCTGTGTTCACAGGGTGTGTTAAAGCTGCACTAGCAAGGTTAGATTCTTGGTTTAGTATGTACTTACACAGTAAATTATGAAAGCTGCAGGTTTGAGAGGCCTAGCTTTAAAATATCTGTGGCCCCTGTGCTTCCCAATCCTGGTGCTTATTCATAGAAGCATAGAATTGTAGAGTTAGAAGGGACCCTGAGGATCATCTAGTCCAACCCCCTCTTGGGCTTGCCGATCAGAAGGTTGGCGGTTCAAATCCCCGAGACAGAGTGAGCTCCCGTTGCTCTGTCCCTAGCAGTTTGAAAGCACACCAGTGCAAGTAGATAAACAGGTACCGCTGTGGCAAGAAAGTAAACAGCGTTTCTGTTTTCCATCATGGTGTCCCATTGTGCCAGAAGCGGTTTAGTCATGCTAGCCAAATGACCCAGAAAGCTGTCTGTGGACAAACACTGGCTCCCTCGGCCTGAAAACGAGATGAGTGCCACAACCCCATAGTCGCCTTTGACTGGACTTAACCGTCCAGGTTAAACAATTCTGTTATTAATTTCAGTTACCCCTGATAAACACAGCAGAATAAATCAGTTTTTGGATTAAACCCCAAAAGGCACAGAGACTGCTGAGATGTTTGGGCAGGGTTTTGGGGGCGGGGGGCGGGGAAGGCTGGTTACAGAGGAAACACTAACATCTTGAAAGCAGGAACATCTGGCTTGGCAACGAAGTGGAGCTTTTGAATGTTGAGCTCCCTCCCCATGCTCTGAAGTTATTGTCGCTATTGAAGACTGAAGGTGGAGTTAGGCCCGAGGCCTGAAACTAAGCCAGCCTGCCTGAATCCCTCTCTCAAAAGTCACGTGACTGCACAGCAGAGAGAACGGAGTCCTTGTGCTGGAGATCCCGTTTTCTGTAAGGACTTGTCTGGCTCAGCCATTCTCTTGTCCCTTTGCATCACTCAAGAGAGCTGCGTTATCCTAGTGAGATTAGTGCCACAAGGCGAGGAGCCAACACCGTTTCCCTCAGAGCGTTGTTTTATTGAGCTTGTGCATTCTGCAACGTGTTCTCGACACAACATAATGGTGCATTTAAGGTGGGTTCGTTCTGCTTTCTTAGTTCTGCTATGCTTTTCCCCCAGTGCTGCTCCATTAGAGGGCTCAACAATGTATGTAGCTCAACAAAAGTGAGATGAGAAATACTCAGAACATTTGTGGTGTGGGGAAAAAGTTGCAGGATTTCAGCAGAAGAAATGCCCTGACAGGAAATGAAGCAGTGTGACAACCCCAGAACATTTGCAGGTGCAAATAGTATTGAAAAAGGGATTGCTTATGACTCGTCTGATAGCATAATGAGTACAACTCATTAATGAACAATAGAAAGGAGGGGTTGTAGGAGGTTACCATCCTGGCAGGGGATTGTGATAGTCTAAACAACCTATATGCCATTCGAGGAAGAACTATCCTAGATAAGCCTTGCTGTGACGCAAGCAAACAATTGAGATGTGTGCTCCGTGCATTTAACCTGTGTGCTTGAGCAGCCGGGAGTATGCATGAGGACAGAAACACTAAACGATTCTGGGTCTTGATAGTAGGTGGTTTCGAGCCAGGCGAAGCCATGTCTAGCCACTCTGGACAGTAGTGATTAATACTCTGGTCTTTCAATAAGTTATTGGGGTGGCTTTCAATAAAATATTGAAGTACAATACAACAATGTAATATCCTAAAAAGCACTGTAAAGAAATATTTACAAGCCAAAATGGACTGTCAGGGGATCCACAGGATAACCGTTTCACAGAAGAAAAGCTGACAATGCTCAGAACCCCTCGCTGCAAAAAACAGACAAAATACCTATGAAACAAATAAAGCACACAGAAATACCAGACCCTCCACTACGAAACAATCAAAAATATCCCTCTCAGTGTTTTTTAACTGAGAGTAGCAGGTGTCCTTTGTGGGTGTCAGAGGGGGGTGTCTGCTGGAACCCTGGGTGTCACATTGGGGAATCCTAGGCATGGGGTTTCCTAGAATGAAGGAAAGGTTCTTGTGCATGAAATGTTAGTGCTTATCTAGATTTAAAATAGCCTTTCAACCGTCTGAATTGTGCCTTGACTAGCAACGATGACTATTTTGGCTTAAAATCCTTGTCAAAGATCAGCCTTGTCAGCAAGGTCTCTCTTGGAGAGCTCAATTTTTCCAAAGAAGCCCTTTAATCAAAAGTCAATATGTACCCGGAATTAAAAAGGGAAGAACAGAAGACGAAGTGGACTCTGCAGTGGAAGGTCAAGTGGGTCATCCCTTCTTTGGGTGACGTGTTGCAAAACATTCTAGGAAAGCAGGAGGGGTAGCAGCACCCAGCAAATGGAGATCAAATGAAAGGAAACCCAGATAAGAGAGAAGTACTGTTGGCTCGCCAGGAATTTTGCCTAGTATCAAAAAGTGGTATTCATTCTACTTTGGATGGGGCTGTACTGCCCTCGTAGGAGCAAGTGTGCAGCTTGGCCCATACACTTGGACCCTGGTGGTTTTTATCAGCTTTGGTTGATTCAACAACTTAGTTCTTTCTTGAAGACATGCTTAGCATTAGTTATCTATGTTTTGTTTACTCCCAGACTAGACTTATGCAATGTGTTCTTCGTGAGGCTGCCTTTTAAACACTTTTCGGAAGTGTAAAGGTAAAGGGAACCCTGACCATTAGGTCCAGTCGTGCCCGACTCTGGGGTTGCGGCGCTCATCTCGCTTTATTGGCCGAGGGAGCCGGCGTACAGCTTCCGGGTCATGTGGCCAGCATGACTAAGCCGCTTCTGGCGAACCAGAGCAGCGCACGGAAACGTCGTTTACCTTCCCGCCAGAGCGGTACCTATTTATCTACTTGCACTTTGACGTGCTTTCGAACTGCTAGGTTGGCAGGAGCAGGGACCAAGCAACAGGAGCTCACCCCATCGCAGGGATTAGAACCGCCGACCTTCTGATCGGCAAGTCCTAGGCTCTGTGGTTTAAAATATGGAAGCCCGATTTGTTCCAGCTTCATTTGCTTACCTGTCCATTTCTGGGCTTAATTTATATGGAAGGTTTGGCCTTTAAATCTTTAAATGGTCTTGGGTATGGTTACCTAAAGCACCACCTGCCCCCATAGCAACCTGCCCGGGCTTTCAGATCAGCTTTGCCATCCTAGTTTGCTGTGCCATTGTCCTTGCATGGCCAAGCAAGTGGTTATCAGAGACAAAGGGCTGCTTTGTGGGCTGCACCAAGGCTTTGGAACACCTTCTCTGTGTGGATTACAGCAAACGCTAAAAAATCAGCCAGTGTCGAACGTGTTGGGAACAGTGTTAGAAATTAGCCAGGCACCAAGCGCATTTTGCAACTGGCATAGGTCCAGTTGCAACCACTTGGGAGATTTCTGGGTGCCAGGCTGGTGACTGGGGAAAGCAAAATGTCGCTTAGAGAAGGATCTGGAATAATTTCCCAGTAGCTTGTATTTGTTTTACAATCGTACCTCTACTTACGTATCCCTCTGGATACGGAATCTTTGGGTTACGGCCATGGCAAACCCGGAAGTGTATACTTCCGGGTTTTGCTGCACGCGCATGTGCAGAAGCGCTCAATCGCACCGTGTGCATGCGCAGAAGCGCACCTCTATTTACGTTATTTTTGGGGTGCGAACGGACCCCTGGAACAAATTAATCTCATATCCATAGGGTCCACTGTATTCTGGATTGTTTTATTCAGTGTTTTAATGTGTTGTAAACTGCTTTGAGATTTGTTCTTTAAAATATAAAGCAGTACAGAAATGAAATTATTCTTATTCTTAATAATACTAATACTAATATTTCAACCGGGGGTGGGGATGACACCTAGATATTCCGTTGTGGCAACCATAAGCTAGGTTTAAGGTGCCATTTGGCGATTAGATTACATATCTGAGGTACTAACACTGGTTAGCAATTGAGTCTCTGGAACATAACCAGGCATAATAGGTTTTGATTGTTTCACTTTTGGTGTAGCTGTGGTGATTGTCTGCCCTTACTGTTCTGCAGAACTAGGACAATTCTATTAACATGTCAGTAAGCTTTGAGTCAGAAGCTGGGCAGTTTCTTTCTTCGGTTTTTCCATAGAAACTTGATAATTAAAGCCGACGCCCTGTAAAAATTCTGTTTGAAATTCAGCTGTGTGTATGGTCTCTGCCCATGGCCTGACATTTGTATGTGGGCCCTGCACGAGCAATGCTGAAGGCTTGTGCATCAGTGCTGAAACTTGCAGTAGAGTGCATTAGAAAGCATTATGGAACTTGTGGCTTTGTGTAATCGGTGATGGACAGGATGCAGGCAGCCTCATCAGTGCCAGATGGCAACCGCAAACCCAGTGGTTGCAAGAATTGGCCCTTTTGCTATTCTGCTGTCACTGGCAGCCAGGAAGTTAAGTGGGCAGGTATGATTACCATAGTGTTCTGCACTGAGGCTGCTGATAGCCTGCTCACTGGCGGAAGCTGCCTTCCCACCTCTCTTTAGCAAGTAACCACAATGCAAGTTTATGTTGCTTTCCTTCCTTTAATAAATTAAACTTTGTGTGTGCTGGCAGGCACATTCCTGCCCAAATAGTTCTTCATGCTAACAGTGCAAGAATTGTGCAGAGAGGCTAACTTTTGTCCACAGCCCCTGTACCCAGGAGTAAGTCTCACTGACTTCAGTGGTGACTCATGGATAGGATTGTGCTGCCTGTGCCATGCAGTGCTTGGGTGTAAGAGGGGAACAGAGCAGGTTGGACGGAGCCTAGCCTAGCCATAAGGCACAGCCGTGAGCTAGGGAAAGTTAACTGTGCATTGCTCTCCTTAACATTCTTCCACTGAAGAAACTTTGGGTGGAGGTGGGATACTGAGTTTGGCAAGTCTCCACCCCCGTTATTAACAAAATGGCATTGCACAAGTCTAATAGTGACATTTAAAAATACTTTGTTTGCTTGCTTGTTTGTTTCAAAGGGATGTTTAATCTGCAGGTAAAGGTAAAGGGATCCCTGACCGTTAGGTCCAGTCGCAGACGACTCTGGGGTTGCGGCACTCATCTCGCTTTACTGGCCGAGGGAGACAGCATACAGCTTCCGGGTCATGTGGCCAGCATGACTAACCGCTTCTGGCGAACCAGAGCAGCTCACGGAAACGCCATTTACCTTCCCACTGGAGTGGTGCCTATTTATCTACTTGCACTTTGACGTGCTTTTGAACTGCTAGGTGGGCAGGAGCTGGGACTGTCGCGGGGATTCGAACCGCCAACCTTCTGATTGGCAAGCCCTAGGCTCTGTGGTTTAACCCACAGCGCCACCCACATCTGCAGGTACTGGCTGCTAAATGCTGTATCTGAAATTCCGACTAAGCATCAAGAAGAACTTTTTGACAGTAAGAACTGTTTGACAGTGGAGCAGACTTCCACAAGAGGTGGCAGATTCTCTTTCCTTGTAGGTTTCAAAGCAGAAGTTGGATGGCCACCTGTCACGTATGATCTAGTTGAGATTCCTGCATTGCAGAGCGTTGGACTAGATGACTCTCGGGGTTTCTTCCAACCCTTCACTTCTATGATTCTGTGGGTTACGGGGGCAGGAGATGCTGCCTCCCAAGATCAAAGGTAGCATACCCTGCTGAACTTTGCATCCTTAGGTCTTGCTTCTTTCCATCCCTTTCATTCCATCTGATTCCAGAGTCCTCAATAAATTGCATGGTAGTGAATGCAAGTCAACCATTTGGGTCACTATTCTGCTTGTAACCAAGTCTGACTGGGGGTTATGGGACAGCAACCCACAATGAAGATCAGGCTGAAAGCTCTGCACAAAGCTGTTTTTCTGGTTTAATGTGTTTAGCCTTAGAAGTTTCAGTCTGAAGCTGCCCAGAGTTTCTTGTGCTAGCTGGCTCATGGATGGTTTTGGCTTGGATAACCCAGCTCCAGATGCCCCATGCCTGCAAGTGCTGGCGACTGCCTGCTTTCCTTCACCATAAAACAATGGCTCCAAAGCAGTAAATGGAGACTAAACAGAGCCAGGTTCAAGCTGTAAACATTCCTCCCTGTGGCCCAGTGTCATCCTTCAGTTTTTCCATTAGCACTGCTTTTAGCGATTGCTCACCTTTGCATTCCCATGCAAATTGAGATCATGTGCAATTTGTAGTTGCGCTGTCAGGGGAGTGACTTCCTAAGTGCTTGGGGTTTTATATATAAATACTTGAGGCTTGTACAAAATGGCACAGAGCTGGAAAAAGTTGGGGAGGTGATTGATGGCCCCTGTGTCAAGCAGAGTAATGGCTGTCTTCTTGCTGAAAACCAGTGGCGTACATTTAAATCCCAACTTGCAAAGGCATGTTCTATGTGTGGAACACTATTACACTCTGCTTCGCCCTTCGGAAGCACAGAGCCCAGGGCTTGCAAAGCCACAGTGTTTCCCAACAGCCGAGCTGGCTGCTGGGCGTTTGGGAAGCGCCATGCAAAGTTGCATTGCAAAGGCCAAGCACAGCTATTGCTTTCATGAAAAGAAAAGCAAAACTTGGGATTCCCAAAGCAACAAGGCAGATGATCCGTTTCCCAGAAGACTTTTAGCAAAGCCACTTGGATTTTCCTCACTTGGAAAATCAGAGGCCTACATAACCCAGATGAGAATTAACTGGTTCTGTTGTAAATAACTACACACAAGAGTAGAGCTGTAGCTCAGAGATAGAGCACATGCATTGCATACAGAAGGGATCTGTTTCAACCCCTGGCGTCTCTTTTCTGAAACTTTGGAGAGCTGCTGCCAGTCAGTGCGGACCAGCCTTCCTTAACTGGTTGCCCTGCAGGTGTTGCTGGACTCAAACTCCTACCAGCATGGCTAATGGTCAGTTAAGTTGGGAGCTGTAGTCCCAACAGCATGTGGGGGGTTGGGGAAGGCTAAAGTAAATGATGCAGATCTAGGTGGACCATTGTTCTGTATGCACCCAGTACCTTGAAACACCCAAATCACATTCTGGCCCTAAAAGAATTCTAGGTGCTGTAGTTTGTTACGGGTTGCTGAGAATTGTGACTCAGGGGTAAACTACACTTCCCATAAATCTTTGATGGGAAAAGCATATGCTTAGGAATGTGTTTTCAAAGCTGCAGGGTATACACAGCAGTGGAATGCCTTATTCAGTTCAAGCATGTTAAAACAAAAGAGATTGTCTTGGCATTTGCAGATGAAACGGATCATCTGCCTTGTTGCTTTGGGAATCCCCAGTTTTGCTTTTCTTTTCATGAAAGCAAGAGCTGTGCTTGGCTTTTGCAATGCAACTTTGCATGGCGCTTCCCAGATGCCCAGCAGCCAGCTCGGCTGTTGGGAAACACTGTGGCTTTGCAAGCCCTGGGCTCTGTGCTTCCCAAGGGCCAAGCAGAGTGCAATACAGTGGTGCCCCGCAAGACGAATGCCTCGCAAGACGAAAAACTCGCTAGACGAAAGGGTTTTCCGTTTTTTGAGTCGTTCCGCAAGACGAATTTCCCTATGGGCTTGCTTCGCAAGACAAAACGTCTTGCGAGTTCTTGCGAGTTTGTTTCCTTTTTCTTAAAGCCGCTAAGCCGTTAATAGCCGCTAAGCCGCTAATATTCGCTAAGCCGCTAATAGCCGTGCTTCGCAAGACGAAAAAACCGCAAGACGAAGAGACTCGCGGAACAGATTAATTTCGTCTTGCGAGGCACCACTGTAGTGTTCCACACAGAGAGCTCTATTCTGCAGATGCTCCAGCTATTTCTCTACCTGCCTGAAGCTAGCATCACATACGACATCAAGTTTGGGGCAACTGCCTGTGGTTTTGAAGAAGCTGCGCCACGGGCCATCTTGGAGATCTGTGCTGAGACAAATTTGGGCTGGGGGCTCCTCGCCCCTGCTCTAAGCACTGCAATACATTGTTTGCATTGGATTTACTTTAATATGAGGCAATGTTGGGTCCATGTTTGGATTATTTTGCGTGCTTTGCTCTGAGATACCAGACTGTAAATAAAAGGGGAACTTCGGTTGACAGAATTATTTGTGTGCATGTTCACATTGGTACCCTTAGGCACAAATTTGCACACTGTTTTGCCCTTGGTCTCTTAGAGCCAACCTACCCACTATATAGAATTGGGTAGCAGAATTCTGGAAAGCTGTTGGTGTAGGTGGGGGAATAATATTCAGAGCCCTGTTTTGTTTTTGTGAGGCGGTGGTGGTGCTATTTCAGAGGAGGAATGTTTCAGGAGTGTGTGTATTTATCGGCATGTCCCTGCTTTTGTGGGGTTTTGTACTGTACACATGTCTGTGCTAGCAGGACACGGTGCACCTGGGAGTAGGTATCGTAAAGGAACTGCCTGCCAATTCTTTATAAAAACCTTCAGGCCTTTCCTTATGGCCATGCCAAAAAGCTGCAATTGGTTGCATAGCTAAAGTTCTTGCTATAACTAGCATAGACAGAATGTGGCACAGAACACATTTTCTTAAACGCAAAAATCTGTGGGGGGTTTTCCTCTGGAATTTCTTCCCAAATGCATTGGAGCTAAATGGAGATGAGGTGCTTTTCTTATTGGCTAGTTTTCTCTTCCCCCTGCGATGGTGAGAAACGGAGTTAAGGAAGTGGTAGAGGGCAGAACATGAGAATGTCTTGAGTGCAGAAGCAAGGGAAGGAGGGTGCCAGCTGCACCGACAGCCATGTGTTTTGTGCATGGGGCGAAGGGCTGGAGGCGTACAGGCAAGGGAAGTGCTTGGTTCAGCTGCCAAACCGTTCCCTTAATTTAGCTAAACTTCAAAAAAGGTACACAGTAGAAATGAAAGTGTATTTTTTTCCAACTGAGCTGCTAGAAAGTTGTCTCTGGTTTCTGAGCTGGGTAGTTGTAATGAGTGATGTTGAAAAGGGGGGAGGAATGCAGGAGGAGAGAGATAGAAGGCTCATTCCTTTTTATTGGAAACCATAGACTAAACAAATGCATGGTAACAATTCTGCATTGTGTGCAAGTTGTACTCCACAATCTAGTCCTGGGAAATATGGAGAAAAGAGGCTTCTGAACTCATTCCTGATGAGCTTGCGTTCAGGGAGGAGGAGGAGGAGGAGAGTTATGAGAAGAATGTCTTCTTTTTTTTAAGGAGCTGCAAGGGAGGTGGGATTAGGGGTTTCTTTCACAGCCATAACTGAAAACAGTAAAGCTGTTTGATATCCAGTGCCCAAATTCTCATTGCAAGGGCCATTTTAAACAGGGCTGTTTCTTGCATAGGAGGGCACTTCAGATCTTTCTGTTGGCAGAGTTCTTGCAACAGAAAAAGTATGCCGGGGGCATGTTTGAGGAAAATGGCTTGAGAGCCAGCGTGGTGTAGTGGTTAAGAGCAGTGTACTCGTAATCTGGTGAACCGGGTTCGCTTCCCCGCTCCTCCACATGCAGCTGTTGGGTGACCTTGGGCTAGTCACACTTTTTTGAAGTCTCTCAGCCCCACTCACCTCACAGAGTGTTTGTTGTGGGGGAGGAAGGGAAAGGAGATGTTTGCAGCTTTGAGACTCCTTAAGGGGAGTGAAAGGTGGGATATCAAGTCTAAACTCTTCTTCTTCTTCTTCTTCTTCTTCTTCTTCTTCTTCTTCTTCTTCTTCTTCTTCTTCTTGAAATACATCTTGATAGAATGCTGGTTCCACAGCCTTCAGGCCTTTTTAGCAGAACTAGTTCCCAGAGATCAATCCAGAGATGTCCATCATTCTTGAGGGCTGTCCAAATATCCCCCAAGCCATGCCTCTTGCCAACAAGTCTGGATGATAGCAATAGAAAGGTCTGTCTGGGATGTGTAAAGTGAAGGCAATCCCCTGCTTTCCTTGCCACTTTGATTTCTGCAGAAGGGAAAATTGTGGGAGGTGGTGGAATCTTGTAGAAAAGCCCGCTCTTGAGTAGGCCTGGGTGATAGAGCAATATATCGCCCAGAATCGCTATGAGGGGTTAACTGCAATGGTGGTTTCACTCAGCGGTATATCACTGGTGAAACCACCGCCACTCCTGAGTCCCTCCAGCACCCAGTGCAGAGGGAGAAACAGGCTGCATTGGTGAGGCGCCGATACAGCTTGTTCCTTCCTCCGTGTCTTTAAAATGCTTGGCCGAGGAGAGCGCAGCGGCCCTTGCCTCAGCCAAGCAGTTTTACAGAGCCCCGAACTCTGCACACAAGCCATCGGCGGGGTGGGGGCGCCGTTAAACTGCTCCCGCTCCCCAGCTGAGGAAGCCCTGTTTCTTCTTCAGCTAGTGTGCAAGTGGGAGAAGGATTTGGGCTCCCTCAGCTGGGGGGGGGGGGTGAGGAAACTAAGCGGCCTCTTTCTCCCAGGAGAAGAAGGTCGTTTACCCACCCTCTTCCCCCTGCTGGCAAAGGAGGCCTGCCAATGGAAGCTGTCAGGCTCCATTACAGGGCTCCCTCCATCTTGGGGAGTGGTCTGGCTTGCTCAGCTATTGGGCGGGATCCTCCCCCCCAGCTGAGCAGTGGGCTTGGACGTTGGCCCCGACCTGCAAGGCGCAGGGGTGAGAGAGCCCCAGCTCCCGTGGTGAGAGCTGTAGCAGTTTCACCCAGCGCCTCAAGGGCCAGGACCAATGCAGCTTTTTTCAACATCGTGGTATATCGCCAAACCACAATGTTTGGCTGGTGATACACTGCGATGTTGAAAACCTAATATCACCCAGCCCTGCTCTTGGCTTGCATTAAAAAAGTGCTTGTAACCGGGGGCATTTTATCATATCAAGCTGATTCTTACTCTTATTTAAAGTAACAGCACGTGAGCCATTGGGAATTTAAAAGTGGGGACCCTAGAAGCAAGTGACTGCCAACTAAAATAGCCGGTCTATTGAGACAGGAGTGATGGCATACTGTCTTCTGTGGTCCTTTGAGAAACAAAGGCTTTGATCTCTAGGAGGATTCCACTCACCCCCTTGATGGTTGCCAACGTGGGACCCCCAATACATTCCTCCATCTTTCTGTCTGATGGATGATGTGCAATTCTTGTACTCTGTTTGCTACCCTTGATGGTGTGCTGGTGCAGTGATCTTCTGTTTTCTGTTTATTTGTCCTTACGTCAGACTTCCCAGAACTTTCGCCTTTATGCATTCTGTGATGAAATGTTTTCTTAAGATTTGAACCATAATTGGGAAACGAAGTCAAGCGGGTTCTTTCACTGGAGGAAGGGGGATGACCTGACCCTCCCTTGCCATACTTCCTTTCCCCAAGCCCGCTCATCATAAACAGAGTTCTTCCAGCAGCAGGATCCACAGGGTGCCTCCTTGAGCAGTAAGTTCGCAGGAAAAGTTTGGACGGGGTTAGGAAAGAGACACTGCAGCTCTAAATCATAGCTATAACCCACCCTGCCTCCTTGCATACCAAACAAGCTGTTCTGGCAAATGCAAATCTTAAAACTTAGGGTTTTGTTCAAAACCCCCAGCATGCATCAGAGGCTGTAGTATAATTTGAGGAATGCTTGTGTGTTTCGTCATCTGGCAAGCAATGCATGAGAAGATTCGCTCCCGGCCAAGTCTGTGGAGGACACATGTTTGCCGGGTCAGTGTGCCATCATGGCTAAAGCTTCTGAGACAAGTTCGTGTGCTGTAAATGGCTGAGGAATTGGGTGTTTCAGTACGTGTCAATGTCTATCCTAAGGAGAAAATTCCAAAGGAAAGTCCATCTGCTTATATTCTGTGAATTCCTGGAACAGGCGTGAATAACCAGTGACGGCACTCTAGGTGTTGCTGGACTCTCATTACCTGACCATTGGCCACATCAGCTGGAGCTGATGGAAGTCTTGCAATATCTGGAGGAGTCCACAGGTCCCCCACCCCTCTTTCCTCTTCCAGAGTAAGGGGCAGCAGTTTAAATTGAAGCTTACCCTCAACCTCCTATACCACATTTCTGACATGATGGTCCACATGTGTTTCCCAGCAATGAAAAAAGTCACTTAAAAGTCTCCTCCCACAGTGTATTCAGTATAGAACTTTCACATTCTTAAATCTGATAATGAATAGCAGCATTGGTTTCTTGCTCATATAAAATACCAAAGCGGCATGCAGAAGAAATTCTAACATCAACCTGGAAACTTTTAACGGGAAGAGTTCCTTTCTCTCCTCCCCAGAATGGTCTAGTCTTTCTTTTCTGTTCCTTTGCGTAGGAAGATAATTGTCAGGTTGTTCTAAAATGGTTTCTAACATTGTGTTTTTATGCTGAATCCTGCCCTGGGATCATCGGGTGAAGGCGGGCAATAAATAAACAAAAATATAAGACTAAATATGAGGGTGGGGGTGTCCTCTTTTTCTAGAGCTCCATAACTGGGGGGAAACATTGTACCAGCATGAGCAGTGGAGGAAGATGGGTTTTCCAGTAGCTCATAGGCAGACATAGGAATCAGGTGGTAGATCCACCTAGCTGTTTCCAAAAAAAGATACGTGGCAGTGAGGTGAGCATCTGACATGCTTATTTGATCTTAGGCCAACTGAGAGGCATCACACGAGTTGCAGAAATGGGTGTCCTTTGAGCACACCATATTGAAGAGTGAGGTGACTGAGGGTGGTTGTGGATTCTGCCCTGTATGTCTGCGGGGATATGTTGCAGTTACTGGATGTTCCACTTCCCAAAGAAGCTTCGTCATGGACTTGGCTTCCTTGTTTGAGGAGGGCGAAGTTGTGCCAGCTGCTGGGTGTGCCAGCTCCTCCTCAGTGTGGGCAGTGGCTGTGAATGACGTGTTCTTCCACCACTGCCCAGCTTTCCTATCTCCACTCAAAGAGGAAGCATGGAGGCAGGGTGCCCAACGAGTCAAATAAATGAATAATGGGAGGGTTGGGTGTTCTTCTACCATCTGTTGTTGTGGATATTAAAGTTCCCAGTAAACACTCTTGTTTGGGTTGCTAATCCTTTGTACAAATATATATGGATGTATATGGAGAATGACAGGGTTTCATTATTTAAAGCATTAGCTTTCTTGCTGTTTCGTATGGGTATTCAGCAAAACAGGTCAGTTAAGGGGTGCAGTATTTTTTTAAATTGATTTTTATTAGAGATTTTCTTGCGTTACAAAACAAATAGGGAAAAGTACATCTAGCACCTTCATTTTTCCATTTATAGACTTTTTCACAGCTTGTTTACATTTGGTATGAGACACTATTGCCCTAGATATCATGCAGTTTGGGGGGAGGGGGGAAGAGAGAGTAACATTCCTGGTCTCACTGGTTTCAGTGTGACCCTAGGATACAAAAGCCAGGCTAGCTAGCCAGAGCTGCACTGGTAATTCTCTGCAGACCCAGAGTTATGGATGGCAAGTCACACTTTAAAAATCTGCATTTCTGTCTCCAGGTGGTCCTGGCTATACAATTTGGAAAGAGAGCAATGGAGAAGTTGAGAGTAGGATGGAGAAATGACCACAAACTGCAGTCTCAATGCTTCTTGTGTTTCTCCCCTTTAGAAAGAGTTGCGGCCTCGCCTCTGCCGGATGAAGAAGGGCCCCAATGGATATGGATTCAATCTCCACAGTGACAAGGCCAAGCCGGGCCAGTATGTACGAGCAGTGGATCCAGATTCGCCAGCCGAAGCCTCGGGACTCCTGCCTCAAGACCGCATTATAGAGGTATACGGGGTTGGGTTGAGATGTGCCCAGGCCCCAAACAAGGTCCCTTGTAGTGGTGTGGAAATAAGTCACCTAGCAAACAGACTGGCGTGACTGAAATCCTTGGGGTGACTTCTCACTCCTTTGTGACCTGTAACTATATGGCTCTGTTCAGGTGTAACAAACCATGGTTTGCTACAAAAGCCAACTGTGGTGGGCCACTGACTTGCATGCTTCCCTCTTATCTTCCTCCTCAGTACACAAGAGGAGATTGAAAACTTCCTCTTTGGGATAAGCTACAGCTTTGTGTTACGTCCCATTTCTGAATTGTAGTTTGTTCTAACCATGGTTAGTTAAGACGGAACCAGGGTGTCAAGCGGTGGTTTTATCCCTTTTTTTGTGGATAGGCCATGGTTCCCTGGTTTCTGGATGCTGCCAAAAACTGCAAAAGCATCTGCAGTCTTCTCCTCTCACCGGCAAAGGAGGAGTTGGGTGCATGCGAGTCAGAGGTTTGTGGTCATCATAACAATAAATGATGGTTTCTTACATCGGAACTGGGTGTGTCTCAATTTTCACGTGTGGCCATTGCAACCAGAGCTCCCGTGTCACCTTCCCTGTATAGTGGTACGGTGGAGTTTCCTTCCATAATTGTTCAGCAAACCAAAGAGCTAATGGAGTTTCATAGGGGTTAGCAAAATTAGAGTGACCTAGCTGTTTGTGAGTTGGCTATAAATGTAGCTTGTGATCCAGATTGAGATAGTAGCAGGGCAGCTAGTGCAGTGTTTTTCCAAATTCTCTTCTCTCCCTGCACACCCACTTTTTAAATTAAAACTAAATGCCAGCGAAAATTGAGGAGTTCAGCTCTCATCTCCCAACCTGAAAGCCATTCTGGTTTTACAGATCTGCGCACCCTTCCTCCATTTTTCCCTCACGCATGTAAGCTGGCAGTCTAACCTGCCTTAGGTATGTGTAATTCTTGTGTTTCTTTCTCAAAGGCCTTTACTTTGACATTAAGGGGGGGGGGGTTGTACAGCTATTATTCTGGGACTTCAGTGTGTGGAGAGTCATGGGCAGCAGTGTGTCAGTGTGGACTGATGCAGAAGGATTATTTTAGCATGGTACCACCACTCTTTCTCTCTTCCCTGGTAACAGGGCCCACCTGGCTGATCCAGCAGCTTCAGTTCCATGTTTCTTGCTCAGAGTCTTGTGGATTCCTAGCTGCTCTCATTTTAATTAAAGCACCACCAAACAAAACAGGTCCCTGCCCCGAGGAGCTTCCACATTTGTTTCTGTAAACCACTTGGAGCTCTGTTTTGTTTTTAGAATCAAGCGGTATATACATTTCATGAAATGAAATGAAATCTGACATGTTCTATGGGGAGGCACCAGCAGGAAGGAAGGAAGGAAGGAAGGAAGGAAGGAAGGAAGGAAGGAAGGAAGGAGTGGTCAAAAGTAACTAAGAAATTGTGCATTCAGTGTTCACTCTCTCCACCAAAGAAAATGTCTCCTTCGGTATTGTTAGTATTTGGATATTGGTCGTTTTGGCTCAAATCCAAACCGACAGGCCCTTTTTTTAAGGAGCAAAGGAGAGATATTCCAAGCAGTGCAGTGGGCTGAGAATCTATTGGTGGAAAAGGGTTTTGGTGGGGTTTCTTGGATCAAGTTGTGAGACGGTGCGCCTTGAATACAAATAAGAGTTCCATCATTGGGTCGTTTCACTAAAAGGCTTGTGAACTGCTGAACTAGAGGAAGACAAATGTATTAGTTGCCCTGGCACCAATTACAGCCAGATCTTTCATGCCGGAGCCGTTCAGGGATTAGCAGAGAAGCCAGCAAAACCTCATTAAAATCAGATTTCCCTGAAGCGATTAGCACAGGATTGCACAAGCAAAGCTGCCAGGTTTGTGTGGCCAGAGATGCACACAGGCTAGATGACAGGCCTGCACACCAGGCACGTGACGTTGTGTACGAACTGACAGCGAGGCTGCCTGGAAAGCTGTTGTCTCTGTGTGTGTTGTGTGTAGAAGATGCTTCTTCTCCTCTGACAAACGGTTGCTGCTCCAAATGCCCATCTCGCTTCCTCCCTAGCCCCATTGCTGTGTCCACGGGTGAAGCCAGCACTGCACGTTACACCAGAAGTTTGTGTGGACAGTGTTTTGGCTAGTAAATATCCATGTGGTCAGCCCCACCATCTGTTGATTGGTGACGGGCTGTTCTCCCCTCCCGTCTTATCCATTGCTACCCCAGTTAATTCTTTAAAAGTGGTGCTCACCAGAAAACCAAAAGTATGAGACTTGATGCTCATAAGAAGAGCACCGCAGGGTCAGGCCAGTAGGGAACCAACAAGTCTAGCATCCTGTTCTCACATTGGCTAACCAATTGCCTATGGGAAGGCCTGCAAGGAGGACCTAAGTGCAGCAGCCCCTCTCCCTACCCCTCTCCCTACTGTGTCCAGTTCTGGGCACCACAGTTCAAGAAGGACACTGACAAACTGGAACGTGTCCAGAGGAGGGCAACCAAAATGGTCAAAGGCCTGGAAACGATGCCTTATGAGGAACGGCTAAGGGAGCTGGGCATGTTTAGCCTGGAGAAGAGGAGGTTAAGGGGTGATATGATAGCCATGTTCAAATATATAAAAGGTTGTTTTCTGCTGCTCCAGAGAAGCAGACACGGAGCAATGGATCCAAACTACAAGAAAGAAGATTCCACCTAAACATTAGGAAGAACTTCCTGACAGTAAGAGCTGTTCGACAGTGGAATTTGCTGCCAAGGAGTGTGGTGGAGTCTCCGTCTTTGGAGGTCTTTAAGCAGAGGCTTGACAACCATATGTCAGGAGTGCTCTGATGGTGTTTCCTGCTTGGCAGGGGGTTGGACTCGATAGCCCTTGTGGTCTATTCCAACTCTATGATTCTATGGTGATTCCTAGGATCTAGTATTCAGAGGCTTGCTGGCTCTGACAGTGGAGGTCGGACACAATGAGGCCCAAGCGCATGGGTGCCTTGGTTGTGCGACTTCTGCTTCCACCTTTCAGGTATGGTGGGGAGAGCATTGGTGGGTTTCTTCATCACTCTGGAGGAGTCCTGGGCTGGTACCTTCATGAACATGGAGGATGGAGAGCCACTGCCTCTGCTTGACAGGGCATGAACCAGTGTTAGAAACTCATATATATATAAGCTAGGTGTCTTATAAATCTAGGTTGCAGTCACCACAACGGAATGTCTATTTGCCAGGGGGTTGGACCAGGTGACTCTCAGTGTCCCTTCCAACACTACAGTTCTATGATCTCAGTTACATTGCTTGGCTATAGCTTGCTCTTTCAACAAATCACTTGCTCCAGTATGCAAGAAGGAGGATTGCACACAGTGGACATGGAAATGGTATCTCTGTGCAAGTCTAGTTTGTTCCTGCTGCTGCTGCAACCAAGCCACCCCCTCACCCTACCTGCTGTGTCATGGCAAGGTACTGGTCTCCAATGATAACAAACCAGGATGTGGCTCTGGTTGGCTTCATGCTCTAGGTCAAAATGTTTGGAATACAACGTTTCGAATCGCATAGGAACTTCAGGCCTTGTGGTTTTGAATGATAAAATAATCTGCAGCAGACTCCTGTAGCCACATTTCCGTCTTTGTTGAACCTTCTGGTGATGGGGATAATGGTAGACAGTTAATACAGGCCAGTGCTGAGCTTCTCCCAAGCCCCAAATATCAATGGTCCCGCCTTCGTTCCTGATTCGTATGCCAATCAAAGTGCTCAGGAAGCTCCTTAATTGTTCTAGTGGCACCCCTTTGATCATGGAGTGGTTTGCATACTTTCTGGTTTGATGGTCCCTATCAAAAGGTTTTTAAACACGGAAGGAGTTTGTCTCCATCCTGGAATGCACAGTGTGGTCCTGCAACCCACACACCCCGGCGAAGCCAGGCGTGACTGGGTTGTGACTAAGGCTGTGACTCCAACCGTCAGTGTTTTGCGGGAGCGATTCAAGCCCATCCTGGAAAATTAGGCTTGAGCAGTGAAAGTGGGTTAAAGTCCTCTGTCGCCTTAGTGCAAGGAATTCACTTTTTTAAATGAGAGAGAGAGAGAGAGAAACCTTTTGCAGTTAGGAAAATGAGGGAAAGTGAAAAGTTTAGAATGAACATAACAGGAAGACGTACAAACACCCCGCAAGCAAATCGGGGTGAACACTTGCTGTTGTATAACCTCCCCGCAAACAAATCTGAACAAATATTCAATGAAGACCAGATATAGTCTAACCTCCGTGTAAGCTTTGAGCAAGCAAATTGGGATGCATGCTCAATAAATGTCTTCTGGGTGAGTCCCTTGAGAGCCTATGGGGGCTCTTCCATAAAATGATGGGCAAGGTCTCCTGAAACACATGTGGGTAGGCTGACTCTTGAAGGACCTTCAAGTTGTCCCTCCATATCTCTGGTGCACTGGGGGGAACATGGTTTGTGATGGGTAGGGTGGTGCGTGGGAAGCTGTAACCCCCAAGCATGTTCTTTCTCCCCCCCCCCATTTGTCATGAGTGTAAGTGTGTGACCCTGCTAACCACAAGTCCAGCGCATGGTCCCAGGCTTCCCCAGACAGTCCACCTACTGCTGCACATGGCCTTCAGTGTCAAGAAGGTTGCCCACTCCTGGTCTAAGGTGACAGCTTTTCTTTCCACCTACCAGAAGATCTGCTGCTTTAACTAATCTCAGAAACGCATTGCATTCCTTGCAGGTGAACGGAGTGTGCATGGAAGGCAAGCAACACTCTGACGTCGTTTCGGCCATAAGATCTGGTGGAGATGAGACTGAGCTGCTAGTGGTGGATAGCTTAGCGGATGAGTTTTTCAAGAAGTGCAATGTCATCCCTTCTGAAGCACATCTGAAAGGTGAGGCACCCATTCTGGCAGGAATAGTACTAAGGATTGGTGTGATCTAATCAGGGCTATCCATTGCTGTTTTGGACAGAGGGGTGGGTGGCCACATGTCATTGATACTTTAGTTGAGATTCCTGCATTCCAGGGTCCCTTCCAACTCTGCAATTCTATAGTTCTGTGAATCCGGTTCCGGAACTGCAGGACCTCTGCTAAGAAATGGCTATTCAGTTGAGAAAACCCTGCATAGCCATTGTGTGTGTGTTCCTCTTTTTTAAAAGGGGATGGGAGCAATTTTTGATGGTGGAGAAGCTTTTTCCAAGAGGTGTTTCCCTGTGATTAAAGCAGCCCGCAAGCAATAATGCCACAGTAGATGGACCTAGCATGTACTAAACGCCAGCAGCTTCAGTTTGGGGTGGATTATTTCACTTAAAATCAATATTTGAATCTCCACCTTTTTGTTTAAATAAAATGTCCAGGGCATTTTATGCAGCATTTTTTAAAAGACTAATTAAATACGACCTGAATTAAAACACAATTACAGCAGCAGGCGGGTCAGTATGGTACTGTATTGTTCTGCAGCAAATTCAAAAGGGCTTTGTAAATGATGTCTTGGCTTGTTCCTGGAGGAGGTGTGCTGGAATAGGGGGTTTCTATATTTGAAAGACTCTTCCTCTGGTCACCAGCTTCCTAGCTTCTGAAGGCGGCATTCCTGGAGAATGGCCTCAGAAGAAAGGTGCTGGCATCTGGGCAGGTTCAAGTGGGGACGATTGCCTTCTTGTTCGTGTCCTCTGTTTGGAGGGAAGATGGTGTTGGGAAAATCTTTCATCTCTCTGCAACCTGAGAGCATTTAATGAGAGGTGCAGGTGGGTGATTGAACCTGAATCTTAACGTATACAATGACTTTGTACAGGAATGATGCGCAGCTCCAGATAATGTTAGACTCCAGCTCCTTTCGCCAAATGGTCAGGGCTGATGGAGTCCAGCAAATTCTGAAGGGCGACAGGTTCCCCCATCTCTGCTGTACTGCTTCAAAGTCTCAGAACAGAAAAGGCGTACAAAGGCACTGTGTGCACACACACACACTGTCTCACACATATAAAATCCTCTAACCTGTTTGCAGGTCTTCAAGAGGTGCATAGGTTTGTAACGGTGACCTTAGAATTCTTTGTTTGTGTAACTGCCAAAAACTGAGCAGTTGTATAGATGGGGTTTTTCTAAGCATTATCCCTGGACAGCATGATGAGCTTTTGGGAAAAGGTACAGCTTGGTTTGCACGCAAAAGATCTCCGGTTCAATTTCTGACATCCCCAGATAAGGCTGGGAAATACTGCCTTGTCTGAAATTCTGGAAAGCCACAGTCCATTAGTGCAGATAATGCTAATTTAGACTGACCAATTGTCTCGCTCCGTGCTGAGAATCCAGCCTGGAGAATGTTTGCAAGGCACTGTGTATGCCTATGAACTGGGCTCTGCCCGTTACATGCTCCATTGGATCCAATGACCTCTGACCTCTGCGCTGCATAGGTTTCCACCTGATGGGAAAGCACTTGCATGCTCAGCTGTGAAATGGACTTGTTTGCAAGAGCTTGCCAAAGGTCCAGTCGTGACCTTCCTTCTTGCAGTGTGTTACCAGCCGAGCATTCGTTATGCAACAACAGGCTCTCAAGCCTCCAGAACCTGCTGTGGGAACCCCTGTGGGGATGGGTGGGTGGGTCTGAGTGCTGCTTGAGTGATTAATTTGTGAGGTCTCCCAGGAAGCAAGGAGGAAGCTCTCTGGAATCTCTTAATTAATCCTATTAACCTCCCATATTTCTCACCAAAATAGCCTATTGTTGGTGCTATAGTTAGTGCTTCAGCAGGTGTACACATATATTTGTCAATGGCTCCTCGGAATAGCAGAGAATCTAGGATGGAGCGGAGGAGATGGGGAGGTCAAAGGGACAAAGAGTTCCCTCTGCTCTGTGAATCTGACATGAACTCTCCGACAGCAAGAGCTGTTCAACATTGAAATGGACTCCCTTGGAAGGTGGTGGACTCTCCTTCCTTGGAGGTTTTTAAGCAGAGGTTGGATGGACATCTGTCAGGGATTCTTTAGCTGTGATTCTTGCATTGGGACCCTTCCAACTCTATACAGTTGTACCTTGGATCCTGAACGCCTTGGAACTCGGATGTTTTGCCTCCCAAATGCTTCAAACCCAGAAGCGATTGTTCCAGTTTGCGAATGTTCTTTGGAACTGGACGTCCGATGGGGCTTCCACATTTTCTGATTGGCTGCAGGAGCTTCCTGCAGCCAATCAGAAGCCGCACTTTGGTTTCCGAACATTTTGGAAGTCGAACGGACTTTCAGAACGGATTCCGTTCAACTTCCATGGTACGACTGCAGTTCAGAATGGGCTTGTTCTGCTTTTAAAACAGCTCTTTAGTAATCTTACTCCAGTTCTGAGTTTCCAGTCTTGTGTGCTCTGCAAAAACACCCACCCTTGCCATAATAAAATCCCTGTTTTTGTCATACACAGCACCCTGACCATACTGTCTTTATTTTCACCATGAGCTTTTAAATGCGGCACGTAGATTATGAGCCCCAGGAAAACCTTTCGTTTTCAGTTCTTTTGAAGCCCAATGTTTTATCATATTTGTAGAA
Organism: Podarcis muralis; assembly: GCF_964188315.1. Taxonomy (NCBI): domain Eukaryota; kingdom Metazoa; phylum Chordata; class Lepidosauria; order Squamata; family Lacertidae; genus Podarcis; species Podarcis muralis. Next base: position 33,568,156 of record NC_135656.1, read on the forward strand.
GGGCAGGCACCAGCTTGAGGAAATCTGAGTTTTAAAGCAGAGCAGAAGAGCAGGTACAATATTAGTTAATCAATATTAACAGTAGCAGCAGGTACACAAGGTTATTCAGGCCTTGCATCACGTGGACCGTTGTTATAACACAAAGGCAATAATGGGATAATGAATAATGGGAATTATTGCAGGAAAAAGGTTTGGCAGGAGCAGTTAATTGCCGGGGTCTTGGTGATAGAGGTGTATGACCGCAAAGACCCTAGAGTTTGTAGCACATGTAAACTGCTCCGAGGCAAGGTTAGCTTGTGTATGTGTGTCCCTTACAGAAGGGTTTGGTGGTTGTTTTTAAAGCACACTAGCTGAGCTGAGAATTGAACCTGGTGACTTGCAATCAGTTTTTTCCCTACTTCACACAACTGCATTAGCAGCTAAGCAGAGCAGTTCTATAGCTGCTGTTTGGCTCCTTTCCCTGGCTCCAGTTCCACCAGAAGTCGACAAAGATTGAACCCAGAATTTTGGGTGTACAGTGGTACCTCGGGTTAAGTACTTAATTCGTTCCGGAGGTCCGTTCTTAACCTGAAACTGTTCTTAACCTGAAACACCACTTTAGCTAATGGGGCCTCCCACTGCCACTACGCTGCCGGAGCACGATTTCTGTTCTCATCCTGAAGCAAAGTTCTTAACCCGAGGTACTATTTCAGGGTTAGTGGAGTCTGTAACCTGAAGTGTATGTAACCTGAAGCGTCTGTAACCCGAGGTGCCACTGTACATGACTTCTTGTACCTCCTCCCCTTGCAATGCAGCCATCTGCTTTGCTCCATCCCAAGCAAAGACACAGTGATTAGTCGGACACTGGGCTCCTGTAAACAAACTGGAGCGAGTGGGGTGGAGCAGTTCCACATAGCTGCCATAAGTGCCGTTGAGAATTGGTGCGATCTAGTGGACCAGGACTGCTTGGAGCAGGACTGGGGAGATCAAAAGTTCAAATTCCACTTACCCATTAAGCTCACCGGGCTACCTTGGGCCAGGCACTCCTTCACACATCCTTCTCTCTCTTGGTCTAGCCCTACCGCAAAGGGCTGTTGTGAGGATAAGATAGAGGAGGTACTGCGGACTGGGCTCCTTGGACGGAGGCCAAGTGAAAAAAAGAAAAGTAGATAATAACTCTGTGGGTAGGAGCAATTGTGTTTGCTTTTCCCACCTGTCTGCCAAACCAGCCATATGACCGTGTGGTTTGGGTGTTCATACCCCACCCATACAGTGACCGGACAGGAAGTTGCCATGGGGGAAATGGGCTACCACAGCTGTGAATAACAAGGGCCCTTCTTGGGACTGGGCTGCTGTGACAGAACTGGCAGACAACAGTAGCGGCTGCCTAGCTTATCTCCCTGGCTGCTGGCAGTCAGACAAGGGGTCAGGCCAGCTAGCAAAGCCCACCCTTTTGGGTTACAGAAATCCAATTAAAAGAAACAAACGTCGTTTCCAGAAGCTTTTCTTTTAGGAATTATAGGGGCAGAACTACCTAAATCGTATAGAAATTTATTCATGTATGCTACTACAGCAGCAAGAACGTTACTTGCCCCAAAGTGGAAAGAAGCAGAAGTCCCAGTAAAGGAAGAATGGATACAAAAAACTTATGGAATATGCAGAAATGGCAAAACTTACCGGAACAATAAGAAATCAAGATAACAGACTTTTTATAAAAGAATGGAAATGGTTTATTGAATATTTACAGATAAATTGTAAACAGATGAAAACATTAGCAGGATTATTGTAATAACCTGCAGTTTTATAAGAGTATATATTTACAGTAGATAATTAAATGAGCAAGTTAAATGAACTTTGATATGCAGAAGATATTAAAAAATAAATTTAAGGAACCACAGAAAGAGGGGGAAGGGAGTTAACACAGAAATGTTAAATTGATTGTAAAACTAATGAAATGTATAAATTTGAAAAGTATAAATAAAAAACTAAAAAGAAAGAAAAAAAAGTCACTAACTGCATATCGTTGTTGTTTTTTTGTTCCCCTCCAGGTCCCTTGCCAGAACCAGTTGCCAATGGTGATGTGGAGAAGGTAAAGGTTATGCCAAGTGCATGGTTCATTGATGGTCTCTTATGTTGTGTGAAGGCCCCTTTCGACAGTACAGGTTTGCTGGGCGTGCACGTGTAAGGGAAGAAGCACCAAAACGGTGTATACAGATTTTCCTGGCATCTATTCGGCCCACTGGGCCTGCGTGGGCTAAGAAGCTGCAAACTGGATGTAGCTTCCCAATGCTTGTACACCGGGGGTGTTGCACAGACTCCAGGGTGGCAGGTTCTCCGTTCAAGATAAGGTTTTTATTGAAACCCTCAGGTTCTCCAACCCAGAGGCAGGTGCAAAACAGTGGCTCACCCGAGTGGACATATGCTAAGATGCGAGAAACAAGATGCCTCTGGTCTCAGCTGGGGAGTTTTGCAATCAGCTCCAGAACCAAGCCTATAGGGCCTTTTGCACATGCCTGGTTTCTCTCCCCACCTCCTGCTCCGCCAAAGCATTGTTTTCCAGCAATCTAACCTGGGGATAGGAGTGCGGGTGGTGCTGTGGTGTAAACCACTGAGCCTAGGGCTTGCCGATCGGAAGGTTGGCGGTTCGAATCCCTGCGTTGGGGTGAGTTCCTGTTGTTTGGTCCCGGCTCCTGCCAACCTAGCAGTTTGAAAGCACATCAAAGTGCAAGTAGATAAATAGGTACCACTCCGGCGGGAAGGTAAACGGCATTTCCGTGCACTGCTCTGGTTCACCAGAAGCGGCTTAGTCATGCTGGCCACATGACCCGGAAGCTGTCTGTGGACAAACGACAGCTCCTTCAGCCTGTAGTGCGAGATGAGCGCACAACCCCAGAGTCGTCCACGACTGGACCTAATGGTCAGGGGTACCTTTCCTTTACCTCTTAACCTGGGGGTGGGGTGGGGGAGCTTTTCAACTGCTCCTTCTGTTAAAACAGCTGGAAGCTAGAAACCCTTTGCTCATCTCCTGCAAGTCCCCGTTTTACGACTCATAGCTCAGTTGTAGAGCACATGCTTTTGAATGCAAAAGTTCCCAGGTTCATGTCCAGGTAGGGCTGTCAACGATTCCTTCCTGAAACCCTGGAGAGGTGCTGACTGTTGCGGTGGACAGTACTAAGCAGGATGGGCCAACATTACGAGGCGACTTCCTAATCCTAATCTGCCTTCTGTCCATCACTGGTGGACACTGTGCATGAGACCTACGTGCAGTAAGAGCTGCTTCAGGCCCTTAGCTGCCTTCCGTAGCGGAAGTATAAGCCATTCCTCCCTGATGCTGCTAGGAGTGCCTTGCAGCCTGCCTTGATGCCGCCAAGCAGAGATTGACCTCTCGGTGGAGGAGGGGAGGGCAAAGCCCTTGAAGGCACGTCACTCAATTTCCAGGGCCTGCCTCTTGTCACAGAACAGAATGGCCCATTCTTCACCCTGTGGGTGGAATCTCTCGCAGTGGGGGCCGCTGTTTCAAAAGGCCGCGTTACTTCCAGTCTGCTTTGAAAAAACAAAACCTAATTAAACCCAGAGTGAAGAGGAAGCCTCATTAGGAACCTCAAAAGACGGGAGGGCAGGAGGCAGGGATTTCAAATATACATTAAGGGGGCCGGGTGAGGATGTTCCCAGGCTAAAGCTTAAACCGGATAGAGAGATGTCATGCAACTTGTCTACCCGGTGGGTCTGAACGGCAGTTGGGAAGAAGCAGCCTGACTGCATTGCATCGTAAATAAATAAATCCCACTTCCATGGGGTGCAGGAGGGTGATAATTGTTTAAACATGTTTTTTGGTGCAAACTTGCAAGTATAAAGCGCTCTGAAGCACAAGTGTATCTGGCTTCCCGTACTGTGGACAACCTTTCTTCCCTGCCCATTGCAAACTTTCTCCCAGTGTGAGTCTTTTGTCCTGCATGCCTGTCTGCTGGGGTGATGCAAAAATTATCGGAATCCTCATTTGAATTTAGCATCTTGCTGAAACCAGGCTGGTTTGCATATGCTGCTGAACCACAGTTTAGTGTTATAAGCACAAAGCTAGCCTGCCACCGTCTGCCCTGGCTCTTATGGTCCCCTCTCCTCCATCATAGCCTCGAGGAGGTGCTCAGAAACTCTTGCTTCTATTTTTGATTTAACTGCAACTTGCTGTCATTCAAACCAGGGCAAACCATGGTTCATGAAGCAGGCTTTGCTTTCCATAACCATGGTTAATCTTAACTGCAGTTTAGGGTTTGGATAATAAGGACACGGGTGGCGCTATGGGTTAAACCACAGAGCCTAGGACTTGCCGATCAGAAGGTCGGTGGTTCGAATTACCGCGACGGGGTGAGCTCCCGTTGCTCGGTCCGTGCTCCTGCCAACCTAGCAGTTCGAAAGCACGTCAAAGGGCAAGTAGATAAATAGGTACCACTCTGGCGGGAAGGTAAACGGCATTTCCGTGCACTGCTCTGGTTCGCCAGAAGCGGCTTAGTCATGCTGGCCACATGAACCAGAAGCTGTACGCCGGCTCCCTCGGCCAATAAAGCGAGATGAGCGACGCAACCCCAGAGTCTGCCACGACTGGACCTAATGGTCAGGGGTCCCTTTACCTTTAATACCCTAAAATGTGGTTAGACTAAAATGGAAACACTTGGAGTGGGGAGAATGTGAGGCAGGTAGAAGTGCTTAACAGTTCGAGAATCAAGGTTTAGTGTTGCATTTGACCAGAGCCATTGAACGGGGATGTCAAGCAGCAGTTCTGCCAACTGAATGCAGAGAATTTTCTCAGCCTGGGAGTAAGATGGACCAATCTGCTTCCATGCTGCCTTCAGTCACTTCTCAGTCCTGCTCATCTGGCTTTAAGCTCCCTTGCTCAACATTTAAACCAGTTTCATCTGATAACTCCAGATGTTCTTCATGCAAAACCACTTTCCTACGCGGCTGTCATAACTTATATCTTGTCATCTCGTCTTTGCTTGGCATAAACATGAAAGGAAACCTGCTCTTCCAGCGCAGGCCGACTCAGCATCAGCTGCTAATCAGCTTTCCCTACTGGGGGGTTATTGGCACCATTCGGTGGCTGTAGATAGCTCTCTGCTTGCTGGCTTGCATGCAGCCTGTCAGCTTGCCACAGGTGAGCGTGCACCCATTTTCTCAAGAAGAAAGTAGATTTCAACCCTCAGTACCTAACTACTGCTTTTGCAGAGGCTTCAGTTGGATCTCAAAAGATGGATTCCTAGCCACACCTTCGTGACTTTTCTTCTTCTTCAGTAGACACTGTCCAGATCGCTATCTGCCCATGGGTCTTTTCCTTCGGAGCTGGTTTTATTCAAAGGGGTGCCCTTTTTATTTGCCACTTTATGAACATGGGTGTCTCAAGGTAGCACTATAGTGTCACAGAGACATCTCAGAAAGTGGGATGTGGGAGAGCCCACACCCCATATTTTGCATGCAGATAGGTTAGCTGTGATGTTGTCACTGAAAATTTGCTCACGAGAGTGATGATGCAATTGCTTACACTGTTGCTTAATGAAGGTGATAAAGGCCGTCTTAAGATGGTACCTGACTTGGAGCAAAACAGAAACTCTTTTATGTTGCTGCGAAGGGCCGGATTCCTTTTTTATATTCTTGCATTGACAGAGAAGCGCATGGTATTCTGCTCTGTCCCCAAGTAGTGCAAATGCCGCTGCCTTTATCAGTGTAGCTTCAAAAGCAGCCAGAAGTGTGCAGCTTTCCTTTCAGTTTAAGTCCATGTGCCTCTTGTCCTTTTAAAAAAATAATAATGAATAAATCTCACATGGAATGTCCAGAAAGCTGCTGCTCCTTCATCTTCTGAGGAAAAAAGCAGGACAGTTGACCAACTCTGGTGGAAACAAATACACTGAATTGCATTGTAATGATGTAAAGTAGCCGATATCTGAAAAGATACGGAGAACATTATAAGAGCCTTGCTGGATCAGACTAAAGGCCCATTCACCTAGCCCAGGGGTCGGCAAGGTTCACGTTGCCTGAGCTGGTTCACTCACGCGCGTGAGCGCCCACGATTTCCGGTGTCCGCGTCTGCGCAGACGCAATTTCCAGCGCCATGGAGGCAAGTCCCCACGCCACACCGGTTTAGCACGCATGCAGGGACTTGCCGAGTGGGCGGCCCAGTTCAGGGGTGGCTCATGGGCTGGTTAAACGACCCCCATGGGCTGCTTGTAGCCCATGGGCCTTAGGTTGCCGACCCTGACCTAGCCTTTCAGTCTGTTCTCTCCGTGGTCAACTAGATACCTATGGGGGAGCCCTTCCCAGCAGCAGCAGCTGTTCAGAGGCACACTGCCTCTGACAATGGATAGGGAGTAGTTTGCTGTGGTTTCTTCCTTATACCCCACCCCCCTCTTGTTCGAGAAAGAGCACAGCTGGCATTTAATCCTCAGGGATAAAGAGGCTGGAGGATGCCCAGAGCAGGCTTATCAGCCTGCGGTCTGTCAACAGATTATGTGCTTAGAAGTGGGTTTTCTCATACTCCTTATTTCTTTGGTTCCCTCCAAGAAAGGGGCAGGTTGGGATAAATCAGCACTTGTTGGTCCTGGTCTCTGGTCACTGAGGAGAAAAGGCCATTTTGAGAACATTGGGTTCTCCCCACTTTTAGGAAGAGTCTTCCCGGTCTTCTTTTGTTGGGTTCTCCTGACAGTTGTGACCCTCTGGAGAATCCTGTCGTGTGGCTTTGGAGCTTCTTCCCTAAAACCAGAGCTGCTCCCACTGCCCCTTCTCAATGCCCTGAAATATGCAACTGGTGCATTAGAGGGAGAGAGGGCCGGTTATGATGTACCCATCAGCTCTGGGTATGTTTGAGAGCTGGTCTAGCACACTGTCCCAGAGGCCTGAGCTGTGAAGCAGCCGTATGCAGCTGATGATGGCAGCATTCCCTAAATCATGCCAAAGGGGGTAGGAGGAGGAGGAATGTTTTCTTCTGCACAAAAATGTGTGGAACTGGCCAGAATGGGGGGGGGGGGATTCAGGGAAGTGATGCAGTGAGTTCTACTTTTGGCGATTTACAAAATAAATAAATACAGCTTGTTATTTATATAGCGATTGCCCCCCTTTTTTTGTTTCAAATTTCTCTTCCCTTCCCTGTTGTAGGAGATCATCAGAGATGACCAGCCTGAGCCTGTCTTGGAAAGTCCTTCAAGCCCTGAGCCAGTGTCTCCTTCTCCGATTCTGAACGAACCTCACAATGAGGTATGAAAGTAGCCTGGGCACAAAGGGAGGAAAGCCCAGGGATGGGGAGTCCTAAACATGTGGTACAGGCATAGAGCCCCCTCTGTTCATTGAGCATTCATCCTGATTTTGCTGCAGGGTGTTTCCATGGATTCCTCATTATTCATTTGCTCATCCCACACTTTTCGGTGCATTTCCCCATCGCTTTCCAAACTGCAAAAAGTCTGTGTGTGCTTTTAAGTGCATCCGAGGGCAGCACAGCCCTTTAAATCCACTTTCAATACAGAAATCTTAAAGGTATGGTTTATACTTGAGTCCTGCTCACAAGAGCAGAGTCCAGAGGTTCCCTTGATTCTCTACAGAGTTTTCCTTTGCCAAAGACCAGCAGAAATGATTAGAGAAGTTCCAGCTTGTCCATTAGAGAACCATTTGCAAACTTTCAGAGCTTTGGCATTCTTTCTGCTCCCCTGTGGGGCCAGTCATTTTGCGCTGTAAAAATCTAGTTTGCCTGGCAGCAACAGCAATTTGCCCTGGTCTTCAGTGTTCCCATTTTCAAATGGGCAGATGCCTCAATTTCTACAAAGCAAGTAATGAATGTTTAGCATCCCTGACTGGAACCGTGTCCAGTTTTTAATTAAATGGCTGAATTATAATCCAGGCGCTCTGTATCAAATCTGCTTAAGGGCAAAACTGCATATTTTGTTTGTACTTTTTTTCTAAAGCATACTTAATGCTGCCACTTATTATTTTGAAGGGGGAAGGCTATGCAGGGCCCCAGACCAAATGAGGGACCCTCCTGCATTTGCTGCTTGCTCCAAAGATGCCAAAGAGCAATTCTGGGGAGGAAACGAGCAGGGCCCTGATCCAGATAAGGAGGATCGTATAAGCTTGGGGCCCTGGGTGGCTTCTCTTTCTGTTGCTGTCTAATAACAGAGAGCATTCCTCAGTACCAGGGAAAATATCCAAGGTGGCCACGCACATTCACATTCATTTCACAGAAATTACTTAGAAAGTGCCTGCACTTTTTGCCCCATAACTTTCTTTTTTAGGAAGGCCAGAAGCTTTTAAGGAAAGTAAACTTTACTAAAATAAAGAATGAAAGCTCAGAGTCTGGGGCACTTGCCCAGGGGCACCACTGGAAGCCTGGAGATGCTGGGTTCACTACCCCTGCCCAAAGTTGGCCCATTGAAATAAGTGTCCTTATAAGTCCATTCATTGATTTCCACCACCACCACCCATGATTCTCCCCTGAGTATGATTAACATTGGATATTACCCTCAATGTGACACCATTAAGCGTTTTTTCTAAAGTTGGAAATAATTTGACCCTGAAGCAATTGTGATGCTGGCTGCCTGGAAGAAATGTCAGTAGTATCCAAAGGCAACACGATGACCAAATGCAACAATGCGATGTCAATATAAACTCTTTATACTTTCAGAGATTTAGAAGGTTTCTGTTTATTTGGTTTTGCAGAGAGTGCATATTTCATATACTTCATATTGTTCAATGTTCTGTATAGATTATATAAAGAGTTTATATTGACATCGTATTGTTGCATTTGGTCATCATGTTGCCTTTGGACGCTACTTATATTTGTTTGCAACACAGGAGTTTAATTGGAAGAAATGTCAGCCTCTCAATTAAAAAAAAAAAAAAAGACACGTTTCTAGTCAAAGATGTTGAATTCTGATGGCTTCCTTTATAGAAACAGATGTCCTGCTGGCCATTTGCAAAGAACCCAAAGGGAGGGACATACTGCTGCTAATTCCAGGCAAACTAGACTTCGTATGAACACACAAAAGGCTGGTGGGTCAATAGAGTTATGCACAAGGGCCTGCGTTGCAAGCCAGGCTGTGCTGGTGGTCTCTTAGAAAAGTGGCAGCTGGAGACAGTGCCATTGCAGCATACATGAGGCCAGTGTATGGAGAGGGGAGGGAAAGGAAGGAGGAGCAGGGACTGATCCTGCAAAATGAACCCTGTTCATGTTAATGGGTCCGGAGACACCCTGCCTTGTTTGCTGTTGTGCAATGTTGCAGCCTCAAGTGTCGGGTTTGTGTAGGAGGGCTCTCTGTCAACAGCCGCCCGCTTCATCACTCCTCTGTTAGTTCTGTTACTGTGTGAGGCCTGTGGTTTTTAATGTTAGGGTTTTAATATGGGGCAATTTGGTGAAGGGCGGTCTTCAAGCAAAGGGGTAAAAGGAGAAAACAAACTAAACACTGTCCTCAGCATTCATAGGAATCAAAGTAGATCCAGTCAAAAGTTTTGCATACACAACACAAAACACACACACACACACACACACACACACACACACACACACACACACAAGTTCCATTTAGTAATTTCAATGAGATTTAGGCATACCAAACTGCAGAGTTAAATGCAAATCCCATTGGTTTCTGTTAGGAGCTTGTGTTGTGTTGCTCTGTCTGTTGTGCAGCATAGAATCTGGGACAGGGGAGCCTTCTCTATCCAAGCAGTGCTCAGGTAACATGTGCGGGAAGGATCAGAAGAGAAGGCAAGGCCTCTAGCAGAACTTTTCTAATCACCTTTGTTGGGTGTACATCCAGTTCTTGCCCTATCTAGCCCAACAGTCTGTGAAAACACAAGCTTTAATTGCAACATAATGAACATAATTTAATACAGAACAAATGATCGACGCTGAATTACATCAGTCCCTTCTCTGGAACAGTTCTGTGGCCTTCTCTCCCTGAGAATTCTTGTGTGACGCTGAGCATAACTCTCCACGCAATCATCTACATTGGGCTTATATATCCTGTGACTTTTGTGAACTACATGTTTCACTGAGCGCTTAGAAGGACACCTGCAGGCCCTTAACTGGAGCAGCGGGTTAGAGGTTTTCTGGAACTTTTGCTAGATCTAGGTCAAGTGAGAGAGCCAGGGTGTGTGTGGAAATCGACATCACTGGACAAGATTTCCTCATTGGTGACTGGAGCAGAATATGCATGGCTGGTCCACTTTTAATTCTGCCAGGCAACCAAGTGTAAATTATTGGACCTACTTATTTCAATTCACACCTTTCATGTTCACCCCCTCCTTACTCTAGCTTTTAACTAGTTGTGGCATGATACTCCTTCTGACTTGGGTGTGTATGTGGGGGGAAACGTGGAGACAGGGGGAGGTGCAGTTGGGATGGATAGGATGCACAGCTTATTATTTCTGTTATTTTGTAGAGATAAAAACTTCGTGAAAAAAAATTAATTTAAAAAACAACACAATTTAATTGTCATTATATTAAATACGTTGTGCCTCCACTGTTGGGAAGCAACATGCCTCTGAATGCCAGTTTCTAGGAATCACAAACTGGGAGGGTGGGTGTTGCACTTAGGTCTTGCTTGTGGCCTTCACAGAGGCATTGGGTTGGCCATTGTGAGAACAGGATGCTGAGCCTTGATGGGCCCCCATTGGCATAATCCAGCCGAGCTCTTTCTAATGCTCTTAATTTAGCAACAACAACAACCCTGTTAGCAACAGTGGTAGGAAACAAGAAACTTGTGTGAAAAGAAACCTTGGCTGCCTTGGCCTTGAGTTGTACATGGAGGCTTAGGTGGGGTCCGCAGCGATTCCTCTTGGCCAACTTATTCTTGCTTTTTCTCTTTGCTGCCCAGTCACCCTTGCAGCTCAACTCTCAAGAGAAGGGAGAGAAGCACAGCTCCGTATCCGACCCAGTTCTTGACTTGGACATCCCGCTGGCCGTGGCCAAGGAGCGAGCTCACCAAAAACGCACCAGCAAAAGGGCGCCGCAGATGGACTGGAGCAAGAAAAACGAACTCTTCAGCAACCTGTGAAGTATCCCATCCCGCAAGCCGGGAGGAGGGGCAAGGCCCAGCCAACCTGACCAGCTTTTTCTCCTGCCCCTCCATTTTTTCCCCTTGGAGGAGGGGTTTTTTCCCCCCACCCACCCACTCCCCTCTTCCCCTCTCTTTGCCAGGGGAACAGGGGCAGGATCTTACACTGTCCTCTGTAATCTGAAGAAAAACAAAATGGCATCATGACTACTCCTGCACAATTCTGGAGAAGCAATTCTATTTTTTAAAAAAGAGAATGACGAGACACTTTTATACACTGTCTATAAATAGCTGAGTAAGTTCCATGTGAGTTTGTGGTGAGGGTTTCTGTGAGCCTGAAACTAATGTGGTGTCCATATTGAGCCCATGGAGGGGGTGGAGGGAGAGCGTACTGTGGCCTGTTAGGTCTGAGGAGAAACATGCTGATCTTTTGTTCTCTCCCCACCCCACCCCCCAATTCAATTAGATTTTTTGTGGGAAACACATGTTCAGAATAAGGTTTTTGAGGTTGCCAGGGTTGGGGATTGAGGAGAAAAACTTGTGGTGCTTAGCCCTTCCTAAATTCAAAGTGGTATCTGAAACCAGCCACCTAAAACCAATAGCCCCATGTAGGTTCTCATCGCAGAGATACCCTGTTGGATGCTGACTTGAGCCTTTCATTAAATTTGAGTGCTTAAAACCCTAATTTTGACTTCCAGCAGCCATTGGGTGGGGGTTGTGAGCACACGTCCTCTCCTCTTCACAAGGAACCGTTTTCCTTTGACTGGAATGTCTGTCCCTGACACTCCATTTTTATTTTTATTTTTAAAAAGAATTTTCTTTAAAGCAATCAATGGTAAAATTATCTATGGGGCAAGACCCATGAACTTGTTGCACCACTTCCTGTATGTATTTCAAAGCTTTCTGATGGTAAGACGGAACCCTTGGAAACTGCTCTGACTGGAATCCTGCGGGGGGTGGTGTGGTTCTTGTTTTGGCTGAGAGGGGGGAATCTTCTGGTCTATTACAGCAACTGAAAGCAGCCAGGAAATAATATCCTGTCTTCAACTCTCATTCCTGGAGATGGAGCCAATCAGGGTTTTTTTTAAATGATAATGCTTAATTAACAGTTTATATATAAACTGTTTCATTTTCTGGAATGTTTTCTAATTATAGCTCTCTTTCTCCTCTGTCTGTTGTGTATGTTATGGAAATTATTCCTCCTCTACGGATGTGTTTTGTTCTTGTTTTCCTTGATTGTTTGTTATGAAAAATGCAAGAGAAGAAAAAAAAAAGAACCCTGTTTACCAGAAGGGGAAAAGTCACCTTGATTTTGTTTGTGTGCGTGTGCTTATTTTACGTTTAAATCTTTGTAAAGTTCCAGAGCCTTGTGGGATAGCTCAGCACAGCATGTGAGCGGTCAACCCCTCCTGGCCTTCCAGCCTCGCTCTCAATTCATTACCAGGAGCTGGTTCATGTCAACAGGATGAACTCCAGTACAATAATGCCACCACCCAAGCCTCCAGCAGAATCTTTCTTGGTTCAACTTACATATTCACGATGACCATTTGTGCAGGTCAGGGTGGAGATGAGAGTGGGGATGTTTCTGGGGGTGAGTTGGAACCTATACCAATCTCCAAGCCCAGCAATCACAATCGGCACCACCATTCTTATTTCAGTTTATATCCTGCCCTTCCTAAGAAGCTTGTTTTGCAACACTTTTTCCTCCCCTGGGGGAAGGCATGCACAGTTTCGCTGTTGCAACAGCCATGCATTTCAGGCCGAAGCCATATTGTTAGGGTGGCCATTAGGAAAAGCCTTGGCAAGGAAATGCACCGGGGGGGGGGGGCTGCCTTACCCACCCAATCCCGTGCCACCCATTTTTCTCATGTGCTCACTGGGGCATGGAGTTGTTTTGTCCAGAGGGGGATTTGCATTTGCGGGATTGCCAACTGTTTTAAAAGCAGTGGGTTTCTTGAGAGCTGCATTGAATCTTTTACACTGCTGCTCCTTTGTTGCTGTACAGAGAAGAACCAGCAGCTTCTGTAGAACTTGACCAGCTTTCTTTTTATAATAACAATAACAACAAATTTGTGCAAAGAGAACCAAGTGGGCTGTAAAATGCCGTGCATTGAGCTCAAGAGCAGCTGTTACCCAGGAAAATCAGGCTCAAGCTGGTCTCTGACCGTAATAATAAATTATAATAATAATAATAAGAAACTCAGGGTTCTTCCACACTTCCTTTTGTGCTGCATTTTTAGGAAACAGGACTGGGTTTTCCGTGTGTGTGTGTGTCCCTGTGTTTTACCACTGAATCAGAGCAACTGGCAATTCCAAAAGGCTGCCTAATCGGCAGAACTGGCAGGTAAGTTCGTACAGTTGCAAAGAGTGCACAGTAGGTTAGAGACCATAAAGCAAATTTGCCAAGAGGCCACTTGTGAGTTGCTGAAAGCATCAACATGTTCTTCTGCTCTGGTGACCGAATGGCTAATTCTGTGCTATGCATGGCTAATAAATGACTGAAAATATAAAATAAAAGCACCAACCAAGCAATTCTCATTGGCACCTTTAAAAAAGGGGAGGGGGAAGGGACAATTTGTAGAATACTTTTAACAGCTTGGATGTTTTAGAAAATAAATTACTCCAGGCCATATAGGTGCGAGTTTTATAAAATTGCTAGTGTGTGTGTGTGTGTGTGTGTGTGTGTGTGTGTGTGTGTGTGTTCGTTCCCCTCCCCTCCAAAGTATCACTGCAGGTTCCTGATTGTGAACAGCAATTTCTCTCTGCCACTGTCTAACCCTGATTCAAGTGTGTCATCTCACTTTATTGGCCGAGGGAGCCGGCGTACAGCTTCCGGGTCATGTGGCAAGCATGACTAAGCCGCTTCTGGCGAACCAGAGCAGCGCACAGAAACGCTGTTTACCTTCCCGCCAGAGTGGTACCTATTTATCTACTTTCACTTTGACGTGCTTTTGAACTGCTAGGTTAGCAGGAGCAGGAACCGAGGAACAGGAGCTCACCCCGTCGCTGGGATTCAAACCGCCAGCCTTCTGATCGGCAAGTCCTAGGCTCTGTGGTTTAACCCACAGCGCCACCTGCGTCCCTTAGGTCTGTTCCTTAGCAGAATTCAAAATGCTAGTGCTACTTTCACATCAACTTGCCTCTTTAAGATCTTCCTGAGGCCCATTTTCCAATTCCTCCATCCCCTGCAAGTGGTGACAGACTTTTTGGTGGTGGCCACTTGTGTTTTTTACCTTCAAGGGGATTTTCATTCTGTAATGGTGTCCTTCAGATGTTTTGAGCTACACCGTGGCTGTGCTGGCTGGGGTTGATGGGAAGTTTTAGTCCAAAAGACTAAAAACTACTCCAAGAGGTTCCTATCCTCACTCCCAGCTGAGAGCCACAGGTTGGGAGAGTCCTTTAGTAAGCTGAAAGGTTCGAATATCTCTGCAGAAGGTGGAAGCAAACCCATACACTTCAACTGGTCCAGATGAGAACGCTTCTGACTGGCTAGCCTTTCCCTGATGTAGAAGCACAAGGAAGCTCCCTTGTACCAAGGCAGGTTCAATCCCTGTACGGTACAACTGCACTTTTGCAGAGAGTTGGACTACATGATCCTCAAGGTCCTTTCCAACGCTACGATTCTATTCAGGGAACGGCCATAGCAAAGTGGTAGAGCATCAGTTTTTCCTGAAGAAAGTCCTGGGTTCAATTCCTGGCATCTCCCAAGTAGACTGGGGGGGGGGGGGGATCCAGTCAGAAAGCCATGGAGTGCTGCTGCCAGACCAGTGCCAGATGGACCAATGGTCAGCTTTCTATATGTACCATAGGTCCACCTAGCTCATAACGACAAAACAGAATAATCTTACCCTTTCCGCCTTTGATTTTGTAGACGAAATTTATACGCGATGCAGAATAATTGCTTGAGAATGCTAATCCCAGGGCGATTAGCTTCAGCCACAAAAACAGCAGGGGCTGGAGGGGGGCCCAGTCAGCCCTTCCATGGGTTAATAATGTCTGTGGATTATTAAAGTGCTGTAATCCCCATGGTTAGGAAAGGGGAGGGAGGTTGGCTATATCAGCTCTATAATCTCTCCCTGACTGGGAAGGCTCCCCAGAGAACTCTTCCCGTAAGCTCCACTGATCGTTCTAGTGCGTTCCCCCTGCAGCACGGAGAGAGTCTTAGCGTGGGATGCTTGCTCCTAAAGACAATATGAGAGGCATCCGTTACAAGCTGTCACAACTCCATTGGCGTCACAAGATGCTCTGTAGGCACCTCCCTGCAAAATGCCCCATCTAGGAATGTGGATGCCCCACTGAACAATGATGGCTGGCCAACTGGCTGATAATAGATAAATGCAACTCTTCTTTGCAAAAGGGCTGAGAGATCTGGCATCTATTGAGAGTACACTATAGGTGGGTGGAGAGGCAGTAGGTACCGTACATTCTTCTAAATAAATAACTAAAGTTTGACAGTTCTCTTTGGGGCCATAACAAATGTGACGACAATCACATAATTCGTTATTGTGGTGAATAAGTTATTACGATTAACAATATAATTTTAATGATTATAAGCAATGAATAATTAGTAATTGTATCATTTTAAAATAAATAAATAGCATCAGTGTGCATATTTGAATCCATATCATTTATATTTTATTAAGGTGATTTCAGTTAAATAAGAGTGATACAGAAAAAAAGGAAAGTGAGAGGGAGAAAAACAACAAGGATACTTATAAAAGAGAAAATATACCAAAAAGAGCAATATATGATACAGTATTCCTATACATTCCTGTATAAAGTGGTATAGTGTTATTGTCCTAGTGCTTATGTAAATGTTAATAGCCTGCTACATTTTGTATAAACTCATTCCAAATGTTACCGTATTTATCCATACAGAGTCTGTGCCCGTAAACAGTTCATAAACTGCCAGTGATGTCATATCACAAGTCCATTGATTGAAGGGTATCATATCTTTATTTTTCCAATTCCTCAATAGCAATCTCTCGGCCACCATTAGGGCACGGAAAATCCATTTCCATTGTCCCGTTGATCATTTCCATATTTGAATCCATATCATGAGTGCAGCAGGGAAGAGTGGGTTTAACAGTTTCCCCCCTAACATCCGCGGCCCCAATCTGGGTTTTCTGTCTCCCCCGCCCCCACATTACCACTATTTTGATCAGGAGAAAAGCTCTACGTAGAGAGTAGCCAAATGCCCTTGTTCCAGAAACAGATGATCTCTATTTGTAGATGCCCATCAGGGTTTTGTATACATTGGGGCTGAAAATGCATTTTTGCCAGATTAAGCACAGCAAGACAGATGGCTTTCAATGGGTGCGAATAAACCGTAGGATAATAAGCACAAAGATCATTGATGGATTTGACTGGACAAGAGTACACACAGAGTGCGCCCAACAAAGCCTACATTCCTGTGCATGCTCTACCTACAGTGAAGACAGTGGAACTTCTTTTTGAGTAATGGAATGTGCATAGGATTGTCCCAGAAGCCGCATAACTTGCAGCAGGGAAAACCTATAAGGGTCATGTTCCTCAGACGATGCAGTCTGTTCAATCTTATGGATAGGTTTTGTGGAATTTCAATCTGCAAGTGCAATGCATCGGTTTGTTTTGGCGTGGACCAAACCATTTGTATTCTTGCTGTTTTGATCTAGAGAGGTGGTGTCTCTTAATTGCATCTGTAGTCTTGTTAACCACTCTCGCCCAACAATAAAATTGGACTGGCTGGCTGGCTGACATTTAGTGGGGGAGCTGGGCAGTCCTGAGGGATGTTTTATTGATAAGTAGACAGGGTAACTCTGGGTGGTGGTCCACAAAGTTTTACTCAGAGTAGACCTACTGAAATTAATGCACCCAACTTAGGGCTCATTCTGCTTTTTGCCCCCTGCTTTCTAGGCTTTAAAGCACAGTGTCCGAGTGATGTTTTTCTTTTTACCCAGCGCTGTCCCCACAAAAACTTGCTCCTTAACACTGAATCAGAACAAATGGCAATTCAGCATTGTTCCATGAAGAAATCCTACTCACATATTGTCACCAAGTGACAGTCCACTAGCCACAGAGTGACCAACAGGGTTTCCACAGAAGATCTTAAGTCTTGGCTTGGTCTCTGTGCTCTGGAAGTAGGTCTTCTAGGTACTTTGTTTTGCTGGTCCCATACTGTGGAGCACTCTCCCAGCAGAAATGAAACGGGCATCCTTGCTTTTGACTTTCAGGCATCTCTTTGAGACTTTTTTGTGTGCCCCCAGGACTTTGCAGCTGCTTTCATATTTTTTAAAAATAAATTAGTCATTAATCATGGCATTATTTGCCCTCCCCTTGCCTTAAAGTAGCACCTCCTGGGAGCTGGAACACACATCTTGCTCCACGGCTGCCACCTTGTGGCACGTGCTTGGCACAAGTGTCTATAACATATTTATAAAGGCCTCTTTGATACTATGCACTGAAAGCAGTATTGTACCACTTTAAACCATTGTGGCTCCCTGCAAAGAATTCTGGGAATTGTAGTTTGTTAAGGGTGCTGAGAGTTGTTAGGAAACCCTTTTTTTTCCTGCACAGAGCTGAAACAAACAATCCCACTTCCTGGGGAAACTCTACTTCTCAAGATTCTTTTGGGGGAAGCCATCTCTTGACTGGCATTTTGGCAAATGCAAGTAGATGTGGAGAAGGAGAAGGAGAAGAAGAAGAGGAGTTTGGATTTGATATCCTGCTTTATCACTACCTGAAGGAGTCTCAAAGTGGCTAACATTCTCCTTTCCCTTCCTCCCCCACAACAAACACTCTGTGAGGTGAGTGAGGCTAAGAGACCTCAAAGAAGTGTGACTAGCCCAAGGTCACCCAGCAGCTGCATGTGGAGGAGCGAGGAAGCGAACCCGGTTCACCAGATTACGAGTCCATTGCTCCTTACCACTACACCACACCGGCTCTCAGGAGTAAGGATGCTTTGGTGGTTCCCAAATCTACTGGTTGCAGGAACATAACAGATGGGCTTTCCGGGCCACTAACTGTGGGACCTGGGTATAACAGCAGGGTTGGGGTTGGTTTTTTTTGGGGGGGGATTCACTTCTGGATCAGGAGATGGCATCAACAACTAAAGAATCAAGCCCAACTAAAGAATCATAGCAAGAAAAATTGATGGACTATGCAGAACTGGCAAAACTGACATACAAGCCACGGGACAAGGACAACTGTGACTTTAAAGATGAATGGGAACCCTTTACAAAGTATCTGAAGATGCAACCAAGCAAACTGGACTCCTTGGCTGGCTTTGAATAAACATTCACAAACTATTTATTGATAATCAGCTAAATAGTTTGAAGATCTATACAACTGTGTAACATGCAGAAAACAGCATTTTTAGAGAAATCAAAGACTGGAACTGAGGGAAGTCGGGGGTGGGGGTGGGTGGTTTCTGTGGGGGGAGGGGGAGGGAGGGAGGAAAAATGGGGGGGAATAAGGATGATATGTTTCTGGATAATATGTTTTGTTTTAATTTTGAATTAAAAAGTTATTTTTTTTTAAAGGAGATGGCATCAACAAGTAAGCCTATTCAGCCTGGTACAAACAGATCGCTCCCTACTACCTCTACAAACCTGTTTCTTACCTGGATTTGTAGCCATTTGGGGTTGCTGTTTACCCAATTAAAGATCTGTTTCTGCAGTTTGCTGCTGCTTTAGTTTAGTGAGCCAGGGCAAGCCCAGTTTAGTGGGGATGTTCTGAGTCTTCGGTTAGCAAGCATCTCACTCCAGGGAGCTCACAGGACTCTGTAAGCAGGAGAGGGTGCGCAGGGGTGAGAGCATCAACTGTCCAGGGCCATTTTCCTATTCCTGAGGATCACTGTGACGGAAAGTGCCAAGTAGACCGGAGGTTGGTTGGTGGTGCAGTGCCGTGGAATTCCACCAGAGTGATAGGCTTACAAAGTACTGGGCCGGAGCCTCGTTCTGATTGATTGGCTGTGGGTACAGTTAGCCAGAAGGGGGTGGAGACAAGCACTTTGTGAGGGAAAAAGAAAAGGCAGCTGAGAGTTTTTGGTTCTTGGGGTTCAAGAGGGATAAGAGTATAGCTTCTGAGCTGTGTGTGTGTAATTCGCCCTGAGGAAATATCTACAGCCAGGGAAAGAAGTTCTGATCTTAGAGTGATAGTGCCTTTTAATAGTATACAGACAAGTGAGAATTGGGGAGCTGAATTTGAGGCAGGAGAAGTGGAGTTGTGAGGGAACAATTTACTTGGGTCTCCATTCAGCCTGAGGGGGGGATAGATTTTCTGGAGAAAATCTTAAGTTGTTTATTTAACATCTTGTTCAGAATTGGAAGCCTGTGACAACCACTGAGTGAGTGAGTGAGTGAGTGAAAACACACACACACAAAACAACAACCACACTTTCTTGAAAGAATTCTATTTCCCAACACAGCGTTCGTTTTACCAATTTTGTTGTAAAATTATTATTTTTTTCCTGCTTAAGTTTCCAAAGTCTCCAAGCACCCGTTTCTTAAAAAGCAAAAATAGCCAGTAAGTAGTAAGAGGAGGCACACCCCAGAGCTTTAACATCATTTCCTTCTGCAACACAACCCATGACTGTAGAAATTCTGTTTTCTATATAAATTTATTTATTTGGTTTTTCAAATTAAGATTTTACAGAAATATATCAAACATAAATAATAAAAACAAGATTCCAAGGAATTTCCTGGACTTCCATCCTCCCCTTTGTCGGTCCTATTATTTCCTTCTACATCTTTTATGATGATCCAGATCTTTTACATCTCCATGGTGTCCAGAATTCACCCTTAAACTACAAGTGATATTCCAATCCTGCTAACAATTTTAACTACTGTAGAAATTCTTGTGTGTATAATGCAAATGTTCTTAGGTCAGCCTGGTCTTTGTGAGGGCAGCAAGTGTCGGGTGCTAGGAAAATGAATTGTTGTGCCTGACACCCCTCAATAAATCCTACATGTGGAAGTATTTTTATGCTATTCATATTTACTTGAGAACAAGTCCCACTGACTCTTAGGTCCACACACACACATTTGCACTGTTAAAGGCTGTGTACACACTCCTGTTTACTCTGCAACCAGTGCAGTCTCACTGCTAGTTTGGGAAGTGGCCACAATCCATAGTTCTCCTGTACCTGTCCTGTTATTTCTTATGAAATACTGCATTTTGATGTGTTTTTCCACAATTTGAGGGGGAAAAACCCACCTTAGCTGTGATTTAAGCAGGCAATGTGCATGTACACAGCCAAAGAGTGGTTGTGAACCATTTGGCTTCATTCACAACTGAGAAAATGGCCCTTCCTAAACCCAGGGATGGGGAACATTTTTGCAGACCAGGGGCCAACTTCTGGGAGCTGCATGCCAACGGGTAGACAAGACCAGAGGCAAAAATGGGTGGAGTAATTAATACAAATTTCACCTTTGTACAGCAGGCTAGTTTGGACACACACACACACACACACACACACACACACACACACACAGAAAACCAACCCCCTCTATATTCCATCAAGGCAAGCGAGAGGCATGATCAGAGTTCAAAGACACATTCTAGCTAGGCAAAAACACTGAAGGAAGTTTGGAGGGCCACATTCCTTGGCCTGAGGCTCCCCATCCCTGCCCTAAACTTCTGTCTTCTGTAGGTAAAAGTAACTTGTTGGCTAAGAGGACGGTGGTGCAACCTTCTGCACACCTGCTGCTTAGATGTAAGGCTCCTTAGATTTCAGGGATACTCTCAGGCCAGCGAGTGCAAGGTCAAATCTCAAACACATCAAGGAATTTTTTTCCGTGCAATGAATCTTTTCAAATTCCCCTGCCTCTTCTCTCTCTGCCAGCTCTGCATGTTGGAAACTGCTTGTCTGCTTGTTAGGGAGGGAAGGGAATATGCTACACTTCATAGAATCATAGAGTTGGAATAGACCACAAGGGCTATCGAGTCCAACCCCCTGCCAAGCAGGAAACACCATCAGAGCACTCCTGACATATGGTTGTCAAGCCTCTGCTTAAAGACCTCCAAAGAAGGAGACTCCACCACACTCCTTGGCAGCAAATTCCACTGTCGAACAGCTCTTACTGTCAGGAAGTTCTTCCTAATGTTTAGGTGGAATCTTCTTTCTTGTCGTTTGGATCCATTGCTCCGTGTCCAGTTCTCTGGAGCAGCAGAAAACAACCTTTCTCCCTCCTCTATATGACATCCTTTTATATATTTGAACATGGCTATCATATCACCCCTTAACCTCCTCTTCTCCAGGCTATACATGCCCAGCTCCCTTAAGCCGTTCCTCATAAGGCATCGTTTCCAGGCCTTTGACCATTTTGGTTGCCCTCCTCTGGACACGTTCCAGTTTGTCAGTGTCCTTCTTGAACTGTGGTGCCCAGAACTGGACACAGTACTCCAGGTGAGGTCTGACCAGAGCAGAATACAGTGGCACTATTACTTCCCTTGATCTAGATGCTATACTCCTATTGATGCAGCCCAGAATTGCATTGGCTTTTTTAGCTGCCGCATCACACTGTTGGCTCATGTCAAGTTTGTGGTCAACCAAGACTCCTAGATCCTTTTCACATGTACTGCTCTCAAGCCAGGTGTCACCCATCTTGTATTTGTGCCTCTCATTTTTTTTGCCCAAGTGCAATACTTTACATTTCTCCCTGTTAAAGTTCATCTTGTTTGTTTTGGCCCAGTTCTCTAATCTGTCAAGGTCGTTTTGAAGTGTGATCCTGTCCTCTGGGGTGTTAGCCACCCCTCCCAGTTTGGTGTCATCTGCAAATTTGATCAGGATGCCCTTGAGTCCATCATCCAAGTCGTTGATAAAGATGTTGAATAAGACCGGGCCCAAGACAGAACCCTGTGGCACCCCACTAGTCACTCTTCTCCAGGATGAAGAGGAACCATTGATGAGCACCCTTTGGGTTCGGTCAGTCAGCCAGTTACAAATCCACTGAGTGGTAGCATAGTCAAGACCGCATTTTACCAGCTTCTTTCCAAGAATATCATGGGGCACCTTGTCGAATGCCTTGCTGAAATCAAGGTGGGCTACATCCACTGCGTTCCCTTCATCTACCAGGCTTGTAATTCTGTCAAAAAACGAGATCAGGTTAGTCTGACATGACTTATTTTTCAGAAATCCATGCTGACTATTGGTGATCACAGCATTCCTTTCTAGGTGCTCACAGACTTGGAAGCTCTCGCTGGCTGATCTGAAAGTAGCTGGACAAAGCGTGTAGGAGTTTCTGAGAGGCCCCTGCTGTGTGTGGGGGTGTGTGTGGATAAAGAGAGGGAGAGCTGATGGAAAGAAAGCAGCCTGCAGTTGTGCGAGGAAAGGCTTTTGGCTCATCGTCATCCACTGCACAGCTCCAACCAAAGCCGGCATATCAGGAACAACCTCCTACAGGACTTGCTGACCTTCCCTGGGAATTGTTGCAAGTCCCGAAGCAGCCAGGCCATCTCCACTATGTAGCCAAGCCAAGTCTAGATGGAGGATTCAAAGTGTGCTTTTAATTCTTGGAAGGCTCTTTTCTTTTAAACTAGAGCACCAGGACAACGCATCAAAGGAATGCAATATAATTTATGGGCTTAACTGCAGGATGGCAATAGTGCTGCCATGTCAACTGAGGACAACGGATGACAGCGGCTGGGGAAGGGAGGTGATGAGGAAGAAAAAGGATTTATAAGGTATAACTTGGTGGGTGTGAGCATCTGTGCAAAGCAGGATTCCCTTAATCTAAACTCCCGAGCTGATGAAAAGTCAACAAACAGCATTAGAAGTTGTCTTCCCCCCTTTGTGGGGGAGATAACAATTTCTCCGCATTTTTTCGAAGTAAATGGAGCAGTCAAGCTGGATCACAGCTTCCTCTCTTGTTGCTTTTGTGAGCTGAACAGGGTCAACAGGCTGGAAGGCAGTCTCAGCTAATTCACTTTGTGCATATGTGTGACATACCGTTTGCCACATTAGTCCTTCATGGTGGCGCTTCCTTGTTGGATGGCAGTGACATGGCATGCCAGGTGGTGATAAGACTCTTTGCAAGGAGTGTGCAACTTGTGGCACTGCTGAACGTATGCCAACACAGCCATCGTTTTTGTAGATGAGAAGAAGCCAAATGGGTCTGGATATGATGAAGTGGCTATTCCGAGGCACCTGCCATGCTTTGGGCACAACTTGGTCATATTTATAGTAAACTCGTTGCGACTTGCTTGACTTCCTCCTCTGCCTCTTATCTCCTGCTTCTCTTAAAAATGATTTGAAGCAGAGAGTGAGATTAAACACATTTGTGCAGTGGAGGGCTGTAGAAAATCCACCTGGCAGAAATTTGAAAAGAGCAAAGTAGCAAAGTACATTTGTGGTCAACAGGAAGGTAAAAATTACTGTAAATCTAATAGCTTTCTCTACATGGATTTCCCAAGAAATCAAATTACAGCAAAGTGATCCTTTGTTTGATTTCCTCCTTCTGCTTAGTTAACTCAGTGCCATCCAATATATCGCCCTACCTGAGAAACAGGGCAGGGAACTAGAGAAACCATTGGTTTGAGGAAGCAAGGCTTTTTGTTTGCATTGCGAATTAAGCCAGAA
The DNA here is from genome assembly GCF_964188315.1 of Podarcis muralis. NCBI lineage: Eukaryota > Metazoa > Chordata > Lepidosauria > Squamata > Lacertidae > Podarcis > Podarcis muralis. Next base: position 33,591,721 of record NC_135656.1, read on the forward strand.
ATACTTTGGAAATAGTAGCTTGGCAGCAGTGGGGCAGATCTGAAAAACGCTGTTTGGTTTTGTGCTGTTTGGTTTTGCTTACCATGGGTTTGCACTGCTTCACCACACTAAATAAGCTCTGGCCTTCCAAAGAAACAGTAGCCAGTAGGCCGCCTGACCACAGGGCTATCTTCTGCCATTCCAGTGCCCTCCTCTGTGTGGCCCTACTGCTTTGCAGTCTCTGCACAGGTGAAATGTCAACATTTCCAGGGGACAGTCCTGCACCATCATCATCAGCAGCGGAAACAGGAGCTAAGGCGAAGCCACTCAAGCAGTGGAGCTCTGCTAAATGCAAGGTAGTAGATCCTTGGAAAGGCCGAAGCCAGGGGCTGAGGGAAAAGGAAAGGCACCAGGTTTCAGAGGGCCTTGGAGGAATGAAGAGGGCGACCTTGTTGATCAGAGCCAGATGCCAACAGGAGAAGGAAGGGGCCCTGGCAGTCCTGTGTCCAGCAAAGTGTGCCTGCACAGTCACAGCGGTGAACTGCTCTCATCTTGGGTTGCTGGAAATCCCAACAGAAGATCCCTGCTCACTGAACAAAACAGTCCTGTAAGTAAGCTGCTGGGGTGTTTTTGCTCAGCGATATCCAGTGTGTATTGCGGGGCGGGAGTCAGAGGGATGCTTTAGAGATTGTAGTAGATGCTCCTTTCCCTGCAAGCCTGTGATGACTCACAGGGAGGGAGGTGAAGCATGTTCACTGGTGCTGAGTGGTGCCGTCTCATGGGAGGAAGCATTGCGAGAATGTTTGGGTCAGATGGAGCTGACCCTAGGAGCTTGCCAAAGAATGCTCGCTCCTCTGACTGCACATGTTGGCTCCTGACCCCTTGGCTCAAGGCACAGAGCCCTCAGGGAAAGAGACCGGGAAGAAAACAGCCATCGTTATTTTTTCGAGGCAAATTACCACCGAGCAACCACCCTTGAAAGGGTGTACAAAGCGCCAATGTCTACCTCACAAGGGAATCCCACATCCTCTCATTTGTAGGTCTGTAATCACATGTACAGGGCCAGAATCAAAGTCAAAGGAGGTTATCTGTACAGTTGTGATGATCTGGGATGCTGTGTGATTTACAGTTTGGGCTACCAGCACAATCACTTCCACACAGCATTTTATAATATAATAATAATTTATTATTTATACCCCGCCCATCTGGCTGAGTTTCCCCAGCCATTCTGGGCAGCTCCCAATCAAGTGTTAAAAACAATACAGCATTAAATATTAAAAACTCCCTACACAGGGCTGCCTTCAGCTGCTTATTTCCTTGACATCTGATGGGAGGGCATTCCACAGGGCAGGCAACACTGCCGAGAAGGCCCTCTGTCTGGTTCCCTGTAACCTCACTTCCCGCAATGAGGGAACTGCCAGAAGGCCCTGGGCGCTGGATCTCAGTGTCCTGGCTGAATGATGGGGGTGGAGATGATCCTTCAGGTGTACAGGACTGAGGCCTGGTTTAAAGTTCTCTTAAGGCAGGACTATGTATTGACATTGTGGGGCTTGTTTCACATGCCCATGTTGCTTCCGCGAATTCCACTTTGTCCTGCCTAGCCTCCTACCTTTTATATGATACTAATAAGATGATTCTCATACATCTGCATGGCTGACAGTCTCCCTTCATCATATCTAAGGGAACACCTGGGGCTCATATTATGTTAAGAATAGGAAGGAATGCCTCAGCAGTAGGGAGCCAGTTTGCACTGTGAACTGATCACCATGGAGAACAATGTGGCATGGTACTGTATTGAACCAAACTGCTGTTTGCCAGACATGGCTTGTGAGATGCTGTTAACAAATGTCACTCTTGTTTTGAATGCAGTGATCTTTCACATAACCGCCTGAGTATAGTCCGAAGAGAGGAGCTTGCTGGGTACCCCAACATCCAAACATTGTAAGTGAATTCCTGCACAAAACTCCTCCAGCATAGTGCTGCAAATCACTTGCCACGCCATCCCTATTTGTGAAATCCCAAGATTACTGTCCCCATTCCAACTGTGTGAATATGGGGATTATAAATACCCAAGAAATGTCAATATGCACCAAAAAAACCACTTTCCTTTTCAGCTTCTATAATCCAGGGTGCCTAGGCTGTTGCTTTCCAGATGTTGTTGGATTATCATCCCTGAACATCGGTCACACTGGCTGAGGCTCAGGGAAACAGCTGGTGGGGAGATTGGCTCAGCGCAGGTGCTGGTTCATTCACACTATGCCAACCTCCCCACTGCCTCACCCCTTCCCACTGGGAGCTCCTGCTGGGGCTGATAGAAGTCCAGTAATACCTGGAGGGCTACAGGTTCCACACACCTACTTATAATAATAAAGTCCAAACTGTAGAGTTTGAAATGAACTTGGTAGGTTTGCAATCATAGAAATGATTTTCCAATTTAGTCTTAATTACAAAATCTGGCGGCTAACAGAATGTCTAAATTCTGGTTGTTAGTAGTTTGTTAAGGGTTGCTGGGAATTGTAACTCTGTGCGGGACAAACTACAGTGCCCAGAATTCTTTGAGGGGTGTGTGTGCTTTAAAGGCACTGTGTGCACTCAGTCGTAGTAACTCTTTTGAAGTTTACTGCACCAAGAAACAGGACTTGAAGTTTTCTGATTACCCTACCGTTATCATCATGCTGCTTCGCACTGATGAACACTTTCCCTGGACCTTGCAATTTCTTCCAACATTTCTTTGTGATCTCAATTCTGCAGGGACCTGAGCTTCAACTGCATCCACACCATTGAGGAGGGAGCCTTCCACTACCTGGGCAAACTGAGGACTCTGTACGTACCATTATCTGGCACAATCTCTTCTATGAATCTTCCCCCTTTACGTACCCCTCACACCCTGCCTAAAAACCACATGCGGAAACCCTTTGGCCTGCCAGATAATGGCCAATGACCAGGTATGATGGGAGCCAGCCACATCTGGAAAGCTATTGGTTCTCTGTTGGTGTCATTACAGAAAGATGTCAAGGAGATTTGTTCCCTTATTAGTAGTTGCCTTGATAGGTTTCACTCAGTGGTGAGGAGCCTGTGGTCATCCAGGTGTTGTTGGACTCCGGTCCCATCACTCCTAGCCAGCAGGGCCAGTGGTCCATGATGATGGGAGTTGCAGTCTAACAACATTAGCCATGCATGAGAGGGAGGTACCGTATCTTCAGGCTCAGGGGAAGCTCAAGGTCTGCAGAAGTACAAAAAATGGAATGGAGTATTTTGGGAAAAGGCAACACTTTTGAACAGTAGCATTCCATGTACTGCAGCTTTTTGTTGCTGATGTCACTTGTACCTACGGAACAGCAAACATATATTCATCTTGCTATAGCCCACTGTTTAAAAAGCTTCGAACAGAGACTTGGTAGTGCCCTGTTCAAAGGTGGAGATCTTGCTTTCTTTTCCATTTTAGGGTGGAGGATTTCTCTAGCCCACCAGGGGCACTTGTGTCTCACCCCACATTTAGATATTGTTAAAAGGAATATTACCAAATGGCAAATCCACAAGCAAGTGGACTTATTGAAGATTTGGGGCTTTGGTACAAACATGATCATTTATCCTTAGACAGCAGTCACTGAATGCATCTCACCTACTGAATTATTTACACAGACAAAGTAAACACAGAAATTTTCTGATTGCCTTAAACAATGATCTGTTGAAACGGTGTGGAAGTTAAAGGAGCAGAGTTAATGTGCTGGCCACTGCTCTCTTTTGGGGGGGTATGTGTGTTTTGTGGCAGCAGGTTTTCCATACAGCCTGAGGGAGGTGACTGACTTTCTTGCCCTAATTCCTCCCCCTTCTTCCTGACAGCAACCTCATCTCCAACAGTTTCACATATGACTGTTCCTTACGCTGGTTGATGACGTGGGCACAAGAGAGACACGTTCTCGTAAGCAACACAGAATTGCTCCGATGCGTCCCGGAAGCCACTTCTGGTAGCGCCAAACCACTGGATCTCTTATCACTGACCCGCAGTGAGTAAAATACCTTTTTGGCCAGCCAGATGGAAGAGTTTGTTGTCACCTTCAATGCTTTTTCTTATTCTTTCACCTCGGGGCCCTGTGGAGTGTCTCAGGTGTGTCTTATGGATGTAGCTGTGGTAGGAATCCATCTAATATGTGATTGTTGGGAGTTCCCACCCCACCGATTGCTAGTGAAGGGAGTTTAGTTTCATCCAAAGCCCTGCATGTCAGTAGCTTTCTTCTTCTCCTCTGTAAAAGCCAACACCGTGGTTAGACGTGCACTGTTAGTCTATCAGATGTTTGCCTACTCTCACAAAATCTGCATTATAAAATAAACCAAACCTAAACAAAACAAAACAAGCTACTGACAAAAGCTGTGGTCCTGGTGAGGAACCTGGTGCCCTCTGAATCTTGTTGTACTCAAACTCCCATCAGCCCCAGACAGAATGGCCAGTGGGCAAGGATGATGGGAGTTGTCATCGTTCAGCAGCCTCTGGAAGGGCAGAGGCTCCCCAGTCCCACTACAGAGACTCAGACTGGAAATGACTGTTGTCCGAGGCAGCCCTTGTTGAATGGTTTCTTTAAATGTAAAGGTTCATCATTGTTCCACTCAATGTGTATGTCTTTAAGGGGCCAGAGCAAGGGCCAGAGCAAGATAACGAGACCCAGCTTTACAGCTGTGAAACATAGCAGGTGCTGCTGAGTTGTATTTGATTAAGGTGTGTCAGCATTTGGGTGTAGTATATAAGGAGCAGCACCTAGCTCTCCCATTACCCTGGGGGATGGGTTGGTGGTTGGGTCTGGTTTGGTTGTTGATGTATTTAGTGTAAATGGAGTTTTTGTTTTTGTAATTAAAACCTTGTTTAAGTTATTTTTGAGTCCTTTTCTTTTTAATGCATGATCTCCCCAGCAAGCTCTCTGCAGCGCTACCATACTGCAAATAGCCAACAGCCCTATCTACACTACATATTTATATCAGTTTCATATCACTTTGCCCAAAGAATCCTGGAGCTGGAGTCTAGTTGAGGTTGTGGACAGTTCTGTTGGACTCCTGGCCTTCTACTTCAGGAGAAAACCTAGCTCAGTAGTACAGCACACTAATGTCAAAAGCAGCTTGCCTCAATATCCATTGCTGGCAGTCACAAGCAGGAGAGTGCTTTTGCTCTCAGGTCCCACTTCTGGGCTTCCCAAAGGCATTTGACTGGCTACTGCAAGAACAGAATGTTGTTTCTGGACTGATTCAGCAGGACTCTGCTTGTGTCTGCATCCATCTCAGTGTTCACTCTGCAAAATGGGGAGAGCTTTCTTGCCTGTTTTGCTGGAATAGTTTGTAAAGTGTAAACAAAGAAAGCTGTGCAAACAGAAACCAGAACCGAGTTTTTCAAGCATCTGTCCATAAGTGGTTCAAACGTTTACCGTGAGTTTTCTCTTCCTCCCTTCCCAGCTGTTGATTTTATCTCCTGTGTGAAGGACACCCTGACCAGGAGTGATGCAGTCCTGCACTATTCTTACCTTTCAACTGGTACCCACACTCAGAAGTCCTGCCTTGAACTCTGCTATAGCAAAGAGTACACCTATTACGCCATGGACTTTTTGGATCGTTGCCTATGTGGATCTCTAGGCAGTGAAGCAGAGGTGGACTGTGGGAAGGTGTGCTCCAATGAAATCCAGAGCCAAGTGTGCAATAAAACAGTCATCCATGCTGCATACCCAATTCAGGTAATGGAATCAGTTCTAATAGCATTTCTGCCCAATTTTGTGTTTGGCAATTGTGGTTAGGAAATCCAACTCATTACTTCCCTACAAGAATGGGGAATCTGTGCCCCTTCAGATGTTGTTGGATTCCAGGATAGCCCAGTGGTCAGGAAATGATGGGAGCTGTAGTCCAGCAACATCTGGAGGGCCACAGGTTAGCTACCCCTTCTTTACTAAATGATGCTGATGATGAGCAGATTCTTGGCAGAGCACATCCTTTGTCCACAACATGTTCAATCCCTGTCATCTCAGACAAGAGAAATGGGACCTTGGTGACCTTGAGTTGCTGCCAATCAGACATGACAAAACTAGGCTTGATGGGCTAGTCACTAGTGGTCTCTGACTCAGCAACTTCACATATTCACATCAGATGGTGAGGGAATTTCTAGAGGGTTTGTAAAGGGTCCTGGGAAATGGAAGCTGCCCCTGCCAGTGATGGAAAATAAAAAGAGTCAGTGGTGAGGGGCAAAGGCCACTTTAAAATTGGCAGTGCAAGCTCAAGTTCTAAAACAGTTCCTCTTCCTTGATCTCCATAAGCTGGACACCTTGTCTCTCCCAAACCCAGTCACTTATTTTAGAGGTTAGAGCAGGGGCTCCCAAATTGTGCTTTGTTCAGATGATCCACAGTGTGTTTGTACGGATTTGTGGCTGAAGATGGGAGATGGCTCATTCAGAACATTAAATACTCATACTCACATTTTTTATTGTTTCTTTTATTATTATATTATATTATATTATATTATATTATATTATATTATATTATATTATATATTATTATTTTTTTATTATTATTATTATTATTATTATTATTATTATTATTATTATTATTATTATAATATTGCACTTTGTAAATTTAAAACTCATTGCTGGACCATTACTGGGAGTTTAAATTTTTGGAAAAATTAAGTAGGCCATGCAAGACTGTAACCAGTCCATGCTTGTTCTGGAATGCCTGGTCTTCAAAAGTGTCTTTGAGTCTTTAATTTCTGCAGACATTTGGCAAATATGCTTCATCCAAAACAGGACTTCTGTACCTTTTGTTGCTGCAGTACTATGCGAACAGGCACAGTTAATGCACAGAACTCCTTTGATCTGGATCTCCTCTTCATACTACCCAAAATGTTATCATCTGCACGGCCTCTATCTGAGTGCTGTATAAGCTGCAGGAATTAGGAATAACCTGATGTTATTAATGAGTGAGGGACATTATCCTTCTCATGAAATTATACCTTCATCCTATTTATGCTTTGGGTTGGAGGAAGGGAAATTAAACCTGAGTCAAACCTTCCTACCTGCTTTTTCTGTTTAGGTGAAACTCTCATTCACCACACGGCAACAGCATGGGCAACTTGTTGAATTCACTGCCAATATCTCACTGCCTGGCATTCTGTACATATGGGACTTTGGAGATGGAGGTGATGGAAGTCTCAGCACCACAAACCCAAGAGTGCTGCATGCGTATCTTCCTGGTACCTATATGGTGAAGGTTGAGGCCCTGACTGCTGGAAAGAGTCTGTTCCACAGAGCTACTATTCATGTGGTCTTGCCCGTGAAAGCAGTAATCCTTAAGTGTCCAAAGGTTGTGGTAAGACACCAGAACAACATAGACATCTGGATCCATGTCGAAGAAGGTACTGATCTGTCTGTCATCTGGAGAATGAAGGATCCAGGAGGCCAGGAACTTCTTGGTGAGATAAGTGATGCTGCAGAGAGATGTCTATCAGTGTCCCACTTGGGTGGGTGGGGAAGCTGGCCATTATTTTGAGTCAAAGGTAGACTTAAGCATGGATGCTTTAAATAGCGTGCCATCTCCTCCATTCTGGTGGGCCGGATTCTGGCTTACCCCACCTTCAGTGGGCTCTTTTGACAGGAGGGTGAGACCTGTCCACTTGTTAATCACCTGTCATCACTATCTGATGTCAATTGTGGGGCAGGGAATAGCCTCCTGGGCCAAACTGGGACCTATGTCAGGCCTAACTAAGCCTGCAGGCTGAAAGTTCCCTACCCCTGTGGAAGGGGAAGACCATGGTATGTTTATCAAGGGTGTATTTTTTAATAAAGCTTCCAAGGTGTTAAAATTTTGGTACCAACCTCAAGCGAAGTGTTCTCCTAAATGTTATGCAAAGTTGGAAGCTGTCTAAAATGGTGATCAAAGCAAATAAGTAGTATATGGCCCCTAACAAAAAAAGGTGCAGGATTTATGGTGGGGACAATCTGAAGGGGATCAAGGTTATTTAGGTGTGGATAAGGGAGGAGCTACGACTGGACCTAATGGTCAGGGGTCCCTTTACCTTTACTTTAAGGGAGGAGCTGGAGTTAAGGTGATGTGGAAGACTAAAGCTGGCTTAAAGTGGCTCCACCAAACCTCTGGAATCTCTCAGGATCTGAAGCATGTCCGTGAGAGAAACTGACCTTGCGGGAAGAGAGGTTATTGCAAGTGTGATGGGGACACCTGGACTTCATGTTAGGATATTAGGAAAATGGAAGGAAGAGGGAGAAAGCAGCAGAGCAGAGGCTCTAGAGAAAGCAAACTTGTCAGTGTGCAGAAGGCTGAAGGGGAACAGCAGATGTGTAACCAGGGAGACTAGGGGGCAGCTAGAAAAAAGGCATTTTCCACCCTGGGAGAGAGAGAGAGTTGTAGAGCAGCAGAGCCCTTATAAAAAGACCAGAGAGGCGGGAAGCCAGGGAAGCAGTGCGAGGCAGCCAGCAATATCAGCCATTGATCTCCGAAGGCACACAGCACTGTCGGGTCCTTCTGATGCTATGAGTGTGAGAGGGGTCACTCCTAAGGTTGCCATTGTCTCAGCCTGGATGCTGTGATGGTGGACAGAAGGTGATAAGTCAGCTGCTAACCTCACCTAGAGCTGCAGCATTTCCCCTCTTCCCCACCCCACCCCCAAGATTCTGCTGAGGATGGCATCCCAGGGATTTCGACCATGGTGGCTGTTGTTCCTACTGCTGGGCAAAGGGGACACAGGTAGGCGAAGCAGTGTTTCTACAAAGTGGGAGTTCTGTGTTGGAAAAGCATAGCTGCAGTGGGATGACAAGGCTAGATCTCTTAGCATGTGTCAGTCAATTTTCAGCATGATTTAACCACCCTTCTGTTCACTAGATTAGGATGGTTAGAAAGGGTCGTTTTGGTTAGAAATGGCGCTTTAAAGCAATCACCAACCCATTTTGACTATGGAAAGATGCTCCAGGCAAATTATTCTTAAAGAAAAGAGAAGGATTCATGCAAAACTCATGCACGCATGCTCAAATTCATTCCCGTCATGAAGCACTAAAAAGAATGAAGAATCCATCCTTAAAATACACAAGGCATGGTTAATGCAGCTGTTTTGTGCACGTTTCAGAGATCATACTCTAAAGAGCAGAACGGTGAAGCTGATCTTTGTTAGTATTTGTCAGAAGAGGGTGAGGCGATATTATAGTCTGAATGAATTAGCCACAATTAAAAGACATTGTGTGGATGCTCCTTGTAGATGTAAAGAAAGGCTGAGCATCCTTGCCTGTCAGGCCCAAAACTTTGCTTTCTGTGTGCACCTTTAAGAAGCTTCTTTGACATGGTCAGCAGTAACACTGCCATGTTTCTTAACACCCTGGTTAAGGAATTGGGAGTTGGTCATGTGCATGTGTGCCCCATCTTCTTCCCAGACTTAACCATGGTTCAGTGTTAGATCAGCATTGATGCTGGTCCCAATTAATAGCACTATTCAGGTTCCCCCTTAGGGAGGGCCTGTAAATTTACTTCAATTTACCAGATTTCAAATCTTGTTTAAAACCCACCCAACCATCCAATCCAATATGTTTACCTGAGAGCAGGTCTCATTGAACGTAATAGCTCTTATTTCTAGGTGGACACACATAGGCCTGCACTGTTAATGCTTCTCCTCTTGAGACAGCTACCCACCGTAGAATACCTGTTTATAAACCACCCTCTTCCCCTTCTCGTTTGGGAAAAGATGGCAGAAACTGAAAGCCAGGCTCCATAGAAACAGTAACAAAGTTTACTGGGCAGCATTTGGGAGGGCTGAAAGACCCAAACAAAGCCCTTCTCTGGACACCTGAATGCCAGCACCTAAAGGAGATCTGTGGGGAGCCTTTAAAAAGTGATTTGTATAGTTGGGAGGATTTATGGGGTCAGCAACGGATCAGACTTTGTTTAGGGTTGTCACGACAACGAGTTTTTTGAGCGGGCTGCCAACTAGCCTCCTGTTGTTGCCAAGATAGTTGGGTTTGTGAGGAAAAGTGTGTGTCCATTATACAAAAACAATTATTAATGAAGGGTTGTAACTTCTTCTTTAAACTTTTCTCTTTTTTAATCCTGCATGCATTCTTAGAGATGGGATATTGGTGCTCAGGCTTGGTGTTGCCAGATCTGCTTTCCACAGATTATAATTCCAAACATGGGCTCTGTCAAGGGTTCCTTTCATTCTGAAGGACCTCATGATATAGCTTCCACTTAAGGCTAGCTCAGTTGGTTAGAGTGTGGTGCTGATAACACCAAGGTTGCAGGTTCAATCCCTGTATGAGACAGCAGCATATTCAGCTCGGATTAGATGATCCTCAGGGTCCTTTTCCAACTCTATAATTCTATGAATCTACAAGGGCTGTGTAGGATGGAATTAATTGCTGCTACCAAAATCAAAATGGTGTTTGTAGCAATGGGTCTTAAATCAGAGATGACTAATTTATTTTATTGTTTTCAACAGCTGAGTTGGAACCTACTTTAGCTGTCTTGGGGGCCTAGGTTTGCTATCAATATGGTCTCGCATTAGAAATCTCTATTCCAATACTGTATATAATATTAAAACAAATACCCTTGTCATACTATCTTAGATGTTCTTCACCAATAGAAAGAAAAAGCCCAACTTTTATTTTATTTTTAAAAAAATGCTTATAGCATTAAAAGCACGTGAGGCTTCTGCAATTCAAGACAGCATGTTCTGGTGTTCTCTTAAGCTTGAGTTGTTGTTGTTGTTGTTGTTTTAATTCAGATACTTCCACTTGCCCACGAGGTGGACAAATCAATTTGCAGAACTTGAACTGTTACTGGCTTGGTGAGACAAAGGAGACATGGCAGGATGCCAGGAAGCTCTGCCAGGGGGTGCCTGGAGGAGACCTGGTCGTGGTGAGGTCCCTGGAGGTACAAAGCTACCTCCAGAAATCTTTTTCTAAGTAAGTAACTTTAGCATGTGCCTCATTTGTAAATGTTTCCCAACTCCGTGCATCATAAGGATTTTCTTTCTTTTTTTTAATGCATAGACTACCCTGCCAGGGACGTGGGTGGTGCTGTGGGTTAAACCACAGAGCCTAGGACTTGCCGATCAGAAGGTCAGCGGTTCGAATCCCTGCGATGGGGTGAGCTCCTGTTGCTCGGTCCCTGCTCCTGCCAACCTAGCAGTTCGAAAGCACGTCAAAGTGCAAGTAGATAAATAGGTACTGCTCCGGTGGGAAGGTAAACGGCGTTTCCGTGCGCTGCTCTGGTTTCGCCAGAAGCAGCTTAGTCATGCTGGCCACATGACCCGGAAGCCGTACACCGGCTCCCTCGGCCAATAAAGCAAGATGAGCACCGCAACCCCAGAGTCGGTCACAACTGGACCTAATGGTCAGGGGTCCCTTTACCTTTTTTAGACTACCCTGTCCCAGTGACAGAAGGTTTGTTGTATTGTAATATGGCATGCGTGATCCGGGTCTCTGAAATACTTTCTAAAACCATTCACCTGGAGATTAGATAGTTCAACAGACCATACCATGTTGGTTTTTCTTGACATTGGTGTGGTCAGTGGTGCTACTCAGTGGTATGTGTTTGTAATAATGATTTGCATGGCAGCACACCTATGAGCTATCAACGTTTCAGCACACCTGTATCTTAACAATGTAACTAATTAGAGGTGGAGCTTACCTGCTGCACCAAATGCAGCAATATGATAGGGTAACTGATTATTTTGAAAACTGTATTTAAGCTGACCAAATGCTTTGTATTCTGCTGGGGGACTGTGGAGTGGTGAGAAGGGTGTTTTTGCAGCTGTTTGATTATTTCTTAAAATAAATATAAGCAAAGATATTGCGGGCAAGTTTTTATTCCATTGTCCCAGCTGCTGTGCAAGCTCGGTTGGTCCAGAAGGTCCAATGTACCATTGTACATCCATGAGCAGCAGCTGATGCTCAGATTAACTGCCAGGGCTGATGCCAAGTTTTGAGGTGGCCCTGGGCAAGATGGTCCCTGTTCTCCCTCTTGTGCCACCATGGTACCACTCCAGGAAATGAAGATGGTGGCAACTGCGGAAACTGCTTTGCACAGACTGAGTGTGGCTGCCTCCCTCCCCAGTATGTTTACTATGCCAAGAAATGGACACTGGTACAGACAGGTGGTGGCCAGAGCTGGCCTGAGGGATGAGCATGTTGGGTTGTGCATAAGGAATGAGGACAACTGGATTTAGTTCACATTTCACAACCAGAACACAACCATCCTGTGAAATTCACCCTTCTCCTAAATTTTCAGTGCCAATCTCCAACAATGTTATGTGTACCAAAATGTATTTTATAGTAAAGTGTGCCTATAGATTCAATTATTAGTGAAAGTAACAGGCAAAAATGCAGTATATTACAGAAAATTGCTTGCAAAAATATGTGTATTTCAAAACTGCATACAAAAATGTGTTTATTAACAAAAACATGCACCAATATGCTGAAGAACTTTTGTGAGGGTATTTAAACAACAACAAAAATATGCAGTACTGTGGAGACCTGAAATTGATTGGAAAAATGAGAAACTGAGAGAACCAAAAGGACAAATTAATCAATCCTGTTTCTGATTCTCTTTACTTGAAGCCAATACACTTGTCTGTTTGCTGATCAAACTGCATTTTGCTTAGCAATGAGCCGTGGTCCAGCTGTTTCCATACAGTTAGTATGAGAGTTATGTAAACCAACCATAGCTTGTTTGTTTAAAATATTCTCAGACTGCCTTAGCATCAAACAAGTCTAGTGCAATCAAGTTAAACAATGAAATGTCAAGCAGCATGATAACGATCAATGGCTTCATCCCAGAGGTTTTCAACCTTTTTGAGTCCATGGCTCCCTTGACCAACTACATTCTTTCTGCAGCACCCCTGTGGGGCTCAGGAGCCCAGTTATGTCACTCCTTCCCTGAAGAACCGGCAGCCTCTCACCTTTTTTCAAACACCCTCCCTTGTGGAGTGTTTCCTCAGCCTCTTCTCCCCTCTCCTTGGAGTCCTCTGGGCAGCCACTGCTGCTACCCCCTGGTCTCTGAGCTGCCCCTCCTGCTCCAAATGAGGTTCCTCATCACACTGCCCCACAGGGGCCTGTGACTTGTCTGTACATTCCCAAGAGCAAGGGCTGGCAAACTGGCTGGCTGGGCTCCCTCACCCGCTTGCTTGCTTACTCCGAAGCTGCCGAAGCTCCTGGCAACCAGCACCCCATGGCCAGCACCAGAGGCACCATTTGCCTGCAGAGCTTGTAGCCAGGGCTTCTCCAACAAACAGCTGTGCAAGCCTTTGAGAGGCAGAGATGCGAGAGGAGGGAGGGAAGGAAAGAGGGACACAGGCCAGTGTTGCCTGCCCTGACCATCATTCAAGCCACCCTAGGGTGCCACGGCACACTGGTTGAAAACCACTGGCTTCATTCTGTTCTGTCTCCAAATATTGGCCCAGTCCATGGTGTTACCAGAGTTATTGCCTTTCCTTGTCTTTCTTATCAGCAGTGCTGGCACAGTTTGGATTGGATTGCGTGACCTTGGCTCCTCTGGGTCGATGCGCTGGGTTGACGGGGGCCTCGTAGATACATTCCAGAACTGGATGTCCTCAGGCCGACCTGAGGGAGGGAAGGAAATGTGTGTGAAGATGCTTCTAGTGGATTCAAAAGGGTACTGGAGATGTAACCCATGCTCTGAGAAATCACCGTTCATCTGTGAAAAGACAATTGGAGGTACTGGAGGCATTCTAGTTTGTGTTCTGTAATTTTAATGGAGTTTTTTGCAAATGTTTTGATGGGGTGGTATTACTGTGTATTTTCATTGTGGGTGTCTATATTGTAATGTCTGTGTAACCAGCTTTTGTACTTTGCAAACCGATTAGAAGCCTGTTTTGATGTGAAGAGGCATATAAATTATGAATAGGCTGATCTTTATTATTCATCTAATGAGATCACCTCTCTCAAAAGAGGAGGATTCATTAGAAGGAAGCTGAGAAAGACAACCAGGTAGTTCTGATCTGTTCAGGAAGCTTGGAGCAAAGTTGTAAGGGGCAATCCCACTAGCATTATAGACTTGGACTTTCAAAATCCTTGTGATGAAATCTCTTTTCGAAGGTTGGTAAGAAAACTTTGCAGTCATGGTATGACAGAATTGGTATCTTGGCAGAGGAAACCAAGGAGCAGAGAATAGGGAAAGATGGGCAGCTTAGGGGAGACAGCCCAGAGTATAGAACAGATGCAGGTCGTGTTGAAAAGACACTGGGTGAATTTGCTCTAGAGACCGATGGGTCATCTGTGATGGTCTAGAATAATTCCTCCTGCAAGGGGTTGAAAACAAGCCTTCTAGTCCATGGCGCTGTGGGTTAAACCACAGAGCCTAGGACTTGCCGATCAGAAGGTCGGCGGTTCGAATCCCCGTGACAGGGTGAGCTCCCGTTGCTCGGTCCCTGCTCCTGCCAACCTAGCAGTTCAAAAGCACACCAAAGTGCAAGTAGATAAATAGGTACTGCTCTGGCAGGAAGGTAAACAGTGTTTCCGTGCACTGCTCTGGTTCGCCAGAAGTGGCTTAGTCATGCTGGCCACATGACCCGGAAGCTGTATGCCCGGCTCCCTAGGCCAATAAAGCAAGATGAGCGCCACAACCCCAGAGTCAGCCATGACTGGACCTGATGGTCAGGGGTCCCTTTACCCTTTACCTTTAGTCCATGATGTGGGAAGGATGATGAAATTGAATGCGAGCTCCTGCTGATGAGGAAGTGCTGAATGGTGAAGAAGGTGGGCACAAAAAGGAAATAGGAGAGAGCTGAAAGGAAGCGGAAAGCAGGGTCTGCCAAGAGGCCAGCCAAGTCTAGCTACTAACCCTGATCGCTACATTCTGAGCTCCCCACACCGTCTTGGTAAGCAGCAGCAACAGGCAGTGTTCGGAAGCCGGCAGAGCGACACAGCCGCACCCTGCCTCGATATTGGATGTTATAGGACTGTATTGTCAGTTCCTTTTTATGTGCTCTGTGATTACAGCTGCGCTTCCAAGCCCAAACTTCTTCCTGACGGGAATGCCAAGGTTTAGCACTATCTATGAAGTGAAGAACGTCAGCACCAGAAAGGCAGCTCCTTTCTTAGGGGGCAGCAAAGTGGAGGTAATATATTTCCAGGGCCGATTTGTTTTCGTGCGTCAAATATGTCTTCTATTCCACAAGACGTTGCTGAGGGATCTTGAGAAATCTGCTGCTTTTTGACAGTGACCTCAGCATTATACAATCCAACATCTATGTAAGTAGAAAATTGCCCAGAAAGCCCAATATTAGAAGTTCATGGGAAACCCTGATTTCCAAATCTGATGTGTCTCTTGTAGCTTACCTCATATGTAAAAAAAACCAACTGTGGCACCATTGTTGCTCAGTATGTTCACTGTGGGCCCTAAACCCTCTACCCATCTTAAACTGCCCCCCAGCTACCCTTGACTTGCTTTTGTCTTGCAGCTGATGCTCTTTCCAGGCCTCTGGTTCAGCCACAATGGAACAGTCGCCTCCCTAGACTTTGCTATGCAAGCAACAAATAAGCCCATCCAGGCCCGTTTCCAGATTTTCCGCCCATATTGCAGTCCCAGTCAACATTTGATTCCACCAGGTAAGGGAGAAACCCCTTCTGCTCCCTTCCTTGCAATCCCTTAGGTCAAAGTGTTGAATAGTGGGTAGACATGGCAGACGACACAGCGATTTCTCCAAAGAAGCTCTTTATTTTGTAAGCTGGAACAGAACTGAACAGCAAACAGCTCAGCCGGCCTGCTTTTATATGCAGCCGGCTGTCAACACTGTAGCAACAACAACCCAGGGTTTCCTGCCTAAAATAACTGACGTGGACCTGAGTGAAAACTATCTACAGTATCCCCCTGCTGGCCCAGGGTGAGAACTTCAGTACATAACACAAAGAATAACAGATTCTGTCTTTATTCTTTATAGCAGCTTAATTAAAAAATAAGTTGCCATTTCTCCCTAGCAACATCTTGTTTTCAGCTGAGGAAAATGGCTTTGCTGCAGATTTTTTACAGTTCTCCCCCCCCCCCGCCGCCATTTGTTAATTCCACCATTTAATTCATTTTTGTAATTGGAATTGCCTTCCAGTCGCACTCATTTCTTCTAAAATGCGGTACTTAAATTACAACCTTTGCACATGCTGATCACAGTAATAAATTTGATAAGAGTGTGTGCGTGGGCCCAAACATTCACCTTGCATCTGTATCTGCGTGGTTTAAAACGATATTGATCTGTTTCTAAGTCATTCTGTACTCTCTCTGCTTCGATCTGTAATTTAGGTTCTGAACTACCCTTTAAAAAAATAAAACTCTGTATTCCCCATCTGCTACCATAGATAATATAAAATGTTATAACTTCCCCCTGTTTTTCACCAAGGTAGATGACATTTACTGGCAGAGTAGTCCCTCCAGAGTGCAGTGAACCTGCCAAATTGCAGAAAGATTGGTCCAGGGGCTTTTTGTGGGGTAAATAAAAGTGATTCACTTTCCCCCATAATGAGGAGGGAGCATGTTTGCCTCTTGCTCTTTCTTTAAAATAACTAAGATGTGGCCAGGTGTATTCTCCCCTGCACATTTCAAAAAGCTTTGCAGCTTTGCATTGGTCTTTGCTTTCCAGTGACTGATTGTTTCCTCTGATATGCTTGACAGCATGAGACCATCTGTAAAGCTGCCTGAGAGCTCTGCCTTTTGTTTTAAAGCAGAACAAGATAGGATTTTAAAGAAAACCCTTAAATGAAGTTTTTAACTCTTTTTTTTAAAAAAAACTGCTTTAGCAAAAAATACTCAGTCTTCAGTGTGCCACTGGCAAAACTTTGGGCAGCCTCACTTACTGCAAAGTCCATGGACCTGGAGAAACAAAAAATATAGGAAAAATTAGAGCTATAAGGTAAAGAGAAGCTTAGAAAGAACAGAGTGATAGGGCAACATGCGACTTTTGGACATCAACTTGGGAGGGGAAAAGATTTGCAAATCATCCCAATTTGCCTTGTTATTTGAGCCCCCGTACGGACGCGGGTGGCGCTGTGGGTTAAACCACAGAGCCTAGGACTTGCCGATCAGAAGGTCGGCGGTTTGAATCCCCGCGACGGGGTGAGCTCCTGTTGCTCGGTCCCTGCTCCTGCCCACCTAGCAGTTCGAAAACACGTCAAAGTGCAAGTAGATAAATAGGTACCACTCCAACAGGAAGGTAAACGGCATTTCTGTTCGCTGCTCTGGTTTACCAGAAGCGGCTTAGTCATGCTGGCCACATGACCCGGAAGCTGTACGCCGGCTCCCTCGGCCAATAAAGCAAGATGAGCGCCGGAACCCCAGAGTGGGTCACGACTGGACCTAATGGTCAGGGGTCCCTTTATCTTTACCTTTATATTTACCTTTATGTTACAGAGCTGATGCAGACTCCTAGAATAGAAATGACGTCTGGCTTTTTGGTTCTGTATCTTTTGTGCGATTCAGTGCCCTTTTATTTGTTCCTCAGGGTGCAAACGGCTTCATTCACCTTTTGCCTGCTGTCACTCTGAGCCACTCTGCAATGGCATGGGTGAATGCCCAAGTGGGCAACAGTGGTGCCCTTTGAAGGATCGTTGCCTGAACATCTCCAGCCCTTGCAGCTCATATGCCTTTGAGAACACAACTGCTCACACCCAGCCATTCCCATACCCTCCGCGGTACAAAGGGGCTTCGCCATTCTATTCCATAGCGGCTGATCTTCCTTTATTGCTCTCCCCCAGCAATGAAAACACCCACATTCACGTAAGTGTATTCAGGAGTTGCCTTGGGGTTGTAAACAAGCCTTACCCTTGTCTTTCGTTCAATGTTTGCTCTATGCTTTGAGGTTCTTCACACATCTTGTTTTGCCTTAGGTATACAGGAAGTGGTTCTGTGGTTCCACGTGGGAAACACTTGCTGTGAGAGCTCCCAGGTCATGGGACCTCTTCACCTTGGGAGCCTCTTTTTAGCCTGGCCCACCTTGCTATTTCGGCAGCCATGCAAAATGTTTTTGTTCAGATCCGCTTTTACAAATGAGTCATAAGGAGGAGCTACATGGCACCTCTGTTTTCAGTCCGATTAAGTGCTGCTCAGATTTTGGTGGTCTTTTAAAAATTTTATTTGGTTTTTACAAATTAATGTTTACATTCAAAATCATAGATAAAAACAAAAAAACAAGATTCTTCCAAATCTTTAGACTTCCCTCCTCCTCTCCATGGGTTCTTTACTTAACCTTTTCTACTGCACATCATAAGTCACTCCAATTTTTAAAGTTGTCCGTTGTGTCCAAAGTCACTGTTACATTACAAGAGTTATTTTAAACCTGCTAAAGAGTTCAGATGTTTACAGTGGTCTTCCAAATATAATATGACTTGCCCCCATTCTTTGTTGAAATTTTGATCTTCCTGATTTCTGATTTTCCCGGTCATTTTTGCCATTTCGGCATAGTCCAACAGTTTGGTCTGCCATTCCAATCGGGTAGGGATGCTGTCTTCTTTCCAGGCCTACCAGCATCCTGGAGGCTGTTGTTGTGTACATGAACAGTCTTTTCTGTTCCTTCTACACCTACAATTCCTAACAAAAAGGCTTCTGGTTGTTGTTTTTAAACAGTTTTTTCAATTCATTATATATCATTTCCCAGAATTCTTTTATTACCTTACAGTTCCACCACATATGTTAAAAGGTCAGATTGTGGTAGTCTTGTGGTGTTTTATATGGATTAGCATTACTTGCTGCTACACTGTTCTGCTTCTCGTGCACAACTGTAGGAAGGAGTTGAATGAAGACCAAGTGTGTGTACTTTGAATGGAGGTTGTCTCCCAATGATTCCGATTAGCTTCAGCTGTCTGTGCGTTTCAGGTTCTCCTGCCAGAAGAAGATATCTTTGTCCATCCGGGTGACATCATAGGGATACAGCACAGCGCTGATAGGGGCCTGTTCCTGCAGTGCCATCCCCACACGGATTCCCCTTGGCGACAGAGTTACATCAGCCTCATGAAGGAGAGCTGGTGGGAAGGAGGTATCCCTGGGCCGCCCAACCCCACCTGGGTGGACAGCATGCTTTGTGACCTACGAGTGACCTTTGCGCAAGCAATGAAGAGCTTGGCAAACCCTCCAATGCTGGCCCAAAGGCTGGAGTCTGGTACCTACACCTTCACCACCACGGTGAGAAATGCTGTCAGCAGCTCACAGGCCAGCTGCTCAGTGCAAGTGCAGTCAAAAGTCAGTGATTTGCAGCTTATCTACCCCACACCACTCAGCGGGAAGCTCAACATACCCACAAAGCAGGAGATTTTCCTGGTCGTCAAGATCACCTCTGGTTGCAAGGCTGTGGCTAACTGGATGTCCCCGGTGGACATGGCTGGGGTGCCGTTTGTGGCCGCTTGCCCAGCAGGGATTGTGCTCCGTGTCCCCTCCTGCTTCAGAGAGACCACAGACACCTGGTTCTCCTCGGTGAAGCTTGTCATGGATAAACCAAGAGAGGAGGAGATCTTGGACATCCTTGTTTCCAATGAGATCAGTGCCCAGAAGTTGTCTGTGAAGATCCAGTCACATGATGCCATTGATGGACTCAGGGTGGTGCCTCCTGGACCATGCCGGATGCTAGTGGATGTGTCACAGGTGGGTTATGATGTTCCTTCCAAAGTTAACTCTTTGTTTTATGTGAGGGATGTCTGGTGTCATGTTTTGAGGATAGTGGTCCAGGGACCTTCTGATGCTCTGGCATCAGTAAAACAAACAGTCCCCAGCAACAACATCTTAACGGGGAAAACTGCAAATGAAAGATGCTTCTTTCTAATGGGTAAGCTACAGAAGAACTGATTGTCATTGTTTTTGGAGTGACCCCAGGGCACGGCTAGCTATTCTTATATGAAAAAAAAATATTGTACATAGATGCATACCCTATACTGATTTTTGTGGCTTTGCAGAATTGACAAGGACTGTACCTCTGAACTAGGAAACAATGCAGTCATGATCTTGAATTATTGAAGGGGCAAAGAAATTGGAGTGTTAGGCAGTGCACAGATCCCTCAGTCCCAGGTCACTGAAGTATCCTACCCAGATCCAGACTCATTTACTGCTCCTCAATACTTAGCCCAAAGTTCAACCAGCATAGCCAATATATGGGTTATTCTCATCATGCAACTTCTTTGCTTTAACCAGGTATTTACTGCTGAGATCAGCCAGGGGTCCTCTGTTTCTTACACCTGGGTGATTGATAACATGGACATGTTTGCCTACAATGGTCAGAGCTACAGTGTCACATTTAAGAGACCTGCTACATATAAGCTAAAGGTGAGAAACCAAAGCCATTCAACAACAACAACAACAGCAATAACAGCAACCCCATAGTAGAGCATTGCACACGTGGGCATTTCAAGGAATATAAGTAGTATTTGTACAGCAATTTATATGTGTTATCTCAGTATTTCATACAACAGCCCTATAAGGTAGTCCAGTATATTAGGAGAAATTACATGTCAGAATGTGAAAATTGCATACAAAAATGAATATATGTAATGAAACAGTGTGCACTCTTGCATGGATTGGTTTTTTTTTAAATTACAAACTGATGTAAGCAAACTGAACCAAGACTAGAAAGATGAGGACATGAGGGAAAGAAAGAAACAAAAAAAGACTGTAATATAACAGAGAGAGTGGCTTGCCTGCAGCTTCTCTGTGAGTTCCTTTGAGCCAGGGACTTCCTGACTCTCTTTTGTCTCTCTCTACAGAAGCAAATGCATAGCTGAGCTGCTATGAGCATTATCAGAAGATGCTTCAGTGACTTATGGGATTTGGGTGGTTTCTTGGTCAAAGGGATCAAAGGTTTCTTGGTTTTCTCCTCTTTGTTCATAGTTGACAGCAAAGAACCCGGTGAGCTTCAAATCTTTGGAACTGATGCTCATAGCTGAACCCATGAACCCCTTGGCTCACCCTGAATTGCTGGGACTCCCTGGCATTGTGGAAGTCAGTGTTCCCCAGACTATGATATTCAGGGTGGAAGTAGACACTGCCGTGGATGTCATGGTGAGGTAAGAAGCAAGGCAAGGAAGTCTGGATAGGTGCTTTCAAGTGATTGCCCATCACCAAAATCCAAGTTGCAAGGAACACACAATCTTAGGGAAGAGCTCTCTGGGAACAGCCAGTGTATCTACTCAAGGCCAATTCACACCATCGTTTTCTGCAGAAAAAACCCCTCATTTGAGCTGACTTACAAACACTTCTGCTAAATTCATCCCAATTTAGCTTTTAGTATAGAATCGCTAACTCAGTTAGTAGCCACCAACTCAGTCTCATCCTATGCATAGATGCACAAACAGTCTGACCTGGTATCTTCCCCTAAATATATGACAATTCCTAGTACTCCCCCCCTTCCCTCTTTTTTGGCACATTTGGTGATGTTCAGGAGGTGTAGTAAACTGCATCGGTGACTTTGCCTGTGCATGAAAGCCACACTGGTTTGGTAGAAAATGAACCATGAGGCATAGAGGATACCCAAGAATCAGCCTGTTGCAGGGCAACAGTCCAGTTCAGATCACAGTAGACCACCACAGGGTACACTAAATGGGGGGTGTTACAGAGGCCAGCAAAGCAAATTGCTTAAAATAATGTAAGCAAGACAAGTCACCTATTTCAGGGGAAGGCAGACAAACAAAAATCAGAATAACCAGTTCAACAGCTCTGGAGAAAGCTGCTTTCTGATCGGACTATAAGTCAGAGTCAGAACATGACAGTGCCTGGGAGAATCACTGAACTTAAAATTAAAAAAAGGATAATCTAATTCAACACCCTACTCTCTCAAGGTACCCTGGAGTTACCTGCTCTGCTGGTACCTGTAATGTCCCCACTTTAGTGTACCCCACAAGCAAGAACTACCATGCCAGAGATGGCTTTGGGAAAAGGAATAAATATAGCGAAAAGACATTTGAGGTGTTGAAATAACAAATTGTGCAACCAGGACTTGCAAATTGCTTGACTTCCAGACCTTTGGCAGCGAGCGTTGTATCCATCTTGTGGAAAACAGAATTTTTGGCAGGGGCTAAAGGTGGTGATAGGTAATGTGGGAGATGTACCAGAGGGGGTGATGTGATAAGGGGCACAGAAGAAACTCTGGGAAGGAATTTATCATTGCCGTTGCTGAGTCCAGTCCAATCTCAGGCAGAGATAGGGTGAACTTTCTGGTCTTGTTTTCAGTACTCCAGATCAACAAAACCAACAAAAGAGTCTTGCGGCACCTGGGCGACTAACAAATTTGCTATGGATTTATGGGCCAGAATGCTGTTCACCAGCAACAAGTAGTACAATTCCTAATTAACAGGGACTATATGGGTTCCCCTTTGTTGTTTGGCCTGTGGACACAAGTGGATGGGAATGGAGAACACTGAGATCAAAAGGAAGCAAATTGCAAAAAGAATGGAGAGTAATAATCACATCCAATAAAACAGTTAAAGTGGCAATTAGGATAGCTGTGTTGGTGATAACAGAAACTTCCTGGCCTTGGTAAGTTAGCAAACACATATAGTGTGATAAATATCTTGATTCAAGTCACAGATGATAGAACCGAATTCCTGATGAAATGTAATTCAGAGAGTTTCATGCTGGAGTCTCCCTTCAGATTTCCTTTGTTCACAGACAGGCAGGTCAACAGGCATCACTGGTAGAAATTCTGTGCCAAATTGTCACTCTGTGCAGACGCTTTAGGAAACACTGCCGCTCTCATTGTGACCTCTGCCGGTTGTCCGCAATATATCCAATGCATTATTTGTGGTCTGTATTTCTGTTTGCAGGTGGAATTTTGGTGACGGCAGCCCAGAGGCAGAGACCACCCTGGCTCCTCCTTACGATGCTCAGCTGCCACGACCGGATCCACAGACAGAACGAGTTCAAGTGTCAGCAAGGGTGACCCATGCCTTCATTCAGCCAGGTGGGGAAATGGGTTTGATACTAGGAGATAACTTAGGGAGCTCAAGGAGCTTCAAGTCATGCCTTTCTCCCTGAAATGAAGAGGAGGAGACTAGATGGATGAGAAGATAGCAGCTGAGAGAGCTAAGGGGAGAAAGGTTAAAATTGGTGTGGGAAAATAGGTGCCAGGACAGGCTGACTAACCACCAGCAGGTTGAAATCTAGGAAACCAGAAGAGAACAGGTGAGGCAAAAGCATCATAGGAGATTGAGACCAAGACAGGAACACGCATATGGGAAGGGAAGCAAAGCTAATGAGGTGCACTGTAAAGTGAGGAAGGAGCTTTCCTGCTGTGTGGCAGCCGTGGGGGACTTGAGGCCCCTACACCTAAATTGACTGTCACCTGCCAATCACTTCAATCTACCGCAACAGCTTTTGTGGTTTTTCTAGGGTTAGATTTAAAATTACACCTATTTTATATACAAGCTGTGATTATTATGTACATTTTACGTATCTTACATTCTGTTCCCCCTTACAGAAAGACAGGATGTGAATCTGATAATTAAGGGTTAAAATACCCAAGGTTAGTCAAACTCAAGAGTAGACCCATTGATGTTAATGGACCTATAAGTCATGTCCATTCATTTCAACGGGTCTGTTCTGCGAGTGACTAACATTAGGCACAACCCGCATTTTAATTAACACATAAAGGAGAAACCTAGCTATGAGCAATAAATTGAAAAACATCCAGCTTCTGAAAAATTACCACTCCTGAGTGATACGTACTCATCGTTATTTCTGTAGGTGACTACACGGTCAGAGCTGAAGCCCTCAACAAGTATGAGCAAGTTCACCAAATGGCCAGAGTCTGTGCTGTCGTTCCTATAACCCTGGTGACCATACTGTCCAGTCCAACTTCTCCATTGGTTAAAGAGGTTACTCAGTTTGAGGCCTTGGTTTCTCCTTCCCTCTATGGCATATGGTATTCCTGGAACTTCGGCGATGGGTCACCTGTACAGGAGGGGCAAAATTCTACTGTGTGCTATTCCTTTGAAAAGGCCGGGATTTATAATGTGACTCTAAGAGTCAATAACAATCTCAGTGACATAACATCATGGGCATCTGTGTCTGTCAGGGAAGGAATTATGGGCCTGCACATAGTGTGCAGTGGGCCCAGTGAACTCGGTTCAGTCACAGTTGTCAATGCCACAGTTACCTCTGGCACAGATGTCAGGTGGTCTTTCGACATGGGAGATGGATCCACCTACAGAAATCTGTCACACGGTGTTGTTTCTCACATTTTTGCTGCTGAAGGAAAATACACAATAACAGTGACAGTTCACAGTGCTGCGGCCTATACCAAGGCATCCACCATAGCCAACATTTACAAACTGCGTATTAGCAGCATCCTGGCTCCTAGTTGTCTCTCCAGTGGGGAGCTGACCTTGTTCCAAGCTTTTGTGACAGGGCCAGTTAAAGGGATTATGTTCTGCTGGGATTTCCAAGATGGCCGCCCTCCCGCTGTTCATCATGGAGACCCCACGGTCCTTCAC
The DNA here is from genome assembly GCF_964188315.1 of Podarcis muralis. Classification (NCBI taxonomy): domain Eukaryota; kingdom Metazoa; phylum Chordata; class Lepidosauria; order Squamata; family Lacertidae; genus Podarcis; species Podarcis muralis. The sequence continues at coordinate 33,616,140 of NC_135656.1, forward strand.
AGCTACATGTCGGCTGGGAATTACCAGGTGAATCTGACTGTCTATGGAACAATGAGCAGTGCTTCTCGTCAGCTAGCCGTTTGTGTAGAGGACAAAATCAGCTCAGTTAAGCTGTTGGCTCCAATGTCTGCTGTAGCCTTAGAGGAACCGCTTTCCTTCTTGGCTGAAGTAGATCCAGGCCCTGACCCTCAGCACCAGTACAGGTACCATTGGGATTTTGGCATCGGTGAAGACCCAGTGCCTTCTAAAACTCCAGAAATCACATTTGTGTACTTGGAGGCTGGGTTGTACGTGGTAACCGTGACTGTGTGGAACACGGTCAGCCAACAAAACGCCTCGGTAAATATCACAGCTCAGCAGGCCATTAATACCATCTCCATTCACCATAGTGGTGAAACGGGCATCTTTCTCGCTGTGGGCACTCCCTACGACTTTGTGGCTGAAGTCAGCTGGGACACTACAGCCGCATTTCAGTGGGACTTTGGAGACGCCTCACCTCATCAGGTGGGTCAAAGAGCCCCCCACACCTATAAGAAAGCAGGAGAGTTTACCATCGTGGTTGTGGGTGAGAATCTGGTCAGTCACAGGACAGCAACACTCACCATGACGGTGCTTACTCCAGTCAAGCTGTTGACTCTACATGCTGAGCAACCAGTCAGCGAGGCTGGGCAGGAAGTCACCTTCAGATCTTCTTTAGCTGCAGGGGATCGTGTTCGCTATCGCTGGGCTGTTGGTGAAACAACTGGATTCCAAGAGGGAGCAGCCATTTTCACTCACACTTTCCCCACTCTTGGCACCTTTGTGGTGTTTGCCGTAGCTGAGAATGCTGTGAGCATAGAGAAAGCAAACGTCACTGTAGAGATCCAGGAAAGAGTCCAAGGGGTGCAAATCCACAGTGAACATGTAGTGCAGGACAAGTATGTGGCCGTTGCGGAAGCCTTCTCTCTCTCCAGTGAGGTTGCTCAGGGCTCCAATGTCACCTTCCATTGGGCAGCTTTGAATGGAAAGCATCCGTTGTTTACTTCTGAAGGACAGTTGTTCTTATTCTGCCCCAATACAAGTGGGGAACTCCTGGTGGAGGTGAAAGCTGGGAATGCACTGGGTGAAGCCACCACCAGCCTTACCCTGGAAGTCTTGGAGAGAGTTCATGGTGTGAAGGTTCAATCGGCCGCTGATAATGTTGCAGTAGGAAAGCCAGTGAACCTGAACATTTCTGTGGTGTCGGGAACAGATCTCCTTTATCAGTGGAAGGTGCAGGAGGACGCACCACACCTGCTTACCACCACACCTTCCCTTTCGCACATCTATAACACCCTAGGCTCCAAGCTTGTCTTTGTCACAGTCTACAATGCCCTGGGATCCAGCAATGGCTCCACAGAACTCAGAGTGCAGGAACCTGTTTCTGGGGCAAATTTCAGCGTGGCAGGAATTATGCGACCTTTCCTCCTGAAGTCAGGCACCTCAGTAGAGCTTCTGGGCATGGTGGATGAAGGATCTGACCTTGCATGGGAATGGCGGCTACAGCGGGGGGAAGAGGAGAAGCTGATCCTCTCCCGTGGGCAGAACATCTCTCACAGATTTGAACAGTTCGGAGACTACGGAGTGTTTCTGCGGGTCTGGAATAACATTAGCGAGAGTACAGCTCTGGGTGCCATCTCTGTCCAAGACCCTGTGGCTGGACTGGCTGTGACAGTGGACAAGAGGACAGTGTGCACAGATGACGAGGTTACTTTTACACTGCGTGTGTTGAAGGGCTCGCGAGTGACCTTTGCCCTCTACTTCCCCTCGCTGGGGATTCATGTGGATAACCCTGCGGGGATCTTCCACTTTCCTTTTCCAGTGAAAGGTGACCAGCAGGTGCTGGCATCTGCTTACAACAGTGTTAGTAATCAGACAGATACTGTCATGGTGAAGGTCTTGGAGAAGGTGAAGGGGCTGCACCTCTTAGATGATTGTCCACCCATTCTGGAAGCCAACAAAGAACTTACACTCCGAGCAGCCGTGCAAGCTGGAGAGAACATTGCTTTCTCCTGGGCATTTCGGCTCCCTGGGCTGCCCGACTATAATGTCACAGGCCAGCAGGTGACGTATACCCCCTCTGGCAAAGACAATTTAACCATTCTGATTGAGGCCACCAATGCTTTCTGTGCAGACACTCTCCTGGTGGTAAGAACGTTAGAGGTGCCGGTAGTGACTGTTAACCTGTCCAGCAATGGCTCCAGGACATTTGTCAATCAAACCGTGACATTTGATGTAATGGCGGTTGGTGGCAGCAACCTTCACATGGAGTGGAATTTTGGGGACTCGCCCGAAACCTTCGCCAGTGAAGGAGATCAGAGAGTATTTCACAAATATCGCCAAGCTGGTGATTTCTTGGTAGAAGTGAGAGTCTACAACAACGTCAGTTTTGTCTTGGCCCAGTCAAAAGTAACTGTGGAGCAGCTGCTCTGTGAAAGCCCTACTCTGAAGCTGGTTGAGCCTCTCTCTGTGATCTCCAAATCTTTCACCACCTACTTTGAGGCTGATGTCGACTTGAAACAATGCACAGCCTACCGGGCGTTGTATCGGTGGGAGATATTCCGCAGCTGCAGCTGTGATGCTCCGTCCAAGACCAATGCAGTCTCATTACCGCATGTAGATGTGCTAACCCCTCGCCTTGTGCTCCCCAAGTTCTCTCTGGACGTTGGTCCTCACTGCCTGCTTTTCACTATCTCTCTGGAGAACACACCCTTGGCCCAGATGGCTTGCAGTGACTTGACTGTGCTTTCCAGCAAGCTAGTTCCAGTCATCCAAGGAGGATCCTGGAGGAGAGGGACAACCAAAATGGATCTAGTTCTAGATGGAAGCAAGTCATATGACCCTGATGTGGAGAAGGGTGGAAGCTCCTCTCTGGCGTACCACTGGGACTGTCAACTGGAGGTAAGAAGAGGACCTGGAATGGCAGCAAGAAGACACATTGTTTAGACCAGGGTTTCCCAAACTAGGGTCTCCAGCTCTTTTTGAACTACTCCATCCCTGACCCTGCTAGCTAGGGATGATGTGAGTTGTAGTCCAAAAAGTTTGGGAAATCCTGGTCTGATTAACTAATGAGAAGCATAACCTGAAAAGGTGGGTTTTCCTTTATATGAAGGCTTTAATGCAGGGGTGGTGAAACAGGATCCTGCTGGAGGGCCAAATCCAGAAGTGACCGGTTCCCCAGAGGCCACTTTGTCAGGTGGGAGGAGTTACCCAACTGTCAATCACCTACCATCACATATTGCTTGGTGATTCAAACTTTGCAGCCATGGCTTAAATTCAACACTTTGTAAATTTGGTGCTTCTCTATGTCAAATTCAGAAGGCACCAAATTTCCAGCAGCTGGAAATGAAGAAACAACAGTGTACTTTGAGTATGCTCCCAGTTCATTTTGCATTTGGAGCTATGGCTTTACCTGCCTAGCACCCTGTTTTATTTCCTTTGCTTTCCTGCCCTTTAAAAGCTGTTATACCAGGAGAGCATTCCCCTTGTCCATTCTCACTTCTTTTGTATGAGAGAGAAGACTGAGCCTCACTTTACAGGGGCCTGTTGTGTTGTCCTAACTTTTTGGGAGGGTAGGGAGAGGACCATGGCACTGGGGCAGAGAACCTGGGAGGAAGAGCCTCCAGGTGCTTCAGAACATAAGGCCAGGCTCAGCTCTCACAAATTTCTACTTTAATTGTATGCCAGCTTTCAAAAGTCTGTTGCTTCATAAGATTTCACCTTACACTCCCCCTCCCCACCCCTGCAGCCTCAATTTCAGCATCAGAGCAGAAATTAGTTAATGCAAAAGGCTCTTAACTGGACTTCTCTCTGCCACAGGCACTTAATGTGTCCACAACTTTATGTGGCTTCCCTGCTATGGCAGGCATGGACAGAGTGATTGTCCCACACTCCGTGCTGAATCAAGGAGCAACTTACCACTTCAACCTTACTGTGAGGAAGCCTGGTAAAGATCCTGCTTGGGTGACACAGACGGTGAGCTTGGCTTTACAGGGGTACCTCGGGTTACAGATGCTTCAGGTTACAGACTCCGCTAACCCAGAAATAGTACCTTGGGTTAAGAACTTTGCTTCAGGATGAGAACAGAAATCGCATGGCGGTGGTGCAGCAGCAGCAGCAGGAGGCCCCATTAGCTAAAGTGGTACCTCAGGTTAAGAACAGTTTCAGGTTAAGAACAGACCTCCAAAACGAATTAAGTTCTTAACCCAAGGTACCACTGTATTGCATTCTCTAGTCTCATGTGGCCACTCTGACTTCCCCCCATATAAATTGACAGAAACAGACAGACACAGACAGATGGACACAGTGAACATGTAGTGCAGGACAAGTATGTGGCAGTCGCTGGTGGTTGCTTATAGGGAGTCTTTTTGAAGAGTTGGCTGAGGGGAAAATGCTCTTAAAAGTGAAACATTTTACCCTCTGCATAAAAGGGTAGTCTGGAAAGAAAGAAAGAAAGAAAGAAAGAAAGAAAGAAAGAAAGAAAGAAAGAAAGAAAGAAAGAAAGAAAGAAAGAAAGAGTTCTGTTTACAAACAGAGCTTTTTCTTTCTTTCCACAGAACACAGTCTGAATGCAAGCCGCTCCATCCAGCCCCCTCAGCTGCACTAGGGAGTTCCTGAAGGGGAGTGATTCCTCCCTGCTGACTTGGACAGTTAGTTCCTGTCTTCTTGTATCAAAGACATAGATCAAAGACTGCCATGCTGAATGACCTCTTCTTTTCTCTTTGACAAAGAAACACAATGTACGTAGGGATGCCAAATGGCAAGGAAAGTACTGAGCCCTGGAATAATGCTCAAATGCACATATTCTTGCTATGAAGCTGGCAAGCCCAGTCAAGACCAAATGTTAGGATTTAGCACTCAGGGACAAGTGCAGTATGGGCAAACCCCCTAGACACACTACTGGCTTTTGTCCACACTCTGACGGACCCTTCACCACAGTTCTGTTACGTTGCCTGGGAGAGGTCCAAGGGACTCCTCCATTGCTGGACATCTTGCTCCTCTTCTGTAGGGTCGCGTTTCTCCATTTGTACCAACTAGCCCGCTGTGTCTTGATTTGGGGCTGACTTTAATATTGACTTGGGTGTCCTCTGGCAGGTTTCGATCACATCTAGCCAGATCCTGCCTGTGACCCTGGAGTGCCGTTCCTGCAGTGCTTTGTCAAGCTACGAGGTCAGCAGCAGCATCCATGTCACGCTGTCTGGACGGTGCGAAAGCTGCGACAATGGAACGCTGGTGAGATGCTCTCTTCTGATTCCAGGGCTATAGAGCAGCAGGGGTTTAGTTGCGCTTAAAAAGAGGCGCCATTCTGATGTATCGTGATCTGTGCTGTCTGGCCCTTGCAGTACATCTGGAGAGCTCGGAGTTCTGATGGCCAGCCTTTGACCTTGGACAATGTGACCACTTCCACTGGGGACTCCAACCGGGACCTGGTGATCAGGCAGGGGGTCCTGCAGGATGGAGTGAACTACACTTTCACTGTTTTGGTCACTCAGCCTAGAGGACAGCTCTGGGGAGAAGCCAGCATCACCCTCACCCCAAATCACCCACCCAGGGGAGGGCTCTGCATTCTGAGACCAGAAAACAATATCTACATCTTGGAGACACCAGTTAGATTTCAGTGCATGGGTAAGTAACGCAACAAGATTTCCCCAGTGGGGATCTCAGTGCCGTTAAAGAACTGGAACAGCTGCATCTCAAGGAGCTGTCCTTTGGAAGCTGTTTGAGCTCCACTTTTGTGGAAGCTGCAGGCAGGGAGGGCAGTCTTGTCATTTAGGCTCCATAGGCACCTGGGTCATGTGTAATTTTGCCTGCCAGACCACTAGACAGTAACTTATGTGTGTGAGTATAGACATAGACTAGCATTGCATGGAATTCATTCATGGCTCAGGCTGTGTTGGAGCCAGATTGATTCATATTCTCATGTGACCAAGCTGAAGTGATGTATACCTTTACACCTCCTTCATCTGATATCCTTCTGCATCTCCTGCTCTGACTCTTTCAGGTTGGATGGATGAGGACAGCAGCCCAACGCAGCAGCAGCAGCAGCTGATCTACACCCTGACTGCCGAAATGTGCTCCCCTCACAGCAGCCATTGTTGGCACTCCTGCCTGTATCGAGGGGTCAAGTCTGCCTTCAGCATCTTCCTGCCCGCAGGCGCTCTTGGCAACCAATCCAGTGTCAACATCCTAGTTGAGCTGGAGGATTCACGGGGAGCAAAAACCTTGGCATTGAACCAGTAAATGTGGGACCTCTTTGGGATGGGCCGGGCAGGAGATCTCTGTGCCTTGTTCTTCCAGAGACTCAGGAAGAGAAAAAAAAGAACAGGCAGGAGAAGACAGCATGCTGTGCTGTGCTGTGCTGTGTTGCTGTCCTAACAGTGGAATCACTGCCACTTGCCAGGACAGAATGGGGGGAGGGTGGCAAGATCTGGGCTGCGTTGATGCACAAGCAGAGCCAATCTGGCACTCCCTCCAGCACACCCACACAGCCCTAACCTTGCTAACATCCACCCCCTGTACTTTTCTACGAAATGGCAGTAATGCTGCTGTCAAGAGGGAGGCAGCACAGCACTGCCACTGGCAGACAGAGTTGCTTTTGCAAGACTTATTTCTACCTGGAGAGAGATTAAAGCTGCAGTCATTGTGTTACTTCCTTGAGGACAGTTCTGTTTCCGATTATGAGGTTACTATGGCATTCAGTACTTGAGGATGGTAGCAAAACCTTTCTAAGTGTGGCTTGCACGGGCAGGGAGGAGGGAGGGATGCTTGCAAAGTGTGTTTGCGCTTACAAAGTGTATTTGCAAAGTGTGTCCGCTCTCCCTGAGAGCCAGTGTGGTCTAGTGGTTAAGAGTGGTAGACTCGTAATCTGGGGAACTGGGTTCGCGTCTCCGCTCCTCCACATGCAGCTGCTGGGTGACCTTGGGCCAGTCACACTTCTCTGAAGTCTCTCAGCCTCACTCACCTCACAGAGTGTTTGCTGTGGGGGAGGAAGGGAAAGGAGAATGTTAGCCACTTTGAGACTCCTTCGGGTAGTGATAAAGCGGGATGTCAAATCCAAACTCTTCTTCTTCTTCTCTCCCTTTCAGAACCCTGACTCTCACCATGCCTGAACTGCCTTCAGGATTCAACACCATAACCAGCTGGTTGAAGAAGAAGAGCCAGTCAGAGCTGTGGGGTGTGGTCCAGCAAGGAAACCCACAGGAGGTGATTCCGTACTCCTTGGCTCTCATAAGCCTGCTGAATCACGTAAGCACTTGCTTGGGGGGGGGGGGAGAGAACCCTTTACATCTGCGTACAGGTTAACAATGCTTGCACACCCAGGAACTTGAGATTCTCAAGGTCACGGTCCCATCCACAGCTAGGATCTGTTGTGCAGAGTTAGGAAAAAGGGTATTCTCCACCGTGACACCCCAGTTGTGGCATTCCCTCTGTTTGCACTTGCCCATTTCTTTGTTAACACTTAGGTGCCAGCCGAAGACACACTAACCCTAGCTTGGGGGGGGGGGTGGATGGAGTGAACTTGGCGCCTGACAGTGAATGAGGTTGTGATATGGAAATTGGCTGGTGTGTTGTTTTTTGTATCTTCACTGTCGATTGAATTATTCAAGTTTTGTCAGGCCATGTTCTACTTTGCCCTGATATCCTTTGGGGAGGAAAGGTGATACACAAATATAATTAATAATAAAAAGCACTTTAAAAAATACGTATCATCTCCATTTGGGCAGGTTTTCTTTTTCTTTTTGGCAGTATTCTGTTCCAGCAGAGGTGATTTGGCCACATGTGGTTTTTTTCCAGGACTTTGGAAGAGGGTATAGCATGAAGGAGCTGAGGGACCGCATCTCCATCCGCAGCAATGTCACAGCAGCTCTGGCCTCCCTGAATATCTCCAGTGTGAAGGATGTTGCTCAGCTTAGCGCTGCACTGAGGGCTTGTGTGGTAGGACTCCTCCAGTAGATGTTTTGTCATTGCTCTGTTGGAGTCAGAGAAGGTGTTGCGATGATGGCCCACAATATTTGGGACCCTGCGGCAGAAAATCCAAATGGCAGTAAATATAACAATAAGCTGACTAGCTATTTGCTGTCCTTTCATAGTAATCCCCTCCCCAAGAAATCTGTGCTAGAGCTAGTGATATAAAAGGATCTGTTGGTTTTCCAATCTTAAATTCAGGTTTTTCACATTCTGCAGCATTTTGGGATATATCCCCAAATCCTGCAGAAAGTGATGTGTGATAATTCCTCTGTATCTTAGGGTCTCAGCCACACTTCTGCTTGACCCACTCATTTCCCAGGAAAACCCCACTCTTTAGCTCTAAATTAGAACATAGAGTCATAGAATTGTAGAGTTGGAAGGGACCACCAGACTCTCCTAGTCCCTGGAATCTTTTGCCCAATGTGGGGCCCAAACCTACAACCTTGAGAGTCTTATGCTTTACTGACTGAGCTATCCCAGCTGACAATTGCTGTTTGCTCCAGCTGAGTGCTAAAGAGCAGATTTCTCCAGAAAGGCAAGAGGCAGTCCGGATTAGCCCTTAGTGTTAATTTCCCCCAATAAACACATTTATATATGTAGTTTTGACTGTGCACGTTTTTGCAAGATGCATTCCCTAATTTATTGCAGTTTCGTATGTTGTTTTCAGAGACATATTCATGTTTATGTACACTTTCTCCATAGATATCCATTTTTGTAAACACTCTTTGGAGAAGTGCATCACAAAATTTGGATAACTCTGAATTTAGGATATTTGTGTTTCAGTTTGCATATTGTTCTAGAAAGTGTGGATTTGATGGATTCAGCTTTAAATGCTGAATTTCTCCTCCCTCCCTCGCTAGCTAAAGCTGAGCTGATAGTTTTAACATGCCATTGTCCATCTCAGGAGCTTTCTCTCTTTCCTTAAGCAGAAGAGAAAAAATTATCACTCAGAGTAAGAGCAACCATCTGCCTCCCGCAGCATCTTATCTTTCTTGGTTGTCACGAGTGCTGCCATTCTGCTCATGCAGCAGACTTCTGCTTGTGCAATGCAGCTTCTCCCCTCTTCTCCTCTCACTTGCACACCTGCACACATTGACACGCACTCAGCTGGGGGACCAGAGCAGATTTCGCAAGCAGAGAAAGAGAGGAAAGGGAAGTCCCATGGGATACAACCCCGTTTGTAATATGCCTAGAGCCTTATTGATCTATTTATTTTAGTATGCAACAAACAAACAAATCATTCTGAGTGATGGAAGGAAACTAATGGGGTCTGGGGGAGCGGGAGGCTCACTTGATGTGTCCTTTCAAAGAGAGCAATTGTGTGTTTGGGCAAGCAGTGAATAAGTCCTCTTTCCCCCCTGCAACACCAGGCATTCCCAGAAGAGCTCAGCCTTGGATCTCGTACCCAGATGCTGGAAGCTGCCAAGAGAATGATCCAAGTTATCCACAGCGAGACAAAAGAAGGTCACGAAACCCCCGCCTCCGCTGGCAACAGCATCTTGGCAATCCTGGGTAGGCAACAAAGGGCAGACGACTGCCATAACTACAGGGGCAGCACTTGGGCTGTTCAGGAGCTGTGATTCAATCTCTGTCTCCACTCCTGCCCCTGGTCCTCCCCTTTCTAGCCCCTGCAGCCAGCAGAAGCAAAACAACTTGCTGGCTTCCTTTATTTAGATTTTTAAAATGGCACCACAAACCTAAAGGACTAGGGTGGGCTTTGTAGGTTAATAAAACCTCAGGCCAAGCTACGTTATACCCATGGCCTGTCTTCCCCTCTACTCATCAAATTGTTCATCATAGTGCAGAAGGAAAAAAGTGGACAGAACTTCCTCCTGGTGTGGCTTCTTTCCATGAATATTCCCAAATTATATTCCTGTTGCGTATAAACAACTTATTCTTCTACCAACTCTTATTAAGAAATTTCTCCCGTGACTTCCTTTTATCCTTTGCCTTTGTTCTCACGCTGCCCCTTAAAGAAAGGATAAGCATCTGTTTTCCTTATCAATGCCAAGGGCTGACTCCAAAAAGTCAAATACCTAAGTCGTATCATTACATTACATAGCAACAGTGAACAATGGCCATGACACGCATGCTAAGCAAAAGTCTCTTGCAGACCATATGCACATGGATTTCTGGGAGCTGCTTAAAGAATTCTGGCCTTTTTTGTTTTCCTTATTTTTTATTATTACTTATGTGCAGTTGGTATGAAGAAAAGCTACCTTTCCTGGCAGATTTGTCAGAGAAGACTGTTATGTACTGAGTTGAATAGGATCCAAAATGCAGGAGTATGATTGGTCCACAGGAGCCACCCAATCCAGCTCCAGGTGGAAGTGAATCCGCAACCTGATTGGCCTACAGGAGAATCCTGGAATTAGCCAATCACGTGGGGCCCATTGTGTAAATAATGTATATAAAGCAGACATTCTGAGGGAACTTCCATTCTTCCTCACCACTATGAGCTGAATAAAGAGCATGAAATCCACTCTCAACTCCAAGTATATTTCAAGACACAATGAAAACCTACTGTGAGTGGGCCCTTCTCTCAGGTCATTAAGCAAACATAATCCCTTGAAGGGAGATTGTGAAAACAGGTATAGGAGTGAGCGGCTATAAAGGACTGCATCTCTTGATATGTTATCATGTTGCTCCTAGGAATAATGTTAACTACTGAAGACACAAGACTGCACATGGTGGCGAACGACCGCGTGTCGAAGGAACCAACCCTCAGGAATTGGGTCTCCTTGGCTTTCAATCTCACTCGTGCTCTGATGAGGTCCTTGATGAAGTCCCGAGTGCTGAATGAGGAGACTCTGTCGCTCTCCGTCTCCGAGATCCACGTTCGGGGGAAAAGGGCGGATGCCAGCAATTTGCTGTGCACGAGTGCCTCTGCGGAGTGCCTCTTCTCTGTGCCCAGGATGCTTGCCAAACAGCTGGCAGAAAGCCAGGAGGTGGTGCAGGTCACCATGGACCTTGCCATCAACCCCTTCCCTTTCAACTACTACTCCAACTCTGCTATTTCCACCCGCCTTGCACTTCTGGAGTTCGCCACTCCAGCAGGAGTGCCAATCTCAGTTGCCAACCTGCCTAAGGAGAGAGCCATCAGCCTGCGATTACCTGCTGGACAGCAGAAGCTGCAAGACTTGCCCCAAACACTATTGGTCATCCCACCAGGAGACTCTGTTAACTTCACTGTGAAAATTGCATCAGGCAGCAACGTGACAGGGACACACGTCCATGTCAGTTTCACTGTGATGGAGGGTAAGTGTGGCAAGGAAAAGTGGGAGGGAATAGTGGAGAATGCTCAGGTAAGTGAGACTCAGGAGTTTCTTTCACAATGTCCTTATACTCCATTGGTGAGCATCAATGTGGCACTTCCTCTTCCAAACCTGTTTTATCTCTCCTTTGATATGTAATTTTCTCTAGCTCGTACAAGTTACTGAAACGATCCTATCCTTTCTTCCCAGGCTTCGGATTCAGCCAGGAGGTTCCCTCCCTTTATCTTTACGGACATAATGCTCCATCTCCCAATGAGTTCCACTACACCTTGAAGGAGGAAATTGCCTTTTCTAATGGTCTGGAGGAAAACCACAGTAGGGACGTCACCCTCTTAATTTCTCCTCTGTAAGTGTTGTTTATTTATACTCCGCCCTTCCTGGTTCAAAAACTGGGCTCAGGGCAGCTAACAACAAATTTAAAACACTTTAAAACACTTAATTATAAAATACAGTATAAAAACATGAATTACAATAAAAATAAAAAATCAATTAGATAATCCCCAGGGCTAGCTGGCTGAATTGGTCCTACTTGGGCCAGCGAGGAGGTCAGGGGAGAATTAGCTGTGGGGTCTCAGAGTGGGTGATCTTCATAAAAGGGGAGGGGGAGCGAAGAAAAGGGAAATAAAAGATCAGGCTGGATTCAAATTAAAGGCCAGGCAGAATAACTCTGTCTTACAGGCCTGACAGAAGGAGGTTAAATACTGAAGGGCCCTTGTCTCATGGGGCAGAGCATTTCACCAGGTCGGAGCCATCACTGAAAAGGCCCTGCCCCTGGTGGAGGATAGTCTGGCTTCCTTAGGGCCCAGGACCTCTAAACTATGGTTATTCATGGACCTTAAGGTCCTCTGCGGGGCATACCAGGAGAGACGGTCCTGTAGATATGAGGGCCCTAAGCCACAAAGGGCTTTAAAGGTCAAGACCTAGCATGTCTGACCCTGAGGCTGTTCCCATCCCAATTCCTTGAGCTGTTGTCACTGTTGAACCTCGAGCCAAAGAGGGGAGTGCCTGGTCCACACTAGTAAATGCCTGCCCATCACTAGCCGCTCCTAATATGTCTCCAGTGCAGATAGATGCTCGCTGAGCATAGAATGGGAGATGACACTGGTTGTAAGGGTCGGATCACTTCTGAGCAGTGGTGGATTTATATATAAACTAAACAAGCTATAGCTTAGGGTCCCACTCTCTTGGGCCCCCCCAAAAAATTCACTATTAATATACTTCTTCTTAATTAATAATAATAATAATAATGATGATGATGATAATGATAAATTTTATTTGTATCCCGCCCTCCCCTGCCGAAGCTGGGCTCAGAGCAGCTAACATCATATAAAACACAATATACATAAAAACAAACAATCGATTAAAATGCATCCCAAAATTAATTCAAATAAATTAAAATTAAAATTAGACTGGAAAAATGGCCATCCTCAGGTTAAAATTGAAAGCTGTTAATACTTGCCAAGACCAGCTATCTCCACTGATATTATAAGGACCTGTGAGCAGGCTGGGAAACCTCCTTTGTACTTGTTCATACAAAGAGAAAATGAGTTAGACTGAACCCTGGCCAAAGGCCTGGCAGAACAGTTCTGTCTTGCAGGTCCTGCAAAAAGATGTCAAATCTCCTTGCGGCCCTGGTCTCTTGTGAGAGAGCATTCCACCAGGCTGGGGCCATGACCGAAAAGGCCCTAGCTCTGGTCGAGGTCAGTCTAATCTCCCTGGGGATCTTCAGGGTGTTGTTATTTGTAGACCGTAAGGTCCTCCGTGGGGCAAACCAGGAGAGGCGGTCCCATAGGTACGAGGGTCCTAGGCCATATAGGGCTTTAAAGGTTAAAACCAGAACCTTAAACCTGATCCTGTAATTGTATTTCAGTTCAACAATTGCTTTGATAAAATACATATTTTGTTATGTGCAAATGGCTTTAGATACCTATTAGGCCCATAAATTACCATATAGCATATATTCAACACAAAAGACAGCAAAAAAAATTGTTGTTGACAAAGGACAGCTGGACATATAAAAGACCCCATTACCTTCAGTAGCTTAGGGCTTCATCAAACCTAAATCCAGTCCTGCTTCTCATATCGAGCATTCAAAGGACATGAAAGCATGTTCTCCTTGGGGCAGTGCTCCTTGTCCCCTCTGATCAAAACTGGAGAGATTATTTACATTCCCTGTAGTGTTAGTTAATACAGAGGTAGCTGTTATGAACTTGTGCTAATTTTGTGGCTGTCAACCTCTTCCATCCAGTCACCATCTCAATGAGACTCATCAGGAATACTACATCAACATCACCAATCGCTTCTGCCATTCCCCCGTCCACGCCAGCGTCTCTGTTTTTGCCAGCCTTTGCCAGTACTTCCATTTTCCCAGCATGCAGTGGAGTGCAGATGGAGTGACCCCAACAGCTGCCACCAGCCCCAAGGAGATTGTCTGCCTGACGGAGCATCTCACTGTCTTTGGGGGTAGCCTCTTTGTGCCTCTTCACAGTGTTGTCTTCTTGCCACCGGTAAGAACTTCCTTTTCAGTTAGACATGCAGAGGGAAGATGAGTGGGCAAGGCTCCCATCAGTTGGTGGGCAACATCTTGTTAACATTGATCTCCTTGAGATACGCATGGCCCTAATGGGGAAGATATTCCAGGCCTGAGCTACTTGGGATCCTCCTCACTGAATATCACGCTCCAGCCATGTATAGAGAGACCCACCAAATGCTGTTTTGGCAGTCCCAGGCAAGCAAGCCAAAATGCCCAGGATTTTGTATATTCTTTACTACCCGTGGTACTACCTGTGGTACTACTACCCGTGGTAGCCGTGAGCTACCACCCGTGACTGGTATGAGTTGTGTGCGTATCACAAGCTGTTTAATCGGTTTTCCCAAAACACAACAAACTTCAGGTGTCAAGAATGAAGTGACGTAACATCCATTATGATGACCAATGAAGCACACTAACCCAAAGGAAGAATTAAATAAAACGCCTGCAGGATACATTTAAAAATAATAATAATAATTGTGGAGCTTGGAAGATCAAACATATGTGCAGCCTATTAGAGTTGCAGAAAACAAACAGAAGTTGCAGCTTTTGTGGCCTGATGTATTGTAATGCATGGTCCGCAATGACTTGGAAACAGAAAGCCTTCTCTCCTTTAGAGTATGGGTAAGAAGCATCATCGGCTTGGCTTTAATGTGAGATCAGCAAAGCAAGGGATGGCTTGGGGAGAGAGGGGGCAGGATGGTGGGGTGCATTTCACTCCTGTTGAATTGCGTGGTGTGTAAACCATGTAGAGATTTGTTTAAATATGAGTGGTATATTAAGTGTCCAAAAATATAAATAAAGGCCTATGCAGAACTGGCTAAACTGACATACAAACTGCGAGATAAGGACAACTGTGACTTCAAAGAAGAATGGGAACTTTTTGCAAACTATCTAAAAAGACAACAAAATGAACTGGACTCCTTGGCAGGTTTTGAATAAACATACACAAATTTATTGATGGTTAATATAGTAGATAGACAATATAAAGATTTATACCATTTTACAGTATGCAGAGAACAATATGTGTTGAGAAATCAGAGTGAGGAACTGAGAGAAGTCTTGGGGGGGAGGGAGGGTTCATTCGGGAGGTGGGAGGTAAAGGGAAAAAATAATGAATATGATATGTTTTGATATGTTGAAATTGTGTGTGTGATATATATATATATATATATATATATATATATATATATATATGCAGGTTTTGGTGTCCTCGGGTGTCTTCCCGTGTAAAAGTTGGGGTGTCTAGGCGACGTTTCGACGAGGTCTCACTCGTCATCTTCAGGCTGGTGCTTTCGGCTTCTTGTTACTGGAACAGAGCAGGATCTCAGTGTTTGAGTTCCTATAAATACTGTTGAGGAGGTGTGGTGTATAGCCTCCAATGTTCTGGGCAGAGAGGAAGTTCCCAGGCTAGTGTGCCTTTTCTTCTTTTGTTCCTTGATTGCTTGAGGGATATCTTGAGTGATTTCTTGAGTGATATCCTGAGTACCACTTAGGTGGGTCATTAGGTGTGGATTAGTTGCTAAAGCCTTTGTGTCTTGACCTCTTGAACTTTGTGAAGAGTTTTTCTGAGAAGATGGCTGTACTGCATTTAGTTGTGCTCTGGCTTGGCTTCGTGTATAGGGGCGAGCTGTGGTTTTGTGGCCTGTGCCAGCCAGATCTGTGTAGGGATTGCAGGGGGGTGCAGCATCCGGAGGTGCCACCATGGTTTGGCTACTGGATGGTGTCTGTAATTTATCTGTGGAGAGGGTCTGGGTTTGGGTCTGGTGTGGTTGATTGGTGATGGCGTTCTGTGTGCCTCTGGATCTGGTGTCAGTTTTTGTGGGGAGGGCTAATTTCCAGATGTCTGGCAAGCGGGATGTGTCGTCACGCTTGTTCATGTTGTGAGGGTGTTTCTCTATCTCGATGGCTTCCATGATTATTCTCTTGTGGTGATGTTCCATGTTAGAGAGCAATTTGGAATCTGCAAAATTAATTTCGTGTCCTGTTTCTTTCATGTGTTGGAAAAGAGAGGAAGTTTTTTCTTCTTTTTTGACGGCATTCTTGTGTTCTGCGATACGTGCATTTATTCGTCTGTTTGTTTGTCCAATGTACGTGGCTGGGCAGACTTTGCAGGGTATTTCATAGACCCCTTGGTTTTCCAACTGGATTTTATCCTTGGGGTTTCTGAGGATATTGGCTATTTTTTGGTTGGCGCAAAAGGCTGTTTTGATATTGTGTTTATGGAGGATTTTGCTAATTTTATCTGTAGTGCCCTTGATATAAGGAAGGAGGGCCATGCCATTGTTTTCTTCTGTGTCTTGGTTTTTGGGGGGTGTTTCTTTTTGGATTAGCTTCGTAACCCTGTTTTGCTGGTATCCATTGGCAATTAACACATTTGAGAGATTCTGTAACTCAGTTGTCAAGTGGTCTTTGTCAGCCAGGCGTTTGGTTCTGGAGATGAGAGTCTTGGCTACGGAGTTTATTTGTGCAGGGTGGTGGTGTGATTGTGCATGTAAGTAGCGGTTGGTGTGTGTTTTTTTCCGGTAGATAGTGTGTCCTAGGGAGCCATCAGGTTTTTTGTAGATTAGGACGTCAAGGAAGGGAAGTTGGTTGTTGGCTTCTATTTCCATAGTGAATTGTATTTTGGGGTGTAGGCTGTTGAGATGTGTGAGGAAGCTGTCCAGTTTTTCCTTCCCGTGTGGCCAAATTACAAAGGTGTCGTCAACATATCTGAGCCAAAGTTTAGGTTTGTGTTCTGACTTGTCTAAAGCATTGGTTTCAAAGTGTTCCATGTACAGGTTTGCGATGACTGGTGAGAGGGGTGATCCCATAGGTGCTCCTTCTATCTGTTTGTATCTTTGTCCATTGTGGATGAAGTACGTGTTGGTTAGGCAGTGGTTGGTCAGGTCCAAGATGTATTCGGGGGGATTGTATTTGTTTTGAATGGCTGTCAAGGCTTCATTAATGGGCACTTGTGTGAAGAGAGATACAGACACCATCCAGTAGCCAAACCATGGTGGCACCTCCGGATGCTGCACCCCCCTGCAATCCCTACACAGATCTGGCTGGCACAGGCCACAAAACCACAGCTCGCCCCTATACACGAAGCCAAGCCAGAGCACAACTAAATGCAGTACAGCCATCTTCTCAGAAAAACTCTTCACAAAGTTCAAGAGGTCAAGACACAAAGGCTTTAGCAACTAATCCACACCTAATGACCCACCTAAGTGGTACTCAGGATATCACTCAAGAAATCACTCAAGATATATATATATATATAGTGTGTGTGTGCACGTGTGTGTGCGTGTATATATATATATATATATTTGCTTTCGTAGATTTTCACGGGTATAGGTATGCAGGTTTTGGTGTCCTCGGGTGTCTTCCCGTGTAAAAGTTGGGGTGTCTAGGCGACGTTTCGACGAGGTCTCACTCGTCATCTTCAGGCTGGTGCTTTCGGCTTCTTGTTACTGGAACAGAGCAGGATCTCAGTGTTTGAGTTCCTATAAATACTGTTGAGGGGTGTGGTGTATAGCCTCCAATGTTCTGGGCCGAGAGGAAGTTCCCAGGCTAGTGTGCCTTTTCTTCTTTTGTTCCTTAGTTGCTTGAGGGATATCTTGAGTGATTTCTTGAGTGATATCCTGAGTACCACTTAGGTGGGTCATTAGGTGTGGATTAGTTGCTAAAGCCTTTGTGTCTTGACCTCTTGAACTTTGTGAAGAGTTTTTCTGAGAAGATGGCTGTAGTTGTGCTCTGGCTTGGCTTCGTGTATAGGGGCGAGCTGTGGTTTTGTGGCCTGTGCCAGCCAGATCTGTGTAGGGATTGCAGGGGGGTGCAGCATCCGGAGGTGCCATCATGGTTTGGCTACTGGATGGTGTCTGTAATTTATCTGTGGAGAGGGTCTGGGTTTGGGTCTGGTGTGGTTGATTGGTGATGGCGTTCTGTGTGCCTCTGGATCTGGTGTCAGTTTTTGTGGGGAGGGCTAATTTCCAGATGTCTGGCAAGCGGGATGTGTCGTCACGCTTGTTCATGTTGTGAGGGTGTTTCCATCGAGATAGAGAAACACCCTCACAACATGAACAAGCGTGACGACACATCCCGCTTGCCAGACATCTGGAAATTAGCCCTCCCCACAAAAACTGACACCAGATCCAGAGGCACACAGAACGCCATCACCAATCAACCACACCAGACCCAAACCCAGACCCTCTCCACAGATAAATTACAGACACCATCCAGTAGCCAAACCATGATGGCACCTCCGGATGCTGCACCCCCCTGCAATCCCTACACAGATCTGGCTGGCACAGGCCACAAAACCACAGCTCGCCCCTATACACGAAGCCAAGCCAGAGCACAACTACAGCCATCTTCTCAGAAAAACTCTTCACAAAGTTCAAGAGGTCAAGACACAAAGGCTTTAGCAACTAATCCACACCTAATGACCCACCTAAGTGGTACTCAGGATATCACTCAAGAAATCACTCAAGATATCCCTCAAGCAACTAAGGAACAAAAGAAGAAAAGGCACACTAGCCTGGGAACTTCCTCTCGGCCCAGAACATTGGAGGCTATACACCACACCCCTCAACAGTATTTATAGGAACTCAAACACTGAGATCCTGCTCTGTTCCAGTAACAAGAAGCCGAAAGCACCAGCCTGAAGATGACGAGTGAGACCTCGTCGAAACGTCGCCTAGACACCCCAACTTTTACACGGGAAGACACCCGAGGACACCAAAACCTGCATATATATATATATATATATATATGTGTGTGTGTGTGTGTGTATATATATATATATATATATATATATATATATATATATATATATATATACATACACGTATATATATATACGTATATATATATACGGCAGAGAACCACAGTTTCTCCACTGGTTGGTTAACCTGGAGCCTTCCCCTCCTCCCCCGCCATGCACACTAATCCCAGTCTGCTTTATTTTTTTCAGAGGAAGCAGTCCTGGCAGAGTCCCTTGGCACTGATCACTTGCACCGTCCTTTTCTCCATTTACCTGGGGATAGCATTGATATCCCACAAGCTGGACGACATTGACATCACTCGGGTAGGGATCATCCCTCGGTGTGGCCAGCCTGGACGGTACAAGTACTGGCTGATGGTGAAGACAGGCTGGAAAAGAGGCTCAGGTATGGGAAGAGTCAGGGTATTGTTCTGGCAGCCCATTTCACCATTGAACATGCTTCCGTACTCGCCCTTTTCCCCCTGGTATTTGCACCTTCCACTCACTCCTGAGAAATTGGTTTGTCTTTAAGGTGCTACGAGACCCTTTGTTGTAAAGAGCTAATGATTCACAGGAGTTTAATTTAACATTACCTTCCACTATCCTGCGCATCTTTTGAAGGTACCACAGCCCATATAGGGATCAGATTATATGGGCTGAACAAAAGCGGCTCTCGCCACCTGGACAAGGGCTGGGCC
This sequence comes from Podarcis muralis, assembly GCF_964188315.1. NCBI lineage: Eukaryota > Metazoa > Chordata > Lepidosauria > Squamata > Lacertidae > Podarcis > Podarcis muralis. The sequence continues at coordinate 33,635,373 of NC_135656.1, forward strand.
TTCCAGAGAAACAGCCAGGATATTTTCCAAGTAGAAACGGATGCAAACCTAGGAGAGATTTGGAAGATCCACGTCTGGCATGATAACACAGGTATGACTTGACGATCAATGCTCTTTTTGCTCTTTTAAATCTTTAAAATACATTTACAGTATGTGCTACCTTTCCTCTAAGGAGTTCAGGGGCAATGTGCATGATTCCCCTGCCTCCCATATCATCCTTAGGCTAAGAGATAGTGGATAGGTCTCCCCAGTTCTCGTCCAACACTCTAACCCAGCAAACTTTTTCAGCAAACATTTTCAGCGGGGGGGGGGGGGGCAGTCCACTGTCCCTCAGACCTTGTGGGGGGCCAGACTATATTTTTTTTGGGGGGGGGGGAATGAACGAATTCCTATGCCCCACAAATAACCTAGAGATGCATTTTAAATAAAAGAACACATTCTACTCATGTAAAAACATGCTGATTCCCGGACCGCCCACGGGCCGGATTTAGAAGGTGATTGGGCCAGATCCAGCCCCCGGGCCTTAGTTTGCCTACCCATGATCTAACCACTACATCACACTGCAGAGCAAAAAGCAAGGTGCCCACAGTCCAGAAAGCCCAGTCTTGCAATTTGCTATGGACAGCAGAATTTCTAGGTAGCCAGGTACCTTTGAGTGTTCACAAGCAGGTTGTGATGGTGTTGGCTTTCCCTGGTTATTTGTCCCTGAGTCTGGCATTCTGCTTCATTTAACGATTCAGCATAAGACTGCATGCACAGCACAAATTTAAAGCACACTTGAAGCACATGACTTCCCCCAAAGAATCCTGGGAACTTTGTTTGTTAAAGAGTGCTGGGAATTGTAGCTCTGTGAGTGCTAAACTCCACAGGATTCTATGGAGGAAGCCATGCGCTTTAAATGAATGGTGTCTGTGCAGCCTGATAGCCTTTAAGAGATCTTTCTTCCATGAATTTGTTTAGTTTAGTTTCTATCATCAAATGTTGTAGTTGTGCTTTCCATAAACTGATTACGCTATAGCCAAGTTCACACAATATCAGTGGTTCTCAAAGGGTGTGGCAAGAGAAGACCACAAATGTGGCAGGAAGATTCAAGGACAATCAAAGAAACATTTAAACATTTCTGTATAGTGTAGTATCAAAGAATGTTTTTATTTATTTGCAGAATATTGATAGATATCTTCAAAATGAGAGCAAGAGCGTCAAGTGATACTGAGGACAATCCTAGCTGTGTTTTCAAATGTATTTCTTATCAATAAAAAATTCAGTGTGGCACAAGGAAATTTTTATTAAAGTGTGAACCAGAGAAATAAGTCTGAGAACCACTGTTCTAAGCCAAGCTGTGTGAACATAAAGGACCCCAGAGAGGAGCTCACAATTGCTATGCTCTTCCCTGTTCCCTTCAGCTGCTGCGCTGTGCTATGCCAAAGTTTGGCTTAGTGTGGTTTCTGAACCAGGACTCGGGATTAAGTTCTCTCCTCCTTAACTGCAAACTAAATCCAAAAAACAATCAAAAGGGACCAGGGAGGAGCAAAGTTTCTGGGAGCCCATGTCTGGGCACCCACCCATTTGTGTGGTCTGGTGCCCCCTGTTGCCACAGTCCTGAACAGTTGTCATTCAGCTAGTTGTTTGGGGGACGTTGACTTCACCATCTTTCTTTATGACCAGGTCTGGACCCCTCTTGGTACCTGCAGCACGTTATTGTATGGGACAAGCAGACAGACAATATGTACTTCTTCCTAGTGGAGGACTGGCTGTCTGTGGAAAATGAAAAGAATGAGGGAATGGTGGAAAAAGAGGTCCTTGCAGCATGTGAGTTGATAGCCTGTGAGAATAGCGTCCTGAGCACTGCAGTTTTCATAGGTATTGGTAACCACGGGACTAGAAAATTGGCTGGGTAGTTCAAACCAGTATGGGATATCAAGTCTCTGGTATCCTACATTAGTCTACCCTTCTTGGCCCTTGTTTATTTATTTCATAAAATTTATACACCGCTTGATTGTAAAAAAAGAACCCTCAAAGCAGTTTGCAGAAAGAGTTGCCACTTCCAGAGCAAAGTACTATACAGTTGTACCTTGGACGTCTAACAGAATCCATTCTGGAAGTCCATTTGACTTCCAAAACATTCGGAAACCAAAGGGCAGCTTCTGATTGGCTACAGGAAGGTCCTGCAGCCAATCGGAAGCCCCGTTGGACAGTCAGCTTCCAAAAATAGTTCACAAACCAAAACACTTACTTCCGGTTTGCAATGTTTGGGAGCCAAAACGTTCGAGAACTAAGCTGTTCGAAAACCAAGGTATGACTGTAGTGATGAGCTGACATAGCGTACATCTTGCCTTGAACACCGGGCAGTTTCTTAATATTAAGACCAGCATCAGCACCCTCGAGCAGCTGCTGGGACCCAAGTCGTAGGCATTTTGGTCCACCCACTCTCTAGACTGCAGCTGGTTCTGGGAATCATTGCACCATTCAGGGGCATTGTGGGTAATTTAGATGGTTGGTGGATTCCCAGAGTCTGCCACTGCTAACAGGTAAGCCTAACAGGGCAGAGACCAATCATGGGAGCCAACCATGTGGGCACCTTGCCCCCACCCCTATTTAAAGCCAAATCTGTTTTAACGCACAAACTCATTTTCTTCTTGTCTGAACTACTTTCTTTGAGCGCTTTCTCATTCACTTTACTTCCTCTTTCTCAGTCTGTTGCATCTATTCATCAATCACATGGTGACTTGTGGCCTCTTTATCGCTAGACCTCAGCCTGCCTCAGAAGCCATTCTTGTCCCTAGAGCCTGGGTGGGGACTTTAATCCCAGCCAAACTTTCCTTTCCCTCACAAAATAAAATAAAAAATGTGGGTTTGTGGGAACTGGGATGTTTTTATTATTATTTGTGTTTTTATTGTTTATTAATTTTGTTGGTCACTTTATACAAAAGGGGGAAACTCTTAGAATGATTTAACAGGACAAAATGCTGCAGATGAAACAATTAAAACTGGAAAAGTTAAAACAATGAATGCAAGAATACACAAAATGCTCATCCAATAACATATTAATAAGGACAAGTCCTAACCAATCCATTAAAGGATGGGCACCACCATAGGGGCCTATTTAATTACCAAAGGCCTGAGTAAATGAAAAAGGTCGGGGGGGGGTGTTTCTGTGAAAAACACTGTGGCATTTTGCACATGATATACTTCAATTTTTTCATATATGAAAAGTTTTCTGCATCACTGACAAAGTAACTGGTGGCCAAAATTAGTAACAAGTCCAGTAGTTAAATTATAATTATGACATGGTGATGCTGGCTGGATGAAATAAGGATGGTTCAGCATGAAGAGAGGCTGTCGGCAGCAACTAGGAGACAATGGTTTCTGTTATTGTTTACAGGTCCACAGGAACTGAGATGCTTTTCCCGAATTTTCCCTGCGCAGATGCACCTTGGGTTTTCCGACTGGCACATCTGGCTTTCTGTTTGGAGCCGTCCTCCTAATAGCCGCTTTACCCGGGTACAGAGGCTCACTTGCTGCCTGCTCATGGTTCAGCTCTTCCTAGCTACGTGTGCCGTCTGGTATGGTGCAGTTGGAGTTAAGGGCCACAGGTGAGCATATCGGGGAGCAAGGGAGGGAATGCGCAACAGGTGCAAGCAGAAAGTAAGGATGAGCTCAGTGGAATGTTACTGACACACCATCCTTTTAAAACACATGACCCTCTCTACCCCCCAAATCATGGGGTGGGGGATGGCCTCGGTCCAGTAAACCTGAAGGAGCGTCTCCACCCCCATTGTTCAGCCCGGACACTGTGGTCCAGCGCCGAGGGCCTTCTGGCAGTTCCCTCACTGCGAGAAGCGAAGTTACAGGGAACCAGGCAGAGGGTCTTCTCGGTAGTGGCGCCCGCCCTGTGGAACGCCCTCCCACCAGATAGCCAATGAAATTAACAACTATATGACTTTTAGAAGACATCTGAAGGCATCCCTGTTTAGGGAAGCTTTTACTATTCGATGAATTATTGTATTTTAGTATTTTGTTGGAAGCCGCCCAGAGTGGCTGGGGAAACTCAGCCAGATGGGCAGGGTATAAATAAATTATTATTATTATTATTAATTATTATTATTATTATTATTATTATTATTATTATTATTATTATTATACCTATGGCCAAAGAGCTCGAAGAGCTACAGTTACCAGCATCTTAACAAACTACAGTTCCCAGGATGCCTGGGGGAGAGGGGAGTTAGATGCTTTAAGTGTATGGCTATAATCAGATGGCTCCTTTCGAGCTCTGACTATCTGATGCATGGATATCATGTTTGTGTTTATGGTCTAAAAACTGTGCCCTCAGAAAGGAGTCCACATAAAATATGACACTATTCAGATCATTGCTCACTTACTCTAGGCTCTGGCTAAATGGCTAAATCTACATCCCCCCCCCCCCTGCAGCTATCCTGTTGGAAGACAGATTTCTGTGACTGCAGAGAGCATTGTGGTTGGAATAACTGCAGCAGTCGTGGTTTATCCAATACAACTACTCTTCAGTTTTCTCTTCCGGAAAACACGCAGTAAGGTACCTCCTTCAATCATAAAGGCAAGCTAACCAGGAACCGAGGAAAGAAAGCCACAAAAACAGACATAACTGATAATAGGAAGAATACAAGTGCTATAGAATCATAGAGCTGGAAGGGACTGCTGAGTCATGAATTGTTTCCTTTACATTGTGAAATGAATTAGAAATTGCCAAGCAAGTGCTGAGTGGAGCACCAGCCTCTCAAGTGGGTGGCAGCAGGACAAGGACCCCACTGAATGTTTGGTTAGGGTGCGTGAACATGTCTCCTCTGTCCAACAGATTGTAATAGAAGATCCTGACCCGCCTGCTCAGGACTGCCAGACTGTGGAGATGGATGTGTCTCTTGACTGCTCTAACTTGGGTAGCTCCTCCTTCTTATCTGTCCCTGGAAGAATGGAGTCCATTGTGGATATGGGTTCTGCTGGCAGTGTGAGTAGAGCTATTCTGTGGGCCTCGTAGTGGCAATAGAAAGAATTTCCACTGTGTTGTATGGAACAGGCAAATGCTGAACTTGCATGAGATCCTGTAACCAACCAGCAACCTCCGCAGGCTTGAGCTATTGTTTTAAAAAGCATTTATATCAATATATAATGTTCAACGTGCTATACATATAATATCTTGATTGTCTTTACAAGAACCCTGTGAGGTAGTTTGATTGCTTGTACTTATCATCATCACCCCCATGTTGCAAATGCAGGACTCAGCGTCTTGAGAGACTGTGGCTTACCTAAGACCAGCTAGTGAGCTTGTAGTTGAGGCGAGGTTTGGATTTCCTGGTTTAAACTCCTGCCTCCTCATCCCACCGCAAGGGATTTGGCTACCAAGGACATCTAGAGGACATCTTGCATTTTCAAAGCTTTTTTTTTTTTTACAAAATAGAATTCTTAGTTGTGATGCCTTTGTCAGCCACTTCTATCTTAAAGGAGCTGCTTTGCTGGAATAAATTCTTCAGATCATGAGATACATTTGCAGGAGTAAAGAAAAACGGTATCCACCTTTATTTTATGTTCTACACAACTATACATTGGTACCTCGGGTTACAGACGCTTCAGGTTACAGACACTTCAGGTTACAGACTCCGCTAACCCAGAAATAGTACATTGGGTTAAGAACTTTACCTCAGGATGAGAACAGAAATCGTGTGGCGGCGGCAGGAGGCCCCATTAGCTAAAATGGTACCTCAGGTTAAGAACAGTTTCAGGTTAAGAACGAACCTCCAGAACGAATTAAGTTCTGGTACCGAGGTACCACTGTAAAGGGTGGTGCCCTGTCATCTATTTCATCTAGTTACCCTCAGTTTGACTTCCGTTCAATCTGACATAGTAGCAGAGAGATTAGTTTACTTCTATACCCTGAATGGTAATCGGGATGAAGGTTCCTTTGAGGTTTACATTTCTTGGTTTTATGTGGCATCCATACTTGGCATTTCCCTCCCTTTTGACCATTTTAATTTGTTTTATTTTGTCTTTTACAGGAATCCCTCTTTAGTAGAAATCCAGTTCCCAACCAGAAGAACTTCATAGGCAACAACAGGTATTGTTACAACACTGAATGGCAATAGCAAAAATGGCAAGGGAGCATGACAGTTTCACCTTGGTCCTAGAAACAGCTCTCCCATGATGTTGCTTCATCTCTTGTGGGTGGGTGCGCACGCATCGGGACAAAGCATGTAATAAATCTCACATTTAGTTTGGCCCTCAGAGTAGTGAGTTAGCCACACAGCAACCCTGAGTAATTATGACTTTGCTTACAACTATCCAGCAACCTTCTTAGTTGAGTGGAACCTTGGATTTCTGCTGGCATATCCAATCACTTAGCTATAGTAGCATCCTGGCTTTGGTAGGTTTGTCTGAGCAGACCTTGAGGCACAAGAATCTTTTCTCACCCTAGAACAGCCTTCCCTAACCCAGTTCCCTACCAATGATGTTGATTGCTGGCTCTCTCATCAACCCCAGCCAGAAGGGGCAATGGTCAGGGATGCGAAAGTCTGTTTCAGATTATCTAGCTACAGTTGAAGCATCCTCAACTAGTTAAACAAGGTGTGAGCTTCCTACTGGCCAAGGTTCTGACCTTATTCAGGTGCCTTTTCAAAAATCTGCAGGGCTGCCAATCAATGGCCTTCATGCAACAGCATCTTTGATATTCCGGACTTTCTGAACTCTGACCCCCTGATGAATGGAAGTCGGATTCTCAAGAGGAAGAAGGCAATGGCAAAGTTGGGAATTGACTCCATGTCCAGTTCTGATGATGACCCCCTGTCCTTTTCATTCAGAGATTCTGAGGACAGTAGGAGGTCGAGCTGTGGCCATCACTCTGGTAATCTCCTACCACATTTTTCCTACTATGTCTCCCTTGCACTCAGTCTCTCTCACACATAGATTCACTCCTGTTTATGAGTAGATGTTTGGCTATGGTAAAAAAATGAACCAAAGGTTTACTTGGTAGATTAATCAACCTAGGCTGCAATCCTAATACTCACTAGAGGAGTAGGTCCCACTGAACACAGCAGGGCTCACTGTTGAGTAAACATGCGTAGGATTGCACTGCATCCTTTTACTGATAAATTTGGGCCAATCATAAGTGAAAGCAATTTCTTTTTTTTTTTTTTTATATAAAATTTTTATTGGTTTTACAAAATTTTAAAAACAAACAAACACTTAAAAAGACATACCAACACGTATAATTTCATAATGTTTTTCATAAACCTCTTTTCTGGGACTCCCCCATACCCCCTCCTTTCTGCATCCCAATGTCCATAGTTTTATAGCAACTCCCAATTGTTACTTTCCAGCCTCTGTCCTTAGTTATCTCTATAGTCTGACCTTATATCACTGTATCCCTTTATTCTTGAAAACCATAACACTCTAACATTCATCAAGTTTATAATAGTCCTTAAGATAACTTTTAAATTTTCTCCATTCTTCTTCCATCGTCTCTTTTCCTTGGTCACGGATTCTGCCTGTCATCTCGGCCAGTGTCATATAGTCCATCACTTTCATCTGCCATTCTTCCAGAGTGGGTAGATCTTGTGTCTTCCAATACTTTGCGATAAGTATTCTTGCTGCTGTTGTAGCATACATAAAAAAAGTTCTATCTCTCTTTAACACCAATTGGCCGACAATACCCAAGAGAAAGGCCTCTGGTTTTTTAAGGAAAGTACTTTTAAGTACCTTTTTCATTTCATTGTAAATCATTTCCCAGAAAGCCTTAATCTTCGGGCATGTCCACCAAAGGTGATAAAAGGTACCTTCATTCTCTTTACATTTCCAACATTTGTTATCGGGCAAATGGTAAATTTTTGCAAGCTTGACTGGGGTCATGTACCACCTGTAAATCATTTTCATTATGTTTTCTCTTAAGGCATTACATGCCGTAAACTTAACACCGGTGGTCCATAACTGTTCCCAGTCAGCAAACATAATGTCATGGCCAATATCTTGTGCCCATTTAATCATAGCTGATTTCACCGTTTCGTCCTGTGTATTCCATTTCAGCAACAAGTTATACATTCTTGATAAATTCTTAGAATTGGGTTCTAACAGTTCAGTCTCTAGTTTTGATTTTTCCACCTGAAAGCCAATTTTCCTATCCTGTTTGAAAAGCTCCATTATTTGATGATATTGAAGCCAATTTTGTACTTTATGTTTCAATTTCTCATAACTTTGTAGTTTCCACTTGTCTCCCTCCTGTTCCAAGATTTCCCAATACTTCGGCCATCCGACCTCCATATTGAGTTTCTTTACTGCTTTAGCCTCCACTGGTGACACCCATCTCGGGGTTTTGTTTTCCAACAGGTCTTTATATCTTGTCCATACATTAAACAATGCTTTTCTAACAATATGATTTTTAAAGGTACTATGCAGCTTGATTTTGTCATACCATAGATATGCATGCCAACCAAAAACATTGTTAAAACCTTCCAGATCCAAGATGTCTGTGTTCTCGAGGAGCATCCATTCCTTCAGCCAGCAAAAAGCTGCTGCCTCATAGTACAATTTTAAGTCCGGCAGGGCAAAACCCCCTCTTTCTTTAGCATCTGTCAATATTTTAAATTTAATTCTGGGCTTTTTGCCCTGCCAGACAAACTTCGAAATATCTTTCTGCCACCTCTTAAAACATTCCATCTTGTCAAGAATCTGCAAGGTCTGAAACAAAAATAACATTCTAGGCAATACATTCATTTTAATCACTGCAATTCTACCTAACATTGACAATTTCAAATTTGACCATATTTCTAGATCTTTTTTGATCTCTGACCAACATTTTTCATAATTGTCCTTATACAAATTCACATTTTTAGATGTCAAGTAAACCCCTAGATATTTCACCTTCTTAACCACCGTCAACCCTGTCTCCTCTTGGAATTTCTCCTTTTCCATATCCGTTAAATTTTTTCCTAAAACTTTGGTTTTTTGTTTATTCAACTTGAATCCAGCTACCTGGCCAAACTGTTGGATTATTTCTAACACCTTTTTCGTACTAGTGTTTGGCTCTTGCAAAGTCAATACTAGATCATCTGCAAATGCTCTTAACTTATAATGTTTAGCTCCGACCTGCACTCCTTTAACCTGCTGGTCGTTCCTAATCATGTTCAGCAACACCTCCAGAACTGAAATAAAAAGTAACGGGGAAATTGGGCACCCCTGTCGTGTTCCTTTTTCTATCTTAAGCTCCTCAGTTATCACATTGTTTACAATCAATTTAGCTTTTTGTTCCGAATATATTGCAGCCATACCGTTCTCAAAACCTTGTCCTACCCCCATCCCATGAAGATTCTTTATCATAAAGCTCCAAGAAATGTTGTCAAAGGCTTTCTCCGCATCCACAAAAATCAGTACTGCTTTAGTATTTATATTCACCTCTAGCTTTTCCAAAATATCTATTATATTCCTTACATTGTCTGCTAGGTGTCTTTTTGGGAGGAAGCCTGCTTGATTCTTGTGAATCTTTTCCATCAACACTTTTTTAAATCTTTTTGCCAAAATGTCTGCAAAAATTTTGTAATCCACATTAAGTAGTGATATTGGGCGGTAGTTCTTCAGTTGAGTCTTTTCAGTCTCTGTCTTTGGTATGAGTGAGATGTATGCTTCTTTCCACGATTCAGGTGCCTTTTTCCCCTCAAGAATCTCATTACAAACTTCTTTTAGTGGTTGAATCAACCATTCCTTCAAAGATTTGTAGTATCTAGAAGTCAATCCATCTGGTCCTGGAGATTTGCCCAATTGCATATTCTGAATGGCGTCCTCTATCTCTTGTTCTGTTATTCTCTGGTTCAGATCCATCTTACTTTGATGAGAGATTTCTTGTAATCCATATTTATCAAGGAATTTATCTATATCTTCTTCATTTTGCGGGCCTTGAGTATAGAGTTTTTTAAAATAGCTCAAAAAGCAATTTCTAATTTCATTAGGTTTAGATATATTCTTTCCATCCACTTCTAGACTTGTAACTGTATTTAATTTCTGCCTTTTCTTCAGTTGCCATGCCAGAAGTTTACCACATTTATTTGCTGATTCAAACGTCTTTTGTTTCATTTGCTTTATCTTCCATTCAATCTCTTGGTTCATCAATTCCATATATTGTGTTTGATATAACTTAATCTCTCTTAAAATCTCCCATAAGTGAAAGCAATTTCTAGCTGGTTTAGGGTACACTTGTTTGTTTGCTTTTTATGCTATTTTGATTCTGAAAAGGAACTTTGAAAGTTGGCCTTCCTCATAATGAGTTACTTCTTCCTATATACATAAAAATGTAAGGCTGTCATCACGCAGACCCCCCTTTGGAGGATTTGTAATGAAAAAGGTGCTTCGTAGTTGTAATGTGTGGTAGGAGGAATGGACATAGGGATGAAGATCGAAAGTGGGGTGCAAAGCAGGGCTGCAGAATAGGTGAGAGAAGTGGCTTCAGAAATGGGGTTGGGAAGGTGAAAAGCAAGCTTAGCTGCATGAAGGCCTAACAGTAGAACCTACTTTATAACTTCAGTTTTTCTTATTGTCCCCACAGTGGAAGGTTTGATCAACTGTGTGGTTGACAGAACTCAGGAGAACATCTCTGACTGTGTCACATCTGACAGTGGCCGGTTTTCACCCCAAGTTGAAGCAGATCTCATCTATGATGGGTATGTTGCCTGGTCTGCTGCTGCCTTGAGCAGCCATTCAACTCAAGAGATGGGGGCTCACAGGACCAGAGGGAACAAGGCCTTTAAGAAAGTAAATGGATGGACAGCCCAAACTCATAATAAATAGTATCTCAATCAATTGAGTTATATACATAAATACAGTCGTTCATTCCCATTTGGGTTGTTTTCAGTTAAAAAAGCATATTTTGGTTAATGAAAACAGACAGATATGTGGTGAAAGTGGTTTGAGGCATTGCTTTTCTAGCCAGAGAGGCTGTGTTCAAAATGATCCTGCTACACTTAGATTGCATGTATCTGCACCCCAAGCACAGTGTATCTCAAAGTGAGGTCTGAACAAGCTAAGCCTGATGATGATGATGATGATGATTATTATTATTATTATTATTATTAAAAAATAATATATTTAAAGTATTATTATATATTTATTTATACCACCAAATAAAAACCACCAAAACCAGAAAATAATAATTAAACAACAGGGAGACACTGATAGAATTAAAACTATCTATATATCTATATCTATATCATCTATATCTATATCTATATCTATATCTATATCTATATCTATATCTTTATCTTTATCTTTATCTTTATCTTTATCTTATCTATCTTATCTTATCTTATCTTATCTTATCTTATCTTATCTTACACATATTATTTGACCTCAAGTTCAGACTCATCCAGGTGCAATAGCAGCAAGTCTGCATTAGCCTGAAAATTAGACATGTCTGTGCCAGCCTGTGAGCTGCCTGTAGCCCCGCATTCTGAAATGGCTCCTATGTGTTGTTGTACCTTCCCTGGTGGCTGAGACACATCCTTTGCCTCTAATTCTGGCACATTCTTTTTTTGTCCCCTTGGCTGGCAGAATGGAAAGTTCTAGTAGTGGCTGGTCCGATGGGATTGTGCAGCATGGAAGCAGCTGGGGCTTACTACGGAAGTCATTCTCTTACGTCTCTGCTATGACCAATATTGGCAGCGCTTTCTTTTCTGACCTGGAACTTCCTCCTGCTACTGTTTCCTCACTTTCTACCCGGATTGGTATGTGTGAACACTAATGGGATACGTCCTCGTAGACTTGTATTATGGGAGCCTCAATGCTGGGACAGGGGGCACCTGTAATATGAATTAACATAGATTAGATTTCCCTTAAAGGTAAAGGGATCCCTGACCATTAGGTCCAGTCGTGGCCGACTCTGGGGTTGTGGCACTCATCTCGCTTTATTGGGAGGGAGCCGTGCTTCCGGGTCATGTGGCCAGCATGACTAAGCCACTTCTGGCGAACCAGAGCAGTGCACGGAAATGCCGTTTACCTATCTATCTACTTGCACTTTGACGTGCTTTCGAACTGCTAGGTTGGCAGGAGCAGGGACCGAGCAATGGGAGCCTGTCGCCGGGATTTGAACCGCCGACCTTCTGATCAGCAAGTCCTAGGCTCTGTGGTTTAACCCACAGCGCCACCCACGTCCCTTTCAGATTTCCCTTAGCACACTTTCTCTTTTGTACATATGATCAAGGCAGCTAAATTTCTTCTCTCACCTTTTGCACAGTTGTTTAAAGGCAGAATCAGAATTTTATTATGAGTTGGGGTATAGTAATTATTCTGGATTAACTAATGCAGGGGCGGGGGGTGGGGTGGAGAAACAGTCTGTCTTTCTTTTCACATGTCATTGACCCGGTGAAGCTAGTGCCTGGACCCCTGTGCAACAAAAAGACATGCCATTTTCATGGCAGTCTTAATTGCTGACAAAGGATAGGATGGTGCAGCGTTTGATCCTGGTCAAATTTTACTCCTGACAACTTAACCCTTTCTGTTGTTTTATCTAGACTTTGGAATAGTCTCCTCAGAGAAGATCATCTGCCCCTTTCCATAATATATTTCAGCGAAAACAATTTTATTTATGCATACTGTTAAAGTAAAAAGCAGATAAATGGCTGTAGGAGGTTGCTTTGAGTTTCTGTAATGATACAGTCGTACCTTGGTTCTCAAATGCCTTGGTACTTGAATGTTTTGGCTCCCGAACGCTGCAAACCTGGAAGTGAGTGTTCTGGTTTGCAAACATTTTTCGGAAGCCAAACGTCCAACGTGGCTTCCAATTGAGTGCAGGAAGCACGTGCAGCCAATCGGAAGCCACGCTTTGGTTTTTGAACAGTTCAAGGAGTCGAACTGACTCCCGGAACGGATTAAGTTCAACAACCAAGGTACAACTGTATATGTTTTCCCAAAGTAGTTTATTATTGTTTTCTCTTTTGTGATTTTACATGATTTTATTGTTTTGAATTTATTTTGTTGGGAACACAAAATACTGTTGGACACCATGTGTTTATGCTACATATATTGTTTTGGAATATTATTTGTTTCTTTTTTAAAAAATAAATAAATTGGACACTTTTAAGTGGAAATGCAGAATGAATATGGTCTCACGAGTGATGTCCCCTATGGACCATGAGGCATTGAGGATGAGATTGCTTTCTTAAATTGGGCAAGGTGCATTTTCTGGTTAGGAGGAGGCAATACAGGGCTTAGAAGTTTTGCCCTGCCCTGATGGATTGATATAATAGATGAATGCCGTGTTCACCTAACAGAGATAGAAATGCTCATGGCTGCTTTCATACAGATGAAATCAAAGCTCTTGGGAAGAGGAAGGATCCTGGGATTCTTCCAAATAAAAGGGATGTAACTCCAGGTGCTTGGTTGTCTTCATTTTAGGGGTGCCCCGAAGACCTCAGGAATGGCTGTTCCCTGCTGGAATGCTCCCAGCTATCTACATAGCCATCTTCTTGCTGCTTGCGGGCTGTTTCTCCATCAATATCTTATATGGCTCCTCCTTCCTTGACCACACTGCCTTGATGTGGCTGATCTCCTCTGCCTTTGCTTTCGCCACATCTTTCATCTTTTTGGAGCCAATGAAGGTAATAGCATAACAAAATTCATTGGCACTGCTGGAATTTTCTCAACGGTCACACCTGCTATATATATACAGTGGTACCTTGGTTCTCAAACTTAATCCATTCCAGAAGTCTGTTCCAAAACCAAAGCGTTCCAAAACCAAGGTGCGCTTTCCCATAGAAAGTAATGCAAAACAGATCAATCCATTCCAGATTTTTAAAAACAACCCCCTAAAACAGCAATTTAACATGGATTTTACTATCTAATGAGACCATTGACCCATAAAATGAAAGCACTAATCAGTGTACTGTAAAATAAATAAGACAGTATTGTAGATGATTAAATTTTTTTTAAAAAAAATTAAAATCTTACCTGCACTGATGATGGTCATTGTTTGGATGGGGGGCTTTTATCCATTTCTGCAGTCACACAATCAATCAATCAATCAATCAATCAATCAGTAGCTGAACTGGGTTCCACCCAGTCACAAAACCAAATTAACCTAAAAAGCCTCAAAAACAAAAACGCAAAATAAATAGCAAAAACAAAAGCACCAAACTTAATCCATTCCTGAAGTCCACTTGACTTCTGAAATGTTCAAAAACCAAGGCACAGCTTCTGATTGGTGCAGGTGCCCCGGAAACAATAGCCGACAGCCACATCGGACGTTCGGCCTCTGAAAGACGTTCGAAAACTGGAACACTCACTTCCAGGTTTTCGGTGCTTGAGAACCAAGGTACCACTGTATAGATAATGTTTAAACTGCAACAGGGAAGAGGCATTTTGCAAACAACTCTGTAACCAGCCTGTAAGCCGTTAAGTTCTTTTAAGACACAGTTGGCCAAACTATGCATGATGTGGGAGATCTGTGATTTAATATTTTAATGCTTTCTTTTTAATGAGATGGTTCCTAGATTGAGCAGTGGCACAGGAAAGGATGTGCATTTAACAGTCTCTTTCCCATTTTATATGTTCCTGACCAAAATCCCCCTTCCCTGGTGGAGAGGATATAGATACCAGTTATGGGAAATCTAATGACTTTTCAATTTAATGCGTAGTTTCCCTCTAAACCAAAGTAAGGGCTATTTGTACAACAGGTCTGCTAATAAAAGGCTGGGAAGAAAAACTAGTGAATTTTTTTTAAAAAATCAGCAGAAAGGCTGCCCATGAAGTATATTCTTGGTCAGAGTCAAGAAGTGCCATGATATCAATTCATACGTCTAGAGAAAAGGCCAATGAAATCTTGAAAGAACAGCTTTGTGTATCGAATTAACACTTTCTGTACAGTGGTACCTTGGGTTAAGTACTTAATTCGTTCCAGAGGTCCGTTCTTAACCTGAAACTGTTTTTAACCTGAAGTACCACTTTAGCTAATGGGGCCTCCTGCTGCCACTGTGCCGCCAGAGCCCGATTTCTGTTCTCATCCTGAAGCAAAGTTCTTAACCCGAGGTACTATTTATGGGTTAGTGGAGTCTGTAACCTGAAGCGTATGTAACATGAAGCGTATGTAACCCAAGGTACCACTGTACTAGGAATCCCTGGCATCTCCAGGGATTGAAAGACTCTTGGTAGGCAGAGGTTTGGGGTGCAACCCTGGCAAGCTGGCACCAATTAGTGTTGACAGTGCTTAACTAAATGGGCTGACTTGGCAGAAGACAGTTTCCTCTGTCCCTCCAGCAATGCCTTTGAGAATATACCTGCTCTCTCAGGTGCTCTTTGGGGCTCTGCATGCCGCTCTCATCAGCAAGCCAGTGGAGAGCGAAGCTGATGGGCTGGTGGAGAAGCCCTTGGTGAAGCAGATGCCCGAACGAGTTGGGAAGGTGCGCGTGCCCTGTGGTTATGGGCTGCTGCAGGCCAAGGAAGAGGCCAAGAAAGTCCGAGCTCTCAAAGGGTTGATGTGGGTAAGTGACTTCTTCCCTTGTGCAAAATGTTGGAATGGGTGGCTTGAGGAACCGCACAAATGATGGAGGTGGGAAAGAAGAATGATGCAGTTGACAGAACATTCAGTTAGGCTCTAAGCAATGAGGCTCTATAACAACAACAACAACAACAACAACAACAACAACAACAACAACAACAACAACAACAACAACAACAACAACAACTTATTATTTATACCCCGCTCATCTGGCTGGGCTTCCCCAGCCACTCTGGACGGCTTCCAACAAAATATTAAAATACAGTAATGGATTTAAAAGCTTCCCTAAACAGGGCTGCCTTCAGATGTCTTCTAAAAGTCTGGTAGTTGTTGTTCTCTTTGACATCTGGTGGGAGGGTGTTCCACAGGGCGGGTGCCACTACCAAGAAGGCCCTCTGCCTAGTTCCCTGTATCTTGGCTTCTCGCAGTGAGGGAACCGCCAGAAGGCCCTTGGAGCTGGACCTCAGTGTCCGGGTAGAACGATGGGGGTGGATATGCTATACTGGACTGAGGCCGCTCTAAGCAATGGAGCAATGAATAAAGATGGCTAGAGGAAGAAGATACCTAAGGACACAGGAAGACCCCTCCTAGATCAGATCCAGTGCTGTATCCTGTTCTCGCAGTGGCCAGAGGTAGTGGCAATCAAGGTAAGAGGAGTGTGTTTGTGGCAGGGGGGTTATTGATTTGTTTTAGTCTATTATGTATTTTGTGTTCTCAGTTTACATCAGGCTGCAACCAAACAGTGGGCCTGGTCCCTGACCCACAAGCTGGTGATGATCAGTGAATTAGAAAAAAATGAGAATGCAAGTGTGATTATTTTCTTTGACCACTAGGTGTCAGAACAGATTTAAATTTCAACTTCATTGATAACGGCAGCTAAGGTTGGAGACCAATTATAATTTGAAGTTGAAAGTTAGGATGGCAGTGCACCAGTGATTCAAACAGGTATGCAGATTTCTTGTGGTGCCCCTAAGCTCTGCCAAACCAGTTTGACCAGAGATGATTAACAGGGCAAAAGAAATAACTGTCCATCTCAAGAGCAATCCTGGATGTAACTTGGCCTTTGCTAGCCTGGAGCCCTCCAGATGTTTTGAACTACAACTCCCACTAGCCCTGGCATTACATAGGGATGCTGGTTAGGGCTGATGGGAATTTGTAGCCGCAAACATCTGGAGGGCACCAGGATGGCAAAGGCTGCTTTGATGTGTAGCACCTTCAACTCTCTTCAAAACGTTCATCCAATAAGATTGTGGCTTTGACCTAAAGATTAGCGACTTGTCTTGCGCAGGGACACGTTCATATGGCTGGACCAGGGCTTCAGTGAAGTTAGTTATCCTGCTGCTGTTCTGGACTGGTTTTATAGGATAGGATATTCCATTCTATGGATAATTTCTGCCTGGCTGGATTTGAACTGATCTGACCAATATTGTTTTGTACTTTAAACAACACGGAAATCGAATTTAAGGGTGGCATAAAAGTGTTTTAAATAAATAATAATAAATAGTAATGCAACCTTAATTTTGTTGTTGTTGTCACTCAGTGGTAGTGTTAGGTAGTAGGAAAGCATTACATCTTTCTATGTTTGAATTAAATAATAAATGCACATTAGCGATTTCTGGGGTTTTCGCCTCTTTGCAGTCTGGTTTTTGATCACTCTCTTACGGGCAGTACTTGACATCCCTGTTCATGCTCCATCACTTTTGTTGCTTTCTTCTCCCACCTCCTCCTCTCCAGAACTGCCTCACTCATATGCTGTTCTTTCTGGTTGTGCTGACCATCAATTACCAGAGATGCTTCCATGACAACAACGTCCACCTCCTGCATGCTGCTGTCAAACAGGCCATCTCTGTGACAAACGACAAAGGACTGAACTTCACTTCTGTGTGCAGGTGAGCTCTCCAGAGAGAGAGAGGGGAAATGGACAGAGGAGGCAGCTCACCATCTCTAGAGAAATATAATAAAAATTATATTTCAGGAAGACGCCACATGACCAAATAGTCAAATGTGTCAAAGAACAAGTAAGTTGTCTTTGAACAAAGCTGCAAATACAATCAGACGTGGCCCAACTCCTTGTCCATCTTGCCAGATTTCTGTCTGTGTCAGTCATTGTTGCCAGATGCTACATAGAGTATATTCACACTAGAGCAGTTGTTGTACTGTAGTGTGTGCTTCCCCCCCCCCCCAAAGTGCTTGAAGGCATTCTAACACAAAGCACCTTACATTTTAAAAATGTTCTTCAAATTGTAAAAGTGCTATTAACCCCCCCCACACACACACACAAAACCCTGCTGTAAATGCATCCTGCAAGCTGAGATAAAATAGAAAAACAATGCAGCATTTCCATCTTCTTGTAGTCATAGGATCATAAGAGCTGAGGTGGCCTTGTCAGGCTGGCTAGTCCAAACCTTGCTCCGTTTGGGAAGATAGAGGATCCCCGAGAGATTTCTACCCAGCAAGTGCTTGAAGGTCTCCAGCAAGGAAGGGTCGCTGAATTCTTGACTGGAAGGTTGCTGTACTAGTTCTGTTGCAGTAAAACCATTGTGTGGCACCCAAAAACTAACATTCATTATTCATCTGGAAATTTAATGTCACACTGTATTGAACATTGTCCATGCAAGCATTTCAGAATGATCACCCCTCTACCCCGGCTGTGTGTTGTTCTTGAGGTTCTTCTGACACCCTCCTGGGCCAGTTTTGTGGGGCATGGGGGAAATTCCCTTGCACATGGCTTCCATGGACAGTGTTCATTAAGTGACTCCTGCCCTAGTTATTTCACCCTGAGCCTTGTTCATGTTAAGACTTTCAGAGACCAGAGCATCCTCAAATCCCTGATGGTTGAAGGCTAAGGGGAGTCCACAGGTTGCTCTCAGTGTTCCTCTGGGTCCTGTGGCAGATAGGTAAAGGTAAAGGGACCACTGACCATTAGGTCCAGTCACAGACGACTCTGGGGTTGCGGCGCTCATCTCACTTTATTGGCCGAGGGAGCTGCCGTACTGCTTCCAGGTCATGTGGCCAGCATGACTAAACCGCTTCTGGTGAAACCAGAGCAGTGCACGGAAACGCCATTTACCTTCCCACCAGAGCGGTACCTATTTATCTACTTGCACTTTGACGTGATTTCAAACTGCTATGTTGGCAGGAGCAGGGACTGAGCAACGGGAGCTCAGCCCGTTGTGGGGATTCGAACCACTGACCTTCTGATCGGCAAGTCCTAGACTCTGTTGTTTAACCCACAGCGCCACCCGCATCCCTGTGGCAGATACCTCCTTGTAAAGGCAAACTGGAACTGGCTGGCTGCACCCACAGATGGATTCCTTAGTCCATTGATGGGTGAAATCATCATACAGGGGTGGCAAGAAATTTTCGTTCCCATATAACAACTTTCCAGTACGTGTTCAGTTGCAATTAAACAGTTTTTTCCCGTCTCACCCGCATTTTTGTAGCAGGGATGGATTTCATTGTCAGAGAATTCTAGGATTGCAAAGGGATTCTTTACTGTGATTTGCTTTAAAAACAGGCCACTTGGTTGAAGAACTGCACTGGTCCTTTTTCTCTCCTTTTGCTTATTTTGTAGCTACTCCGACACATTGGAATGGATTGACACAGTGCTACTGAAATACCTTTATGGCAACACAAAGCTGACAATAGTAGGAGTGCCTCAGCTGCAGCTACAAAGCTCCACCACAAGCCAAATGATGGATCTAGGTGTTCACCTTTTTCTCTTGGGTGGTAAAGTGACAAAACAGGCAGTAAGAGATTGTGTTTGGCCAAAAGAAGAAAACAATGAACAAAGAAAGGAACGAAGTTGCTTTTTTAAAATGTCAGACAGTGTTGAGACTTCAGAAGAGCTAACATAGTCAGGCTTGGTTTAATGGACACACTTGACAAACAATGAAAAGAGGAAATTGGGAACATTCGCCCTACAAAAATGAAAGTGAGCTGGGATTGGGGGGGGGGGGGGAGGAAATGTAACCGGAATCTGAGAGAAGCCCCAAGGTGACATGTACATTCAACCTGAATTAGTGGGAGGGACTTTTGTGAGACTGCAATAAGGTAACCTAGGGATAGGCAACCTAAGGCCCATGGGCCACAAGCAGCCCATGGGGGCTGTTTAACTGGCCCACGAGCCGCCCCCGAACCGAGCCACCCACTTGGTGAGTCCCCACACGCTGTGCTAAACCAGCGCAGCACAGTGCAGGGACTCGCTTCCGCGGCACCAAAAATCGCATCTGCGCATGCGCAGACACTGGAAATTGCATCTGCACAGAACCCAGAAATCACAGGCGCACGCACTTACGCTCACGCGCAATCCGGCCCATGGAGGGATCTCCGCTGGAGTGAACTGGCCCAGGCAAGGTAAACCTTGCCAACCCCTCAGGTAACCCCTAAACATATGCCAGAGGTTTTTAAATGAGAAGTAAGGCGAATATAGGTTGGTTTACCAACGTGGAGAGTGTGAGCGTGTACAAAATCACTTGTATATATTGAAAGGCATAATATCTAGCAAGTGGCATCTGAGATTCTTTAAAATAATAATTAAAAAGCTTTGCCCGTACATTTTTCTGTGCCTCCTAGGACTTCCCCGGCCTGGAATTGCATCTCAGATATACCACTTCAGTACTGCCAGCCGCCCCTGTCCTCTGTGCCACTTGTCTGGGTCCAGATCAGAAGCTCCTAGGGGTACAAATAAAAACGCATGCCCTGACGCAACTGAGCACACTTCTATTAGGTATGAATTGATGTAGGGATGCTTACCTCTGGGTTTCTCCCTTGTGGTTCCTTATTTCTCTTCTGAAGACCCTTTCTCACAACCCCTATCAGAACGTGGCAGCTTTCAGTCTATCTGTGCTGACGCCCAGACAGGCTGCCACAGGTTGAACCAGTTGTGTGAATGACAATGTCACATGTGGATGTCTCTGTGGATTGGGCAGTCATCATCTAAGAAGATTGAGGAGGAGGAGAGACAGAGGGTGAAGAAAGAGCTGCGGGTGGCGGGGGTCCCCTTTCCCATCCTTTGGACCCCCAAGGAAACAACAAAACCTGCTGGACCTGGGTGTGGAGAGGGCAACTGAATGGGACACAGCCTGAGGACGTACTATGCATCTTGGGCCTGCCCATGAAAAGCAAGTCTAGAGTGAGAGACTAGGGTAATGCCCACTGTTTCCAGGAATTCTTCTCACTGTGAGACTTTTGTGGGTGAGCTGAAATTGTTGGACTGAGAACCTGGAGGCTGAGAGGGAGGGAGGGTGGGTGTGTGCCAGAAGGAAAATGACTTTATATTGGTTTTTATGTATTTGCAACTTTGTATTAATGTAGCATTTTGATATGTAACTGTGTGTTTTTGCAATCTTTTAAGTTGTCCGTTGTTGCTTCAGTTTCCTGTACACTGCTTAGAGACATTCTTTAATATATTAAGTGGTATTGAAATTAAATAATTAATCATTAGTTATGACCAAAGCTTTGCTTGCGAAGATATGTTTTAAAAAAAACACCCATTACACTAACTTCGTCATGTGGTCAGATCATTGCTTTGCAGTTTGACTATACTTTAGCTTGGATTGCCTGTTTGTTCCAAGTGCAAAAATGTGGTAGAAGATGTTCCAAGGGAATTAGAAAAGGCCACAGGAGAAAAGAGAGGAGGCTTACATTGCTCCCAAGGCATTCTGACACTGTTAAATTCATGTTCCTTCAATGTGGCTCTGTCGGCAGGTTTTGGATCTGGGGTCATGCAGGATTTTACCATGCGAATGATGGCTGCGCAAAGGAGCTTGGGAACACCTCTGCAGAAGCTCAGAGGATATTGCATGACCTACAAGCAAGCAACTGGGCTCACAAAAGGCAAGCTGCCCAAGACTTTTGTTTTTGTTTGAAACTCAAGTCTTCCAGTACAAACAAAATCAGTTCCCTGTGGGGCTTTTGCTCTTCCTTTGCAAGGGAAGGAGGTTGTTAGCTTGTTCTCAGGACTCAAGTGAAAGCCATGACACTTAACCAGGTCTGAAACTGGATCAAATGTGTCATGCGGATGTGTCCTAAGTGTAAAGTAGTGTGATATGTAGCATGCCTGATGTTACTGTTTATACTGTCATCTTCCCTTTGGGATGGTGGCGGTCAGGGAAAAGGCACCTCTCCGTTTCCAGACCCTGTCTGTCAAAACCCTTCAGAGGAGGGGAATCTAACCAATTTTATATCGCCATATTCCAAAATCCAATCTTTACCTGTTAGCAAAAAAACATATATAGCTTGTTCCTCAACTTGATATTCATAGATCTCTCTCCTCTGCTTCCTTTTCATGACAGGACTAAAGCTCTACTTGTCGAGTTCACTCAGTACAATGCTGATGTCAATCTGTATGTGACTGTGATGCTCCTGTTTGAGTTTCCGTCAGACAGGCCGGCAATTGCTTCAATGTCCATATTCCCCTTCCCATTGTTAAAGTCAGGTGACCATGTGGACCTTCGCCTTGTCATGATGGTAGGTATCTTGCATTGAAAAGCGCACTCTGGGGCTACTTCTTTGCGCAAGGGAACTCAGTAGGCAGTGTGGTGTGGCAAAAGTACATACACATCACATCTTCCTCTCCTGTAGGCTTGGGGTCGCTATTTATTTATTATAATATATTAATTACATTTATATTATCTCCTTCCTTCAAGGAGGTCGGGGCAGTCAACTAGGTTTCCTCCTCCCACAATGACCCTGTGAGGTAGGTTAGGTTGAGAGAGATCACCTAGTGAGCTTTACAGCTGAGCAATGATTTGAACTTAAATCTCCCCAATCCTAGTATATCACATTGACTACTATTTCACACATACTCATAGAACCGGGCCTTCAATACCTTCCAAACTATTGTTTCCCAAACTTTGGTCCCCAGCTGTTTTCGGACTACAACTCCCATCATCCCTAGCTAGCAGGACCAGTGGTCAGGGTTGGTGGGAACTGTAGTCCAAAAGCAGCTGGAGCTCCAGGTTTGGGAAACTGTTCGAAACAAATACCTAATATATTCTATAGGTGTCCTACAAACCATACCTGATGGACGCCAACCTTCTCTTTAAGATGGCAGAAAATGGGATTCCTCAGTCACTTTAGGCATAAAAACGGGTCTCGGAAGAAGATAGAAATCTTATGGGTAGGTTCATATGGGAGGAGGTGGTATCTCAAATAGCCTGGCACTAACCTTGTTAGGATTCAAAGATGTATTACTATACTGGATCCAGTCGCTTTGGGCCATGACAGCAACTTCCGGCTTATCTGGAGGCAAGGAATCCAACAATTTAGAAAAAAAAACACCTGTGGCTTTTCCTTCTCTGCTGCAGATATGCCTGCTTCTCTTCAGTGGAGCTTTTGTCCTACCAAAGCTGTCCTTCACACCTCTGGAAAAGGCGCCATGCCCGTGGCAGAACCACAGTCGCTTCCGGCTGCTCCTGGCCCTGATTTCCATCACTGTTGCTGCCTTGCACTTCACCAACAACCATTTAGCAAAGGCACGCTTGCTGCATTCCCAGAAGCACCGTCAGGCTTTCACCAGCTTTTATGAAGTGGCAGTGCTGGCTCGCATAGAAGCCATCCTCTGCGCCCTGCTGCTGACAATCACCATGCTGAAGGTGAGGAAGAGTAGAGGGGGGACAGAAATCTTCCCAATGCCATCTCCATCCGGCACACACATGAATGCATACCCTCCAACATTTTTGTGCCCCAAATTGGGATGTCAGGAGGGGCGGTGCTCCTTCCGATCTGGTGCTTATCAGCAGGGTCGTGCCAGAGCTGGCTTGCACCAGAGCGAACATCTTTTGGTCCAGTGCTCTGAACTCACATCAGAGGGCCAGGCCAATAACAGCACATTCTGGGATCCAAACAGAAGCTGGGATTGGCTTATGTGCATTCCTTCATTGCACATGATGACCTGGAACACAATCCCCACACAAATGGGGGTTGCCTGTAGATTTTACGCTTGTTTTATGTATCTTATATTATTATTATCTTTAATAAATGATAATAATATCAATAAAATGTTTTTTTAGGCGGAAGTCAGGCAGAAAAGACCATAAAACAGCCAGCCAGCCAAAGTTAGTTTAGTTTGGAATGAAATGCTATTTGGGAGGAAGCCAACCAATATTCTAGAGCAGGCTGTTCCATGGCCGAGATGTGACAATAGAGAGACCCAGTTATGTGTTCCCATTAACCAAAAGTCAAAGGTTAATGACCAGCACTTTGAACATAGCCTGGAAATGAACCAGAATTTGGTGAAGCTGGTGATGAAGATGATGTGTATGACGTGACTGTCCTCTTTATTTCTCCCAGAGTTAAGAGGCAGTGTGCATAGACACAAACTGTTAATAGCAATCTAAGGCAACAACACACTGTTCTATCAGACCTGCTACTGCAAAACAAAATACAACCAATTTCTTTATTTCTAAATATGTGGGAGGGACCCCCCCCCAAAACTGGTTTTAATATGGGGATTAAGCTGTCCCTGCTTATTGAGAATTGAATCTGCTCGTTCACTACATAGCTCCACTTTGGGTTCTGTTTCCTCATAATGCAAAATGGAAAGTTGGGAGTTGGCTTTATATAGATAGACGAAATGGTTAATTTTCTCCCCCAAACCAGACAGACTGGTTGGCAACTCTGGCTGCAGTCCTGAAATGTAGAGCCTAATGTTGTCCCTTTTTAAGTCAGCAGGACAATCCCGGAAATAACTATTTCCAGGATGGTAGCCAGGAACATTGCGAGGTACTTAAAAGATTTCAGATACAGATCAACACAAATTAGCGCATAACAATTTATAGGCATGGATGCCTCCCTGCAAGCAAAGTAAAAATATTGTTAATTAATAAATAAATAAAACAGGGAAAGGAAAAAGGAGCTATAAATCTCACTGCAGAGAGCTGAGAATTGGGCCCCAGAGGCCACCCACAAACAGTGCCACTGATTGCAGCCTTTGTTTGAATTTTGACACCTGAGCAAGCATGACCATGTATTTTCCCTTCACTGTGACACATCCTTCTCTCCTCTTGGCCACAACCACTTGGTTAACAATTTCAGAATACATCTTCCATCTCTTATAAAAGAGAGGATTTATTAAAATGGTCCCCTTCGTGCATAGCAAAATGTCTGTTTTGGAAAGCACCGAGTCAGATCTATTAACAATCACAATGATGCATAGGTTCTTGTTAACGTGGCTCTTAAATGATGCTGTAATGACCTTATAATTGTCATTGAAGCTGCTACCGAGGGATAATCTTGGTGCCATTCCTTTCCATGTGCTGCCTAATGAATCTGCACAGGGAGACCCATCTGCTCCATCCAAGCTTGGATGTATTCGAATTAGAGCTTTGTTGCTGCCTCTTGTTTCCTTAATGAACAATGAAGGAACACACAGAGCAGATAAATAAAGGCTGCCCAAAGCTTCGGCTGTGAAGTCAGCAGGAAAGACAGTCGGGGAGCTGAGAATTTTCGTGGGTGGGAATTTCCAACAAACAGTATTGCTGTTTGTCCCAAAGAAGCCTTTATGTCCTTAAATTGAAGCAGCCAACTCCCTTAGGTCCTTCACATATACAAGAAACTCAGGTGGCTGTACCCACAATATTTTCACTCCTATCACTGATGTGACACTCAACGTTTATATTCCAAACCAACAGCCAGGCCTTATTAGCTAAAATGACTTCTCTAGTTTTGAGAATCTTCCCTTTGAGGTTCTCATTTATTGGACTGTGACACCAAGCATTAGAGCTGCTTCCCTTGACAGATGCTTATGGTTGTGATGATGGCTGCTGTTTGTTATCTTGATGTAGCCTTGCGATAATATTCCTTGGCTCTCTTCCTGTGATAAGGGGGCAGAGAAAGTGTTCTCAATGGCTTATACCCTTCAAAGAGGCAAGTCTCTGAACTAGCTTCTTTTTCTTTCTAGATGGTGCAACAGCTGCGCTTTGTCCGGAGATGGTCTGTGTTTGGGAAAACCTTCCAGCATGCCTTGAGGGAGCTAGTGGCTATCAAACTCATCTTCCTCTTCTTCCTTCTCATCTGGGCCAAGTGTGGCTGTTTAGTAGGTTACAAAAAGAATGGGGTGAGGGAGAATGAGAAGTCAGTTCATGGGGAAATGATGCATGCTATTCTAAGGTTTCTCCTACCCACCCCAAGACAGGAGGAGGTGGGGAAACACTGATCCTACCTATTTTTTAGATATATAGATATAGATATTATATATATATATATATATATATATATATATATATATATATATATATATACATACACACACACACACACACACACACACACATATATATATATATATATATATATATATATATATATGCAGGTTTTGGTGTCCTCGGGTGTCTTCCCGTGTAAAAGTTGGGGTGTCTAGGCGACGTTTCGACGAGGTCTCACTCGTCATCTTCAGGCTGGTGCTTTCGGCTTCTTGTTACTGGAACAGAGCAGGATCTCAGTGTTTGAGTTCCTATAAATACTGTTGAGGAGGTGTGGCCTCTAATGTTCTTGGGTAGAGAGGAAGTTCCCAGGCTAGTGTGCCTTTTCTTCTTTTGTTTCTTAATTACTTGAGGGATATCTTGAGTGATTTCTTGAGTTGAGTTGAGTTCCATGATTATTCTCTTGTGGTGATGTTCCATGTTAAAGAGCAATTTGGAATCTGCAAAATTAATTTCGTGTCCTGTTTCTTTCATGTGTTGGAAAAGAGAGGAAGTTTTTTCTTCTTTTTTGACGGCATTCTTGTGTTCTGCGATACGTGCATTTATTCGTCTGTTAGTTTGTCCAATGTACGTGGCTGGGCAGACTTTGCAGGGTATTTCATAGACCCCTTGGTTTTCCAACTGGATTTTATCCTTGGGGTTTCTGAGGATATTGGCTATTTTTTGGTTGGTGCAAAAGGCTGTTTTGATATTGTGTTTATGGAGGATTTTGCTAATTTTATCTGTAGTGCCCTTGATATAAGGAAGGAGGGCCATGCCATTGTTTTCTTCTGTGTCTTGGTTTTTGGGGGGTGTTTCTTTTTGGATTAGCTTCGTAACCCTGTTTTGCTGGTATCCATTGGCAATTAACACATTTGAGAGATTCTGTAACTCAGTTGTCAAGTGGTTTTTGTCAGCCAGGCGTTTGGTTCTGGAGATGAGAGTCTTGGCTACGGAGTTTATTTGTGCAGGGTGGTGGTGTGATTGTGCATGTAAGTAGCGGTTGGTGTGTGTTTTTTCCCGGTAGATAGTGTGTCCTAGGGAGCCATCAGGTTTTTTGTAGATTAGGACGTCAAGGAAGGGAAGTTGGTTGTTGGCTTCTATTTCCATAGTGAATTGTATTTTGGGGTGTAGGCTGTTGAGATGTGTGAGGAAGCTATCCAGTTTTTCCTTCCCGTGTGGCCAAATTACAAAGGTGTCGTCAACATATCTGAGCCAAAGTTTGGGTTTGTGTTCTGACTTGTCTAAGGCATTGGTTTCAAAGTGTTCCATGTACAGGTTTGCGATGACCGGTGAGAGGGGTGATCCCATAGGTGCTCCTTCTATCTGTTTGTATCTTTGTCCATTGTGGATGAAGTACGTGTTGGTTAGGCAGTGCTTGGTCAGGTCCAAGATGTATTCGGGGGGATTGTATTTGTTTTGAATGGCTGTCAAGGCTTCATTAATGGGCACTTGTGTGAAGAGAGATACAACATCGAAGCTCACAAGTAGGTCATTGGGATGTAGGTTTTGCTTCTTTATTGTTTCTATGAACTGGAAGGAGTTTGGAACGTGTGAAGAGATGGATTCTGCATAGGGCTGAAGTTGCTTGGCGAGAAATTTAGCGAGATTTTGTAGAGGTGAGCCTATGGAGCTGACTATTGGTCTGAGTGGTGTTCCTTCTTTGTGTATCTTGGGGAGGCCGTAGAGTTTGGGGCATCTGGATGATTTTTCTCTGGGGATGATTCTTAGCTGGATTTCTTCACTGATAGGAGAGGCTTTTATTTTGGATTTGGTGGTTTTTTCCAGATAGGTGGTGGGATCTGTTTTTATAGGTTGGTAGGTAGGGTCTCAGATATGTTGACGACACCTTTGTAATTTGGCCACACGGGAAGGAAAAACTGGATAGCTTCCTCACACATCTCAACAGCCTACACCCCAAAATACAATTCACTATGGAAATAGAAGCCAACAACCAACTTCCCTTCCTTGACGTCCTAATCTACAAAAAACCTGATGGCTCCCTAGGACACACTATCTACCGGAAAAAAACACACACCAACCGCTACTTACATGCACAATCACACCACCACCCTGCACAAATAAACTCCGTAGCCAAGACTCTCATCTCCAGAACCAAACGCCTGGCTGACAAAAACCACTTGACAACTGAGTTACAGAATCTCTCAAATGTGTTAATTGCCAATGGATACCAGCAAAACAGGGTTACGAAGCTAATCCAAAAAGAAACACCCCCCAAAAACCAAGACACAGAAGAAAACAATGGCATGGCCCTCCTTCCTTATATCAAGGGCACTACAGATAAAATTAGCAAAATCCTCCATAAACACAATATCAAAACAGCCTTTTGCACCAACCAAAAAATAGCCAATATCCTCAGAAACCCCAAGGATAAAATCCAGTTGGAAAACCAAGGGGTCTATGAAATACCCTGCAAAGTCTGCCCAGCCACGTACATTGGACAAACTAACAGACGAATAAATGCACGTATCGCAGAACACAAGAATGCCGTCAAAAAAGAAGAAAAAACTTCCTCTCTTTTCCAACACATGAAAGAAACAGGACACGAAATTAATTTTGCAGATTCCAAATTGCTCTTTAACATGGAACATCACCACAAGAGAATAATCATGGAAGCCATCGAGATAGAGAAACACCCTCACAACATGAACAAGCGTGACGACACATCCCGCTTGCCAGACATCTGGAAATTAGCCCTCCCCACAAAAACTGACACCAGAGCCAGAGGCACACAGAACGCCATCACCAATCAACCACACCAGACCCAAACCCAGACCCTCTCCACAGATGAACTACAGATACCATCCAGTAGCCAAACCATGGTGGCACCTCCGGATGCTGCACCCCCCTGCAATCCCTACACAGATCTGGCTGGCACAGACCACAAAACCACAGCTCGCCCCTATACACGAAGCCAAGCCAGAGCACAACAAAATGCAGTACAACCATCTTCCCAGAAAAACTCTTCACAAAGTTCAAGAGGTCAAGACACAAAGGCTTGAGCAACTAATCCACACCTAATGACCCACCTAAGTGGTACTCAGGATACAACTCAAGAAATCACTCAAGATATCCCTCAAGTAATTAAGAAACAAAAGAAGAAAAGGCACACTAGCCTGGGAACTTCCTCTCTACCCAAGAACATTAGAGGCCACACCTCCTCAACAGTATTTATAGGAACTCAAACACTGAGATCCTGCTCTGTTCCAGTAACAAGAAGCCGAAAGCACCAGCCTGAAGATGACGAGTGAGACCTCGTCGAAACGTCGCCTAGACACCCCAACTTTTACACGGGAAGACACCCGAGGACACCAAAACCTGCATTCCTGTACCCGTGAAAATCTACGAAAGCAAATATATATATATATATATATATATATATGCAGGTTTTGGTGTCCTCGGGTGTCTTCCCGTGTAAAAGTTGGGGTGTCTAGGCGACGTTTCGACGAGGTCTCACTCGTCATCTTCAGGCTGGTGCTTTCGGCTTCTTGTTACTGGAACAGAGCAGGATCTCAGTGTTTGAGTTCCTATAAATACTGTTGAGGAGGTGTGGCCTCTAATGTTCTTGGGCAGAGAGGAAGTTCCCAGGCTAGTGTGCCTTTTCTTCTTTTGTTTCTTAATTACTTGAGGGATATCTTGAGTGATTTCTTGAGTTGTATCCTGAGTACCACTTAGGTGGGTCATTAGGTGTGGATTAGTTGCTAAAGCCTTTGTGT
The DNA here is from genome assembly GCF_964188315.1 of Podarcis muralis. Taxonomy (NCBI): domain Eukaryota; kingdom Metazoa; phylum Chordata; class Lepidosauria; order Squamata; family Lacertidae; genus Podarcis; species Podarcis muralis. Next base: position 33,664,793 of record NC_135656.1, read on the forward strand.
CTTGACCTCTTGAACTTTGTGAAGAGTTTTTCTGGGAAGATGGTTGTACTGCATTTTGTTGTGCTCTGGCTTGGCTTCGTGTATAGGGGCGAGCTGTGGTTTTGTGGTCTGTGCCAGCCAGATCTGTGTAGGGATTGCAGGGGGGTGCAGCATCCGGAGGTGCCACCATGGTTTGGCTACTGGATGGTATCTGTAATTCATCTGTGGAGAGGGTCTGGGTTTGGGTCTGGTGTGGTTGATTGGTGATGGCGTTCTGTGTGCCTCTGGCTCTGGTGTCAGTTTTTGTGGGGAGGGCTAATTTCCAGATGTCTGGCAAGCGGGATGTGTCGTCACGCTTGTTCATGTTGTGAGGGTGTTTCTCTATCTCGATGGCTTCCATGATTATTCTCTTGTGGTGATGTTCCATGTTAAAGAGCAATTTGGAATCTGCAAAATTAATTTCGTGTCCTGTTTCTTTCATGTGTTGGAAAAGAGAGGAAGTTTTTTCTTCTTTTTTGACGGCATTCTTGTGTTCTGCGATACGTGCATTTATTCGTCAACAGTATTTATAGGAACTCAAACACTGAGATCCTGCTCTGTTCCAGTAACAAGAAGCCGAAAGCACCAGCCTGAAGATGACGAGTGAGACCTCGTCGAAACGTCGCCTAGACACCCCAACTTTTACACGGGAAGACACCCGAGGACACCAAAACCTGCATTCCTGTACCCGTGAAAATCTACGAAAGCAAATATCTCACCTCTACGGGGAGGAAACCTTCCAGCTGACAAGAACCTACGAGAAACTAGAAATCCGAAGAGCCACCATCTTATGTGATCTCTTGTTCCTACGCAACTGCCGAGACAACAACTTAATTCCCACATGCTTCCAACTTAAATTCCACTCTAAAACCCCAGCTACCGAAAGGATCCTGAAACGAACTGAACTATCCCTAATCAGGATCCTGAAACGAACTGAACTATCCCTAATCAGAAACGAACTACACAGCCCCTATACACGAAGCCAAGCCAGAGCACAACAAAATGCAGTACAACCATCTTCCCAGAAAAACTCTTCACAAAGTTCAAGAGGTCAAGACACAAAGGCTTTAGCAACTAATCCACACCTAATGACCCACCTAAGTGGTACTCAGGATACAACTCAAGAAATCACTCAAGATATCCCTCAAGTAATTAAGAAACAAAAGAAGAAAAGGCACACTAGCCTGGGAACTTCCTCTCTGCCCAAGAACATTAGAGGCCACACCTCCTCAACAGTATTTATAGGAACTCAAACACTGAGATCCTGCTCTGTTCCAGTAACAAGAAGCCGAAAGCACCAGCCTGAAGATGACGAGTGAGACCTCGTCGAAACGTCGCCTAGACACCCCAACTTTTACACGGGAAGACACCCGAGGACACCAAAACCTGCATTCCTGTACCCGTGAAAATCTACGAAAGCATATATATATATATACACACACACACACACACACACACATATATATATATATAATATATATATATATATATATATATATATATATATATATATATATATATATTATATATATATTATATATATATTATATATATATATATATAAAATCTCCACAACCTTTTTCTTTTCTTCTTCATTGTTCAGGCCTTCTCTTCAACTGTGGAAGAGTTCAGGACACTCCCGTGTGCCTTTTCAGCTCTGCTTTCCACTCTCTGTGGGAAGATCACTTTCCTCCAGTCTTTGATACAGGTTTCCCCTATCTTGGGGACAACATACATCCTAAGCTTTGGAGCTGGCGTGCTCTGGATGGTGCAGAGCTTCCTTTGTGCCTCTGTCCTTAACAGTTACCATACTGTCCATTCTGAGATCTACCATCCAGCTATTGAGCCTCAGGATTATGAGATGATTGAGTTTTTGGTGAAAAGGTTGAAGCTGTGGCTAGGACTTAGCAAAACCAAAGAGGTAAGCGAGATAAAACACCCAAAGCAATAGAGGTGGTGGGTGGGGAGAAAAGAAAGAAAAAGGGAATGGGGAATACAGCACTCTTCCGCACAGTCCTGTCTCAAGGGGAAGAGATGGAAAGTGAGAATGTGGCTGCTCTGTGGTGCTATTCTATGCTTGCTCTAGCACCACTTATGATGTGGTGGTAACTTGCAATACAAGCCACATGAAGGCAGCTTCACAGGGTTGAACTATTAATGCATAGCAGCTTCCCAGCTGTAAACAGCTGCTTACATAAATGTGATGACCATCTGAATGTCTCTTTTGTGTGAGCTGTTCTCCTCTAAATAGACTTGAGTATGATAACTCTGTAAGCTTGATTTCAGGATCAGTTTTGAGAGACCTTTCTCTATACCTCACACCACAATCTATATAAAGAATGGCAGCCTAGCTTGTCCCCATGATGGCTGAATTAGTTTTCCCAGACAACAGGAAAAAGAGTTTGCAACAGATTTTGACCTCTTTGCCTTTCAGTTTCGCCACAAGGTGAAATTTGAAGGGATGGACTCCCTGATTTCCCACTCTTCTGGAAACTCCAAACCTTCTCGCCTTCCTTCTCCGGGCACCAACTTTCACTGTACTACTGCAACCATTTCTTCCTTCAGCTCTGAAGAGCTGGTGCTTCCTGAGAGCCCCATCCCTGATCCTTGCAATGTAGACTTTTACCTGGAGCACCTGCCATCTGCAGTCAATGATCTCCTGGACGGCTTTGACAGGGTCCTAAAGCTGATGGAGGATGTGTGCCATCTTGAGACCAGCTTAGAGGAGACTCAGAGGAGAATTTGCAAGAAGAAGAAGAAGGGGCAGAAAAGCCATCCCATGGAAAAGGTAGCAACACTCGCCTCAAGAACCAGCTTAGGGCTGCCGAGAACTTACAGCACCTTCTCAGAGTCTGCCTTAGCCAGGCTCAGAGCTCACCATGTCAGGATTTCCAGCTGCAGTGCCACTGAAGGGGGCAAGCAGCACCCAGCGGATACCGTATCTCAGCAAAGCTCAACAGGATACAAGGTTCTGGTGGGCAACCCTCCAGCTTCAGGCCACATCTTCCAAAGCACTCTTCCCTGGCCGGCCCATTTGTTTAAAAAGAGACCCAGGAGTGAGGAAGGGCAGGGATATCTGTGTTGTGACGTGCTTCAGAGACAGATCCCTTTAAAGAGGAGAGCATGGCAGACCGAAGGAACAGGTGACATGTAGACAACCTCTGTGTGGGTTTAACTGAGCGCAAGAGCCGGTACCCGTTTGTTTTCCCTCCTCGTGCTTCACTCACATAATGCAACTCACTGGAGAAGTAGGGTCCAGATTAACCTCCTTACCTTTGCTATCTTTCAGGGTACTACAGATTGGGTGGACTCTGCCTAGAATGCCTTAAGTTTTCTGCACAGGAAAATTAGAATTATAATGGTGCATGTAAAGTACTTTGTAGTGTATTACAGTGGTACCTCGGGTTACATACGCTTCAGGTTACAGACTCCGCTAACCCAGAAATATTACCTCAGGTTAAGAACTTTGCTTCAGGATGAGAACAGAAATCGTGCAGTGGCGGCGCGGCGGCAGCAGGAGGCCCCATTAGCTAAAGTGGTGCTTCAGGTTAAGAACAGACCTCCGGAATGAATTAAGTACTTAACCCGAGGTACCACTGTACATTATTTACAATCTAGCACAGTAGCTTTGTGCAATCCTACTGTATTTTTGTACTACTGTCTGGAATGAAATACCTACAAGGAAGGCTTTAGGACAGGCATGGGCAACCTCAGGACAAGGGCCCAAATGCAGCCTCCAGGCCTCTTTATCAGGCGTTTCAAACTCTCTCCAAGCCACATCTTCCTTACCAACTCTCCACCCTCCCTAGCCCTGCTGCACTCCTGCGTATTTCTGCCTGACTGAAATGCATTCTTTCATGCCTCTTGCTTGTCTGGCTAGAGGATGTGTGTGTGTCAGTATTCTATGGGACAGTCTAAGAGAGCAGAACTTCTAGCTAGCTACATTAAGCATTACATTCTTGAAGTTGCTGCAAAAATACATCTGTAATCACAGCCTTTGAGAACTTGTCATGTCTGTATTAAAACAATACATACATCCAACATACTATGCTTACTACCAAGTCCTTCATTAGCATCTGAGGGCAGGAGCCAGCAGAAGCCTTGCACAAAGGGGCCGCCCCCCCTTCTCTCCTTGACATTGGGTGCGAGGACTTCCAGAACAGCATAGAGGAAGGGGATATGCTTGTGCAGATGGAGCATTTGTAATAGCACTATGCAATCAGCATTTTTCATCAAGTTCCTGTAACTAGTTTCACATACAGGAGATAATGGCATCACCGGTAATGAACCCTTCATCGTAGGTTTACATCTGTTATACTTCTGCAAATGGGGGGGGGGGGGCACACACACAGCAAGACCTGAGCCCAGAAAAGATACTGGCAGTGAGAGAAAAGAGTGTACACGTTTTACGTTTTCACATTTCATCTTAGTAAAGAGAAACATACAAACTTCCTGGTGTGTGCCAGTGAGAAAAGAGCTGTCACAATGAATAACTGAGAGGCTGTATGGGAGCCTGCAATGCTTTGAGAGAAGCCCATTGAGTACTTCAGTTCAACCAAACATTAACCACCTATTTCTAGGACTGCTGCCGATTAACTCTCGGAATAAGAGTAGGTTGTAGTTTATGTTTTTGATAGAAACAGGCCCTAATCAAGAACCCTGGTAAGGCAATGATGAGACTGTCAGTTTGTAACAGAGGAGACAAGCCTAACTTTCCTGTCCCTTAGTAGCACTGCAGCCCAAACACATTCAGTTCGCTCTATATACATCACACTTTGCCATTTTCACCAATAGAAACCATTTCCCTAAGATGATAGTTTGTTCTAGTTGCTGTTGCCCATCATACTTTCGTAATGTCTACTGCAAGTCAAGTTGAATGCTGACGCAGTACAGAGCCCGCAGCATTTTCTACTCCAGCGGTTGGTCCCTAACACCATAGATCCAGGCCATGATGCAGTTTGGAGGCAGAGATCCTATGCTTCTGGAGTCCGTATAAGCCTCATTAGCTGTCACAAACTTGATTCTGTAGCTTCGTTACATTGTAAAATTGTTCATCCACATGGCTGGTTTGCTCAAGCAGCCACTGCCTTTCTTGCTCATCCACAATCAGTCTGAGTGTTACTTCGTGGAAGATGACATTGACTCCCACCTAGACAGTGCACAAGATAATAATCCAAGTTAACTTTCGGGTCTGCAACAAATACAGAGTCAACTAAAGATGGTTCTGCTACATGAGGAATACTTATTAGCGCACCTCCTTGAAATGAATCTTTTTGAACATGCCAATACTGGCTTCATTTTCCAATCCAATTTTAGCTTCAAAGGTGTTTAGTCCCAGGCGAGTCATTCCTACAGGATAGAAGATTAGAAATAAGCTACTGTCTCTACTCTTGTCAATTTCATTTGGGAAGGTTGATCACATGTTCTGCATGCAGTATGTCCCATTTTCTCTCCCTGGCATCTCCAGGTAAGGTTGGAAATGTCTGAAACCCTTGAGAGCCACTGTTAGCAAGTGTTGATAATACTAAGTGAGACGAAGTGATGTGCTTACTCGGTATAAGGCAGCTTCCTATGTTTCTACGATTATAGGCGATTGAAGGCTCTGTGTTCCAAGTATAAGCAGAAAAGTAAACTCATTAGCAAGGTATCTTAAAACTCTATGGCAGAATTTCAAAGTCTTGGAATGGAAATCTTCTACCGCTATTGATGTACACAGAAATTAATCCTCCATGCATATGCAGTGCCCTCCAACACTTTCCAACTTCATGCCAGACACTCTTACCATAGGACATCATGATCAGAGTGGCTTCCTTGCCAAATCCTCTGCCACGATAGCTGGCCTCTGAAAGAGAGGAGCAGGGGAGAATTAAGAACTGTATCTGTTTCCAGGTTCATCTAGAACAAAGGTGGGGAACCTTTGGCCAACAGGAGGGTCTAGAATTTGGAATGGGTATCTCTCACGCACCCTAGAGTCTTCCTAATTCAAGGCCCTTTTTTTAAGACAAGAAGGTACAAGATATGCAACATTATTTATTTTTTTACAGAAAGATCAATCAGACTAAAGGGATACAGGGATAGGTGAAGAAAAAAGAAGAAGAGGCTCCTTTCTTGCACATTTAGTAAGATTTAGGCTTCATTTCTGAAAAATTCAGGACTGACAAAATACAACCCTGGCAGCTTGCACTGACCTACCAAGGAATGACGCTAGGTCAGGTTGCAATAGTTGTGTCAGACATTTGTGCACAGGATGCTTGTTTATAACCTATTTTATTTTTTGTTGGCTTTGGTCACTTCTGCTGAAGAGACAATCTTTTGAAGTAACTTGCTAAAGGCTGAAATATTGATGGGCCCATAAATTATAGAAGCGTTAGGTTACCTGCAATCATGATTTCGATCTCTCCAAGTGTTGGATCTTCACTGTCTGTGAGGAACAAGTTCACATCGCCCACCATGCAGTCTTCCTCCGTGGTTGTCTGCTTAGACCACTTATCTGTGTCAAGCACTATAAATGTGCATTCTGGGGAATTTTTTAAAAAAGAAGCAGGCCCAATGGAGAACATTTAAAACCATTTTAAATGAAACCAGGGTCAACTAATGCAGTAATTAATGGCAACCAGCACAATGTAAGAAGCTTCCTTCTTGACTTGGAATGAGAGATCTCTTGCTTCAGGCTGGGTGCAAAAGCCAATGCAACTCTTTCCCTGTCCCTCAAACCCTTAGGAAAATACAGAACTCTGGGAAGAATTTAATCTCACCTAATGTCAATTTGGGTCAAACCAAATGGGCAAGTGTTTGATGGGCCTATTCACTTTTTAAAAATATTAAAATCAGTGTGCAGGAGTTAGGAAAGAAATGTGTCTGCTTCCCTTCGCAGGAAAAAAAAAAGGGCCCATCTGAATTTTTATGTGGTAGCCGTAAGTAAGAAGGATGTTATAGTTCAGTTCCTGTGTACCTAACCACAGGTATTGGGCTAAAGAGAAGAACTTCCACAGCATCCAGAGGACATTGCATGGAAATGGATAACTATAGATACCATGTTTAGGTAGCTGATATGCGATTCTTGGGTACTTGTGTATTCTGCGGTTTTGGCCCTGAGTACCTTCCAAGATTTAATTTTGCTCAGAATAAAGTTGCCATCTATTTCTACACAGTCCAAATTATCAGTATTAGTTATTACCATGTTAAACTGATCAGCAGCTGAAATTTTAACATGGAAGAATCACTTTTATATGAATGGACCTTTAAATAAACTAGACAACATACATGCTCGCTACCCTCATCTTCAAGTCCTGACAAATATTTTAAAATCTCACTGTCTGCATCTTCCCGCCAACTGCGCTGCATCTCATATTCCTGTTCAAGGCTTAATGGCTCTGATGCAGTCAGACGCTGCAGCTCTTCAGACTTCATCCACTCATGGTACCTGGTGAGAAAATCCAGAGAGGGAATATATTCCTCTTCAGAACATTGCCTACTATGTTCTGTTGGAAAGGTAAACAAGATCTCCGCCATGAACCCATTTGAGGCATGAAATGACTGGCCCAGGCACACTTATACCAACATTCTATTTTATTTCTTCACAACATGAAATAGGCACCACACAGACAGAAGAAATTATTCTTAATGGCTGGGTTCACCAAGGTTTAACTCTCATTCCACTTGTACTTAGGATGCCATTGAATGGGGGGGGGGTGGGAGCTGCACCTGGAGACAATATATTTAGAACAAAATACAACCTCTCTTTTCTGAGAGGGTGCCCCAGGCCCTGCCTTCCATATATACATATCTCTCATGTAGTAATGACAGATATATTACCAGTAAGCAATAAATATGTACATTTCTAATAATTCCCAAATATGTTGTTCTTACTGTTTACAACTGAGGTTTCCAAATGCCTGCAGAGTTAAAAATTAAGGCTGTAATCCTAATGCATACTAGTTTAGGAGAAAGCTCCACCACACTCAGTGGAATGTACATCTTAGTAAACATGCACCAGACAACAGTGATAAGTTCTTGGTAGTCTAGACAAGAGGTTACCATTACCATCATTCCCCTCCCCCCACAAGCACAGATGATTGATTTTGCCCACCTATGCATATTTCAGACCTGGACATACCTGCAGTTCTGTTATCTCAAAATGTAGGAGGTGTTATCAAAAATATTCCTATGAACATATGTGAAAATTTGAATTTTTAAAAAAAGAAAAGTTAAAATCCCCCACAACTTTTGCATATATGCCCAATTAATATCAATAAACTGATCCATTAATACTTGCAGATCAGAGCAGTTACAGGTAACTTCAGTGCTTATGGCTCAAGCAGTTTATCTGTTTGTTCCACTTGGAATGCAAATTAACAAACACATATTACAAACACACATATATAAAAAAATCTTTTGCAAAGAAATATGTAAAGATGACTTAACATTCCAGACCTCTAAAGTCAATGCCCCCCCCCAAACTGGAGATTTGGCAAAGTATCTGTTTCATACTTGGGTACATGAGCAGAGGTATATGGCACCAGGGTCACCCTCTTTCCCTGCAGTACAGTATTCTGGTTAATTCTCATAGCTCCAAGCCTGCAACAAACAAGATTATGTTAGTGATACACTTTTTCAAAATAAATGTTATTGGTTCAGTTTTGAAATAAGAATGAACAACAACAAATGAGAGCAAAATATAACAATGCTATACAGAGGAATCATACATATCAATTTTAATATACAATCGGTCCATTTATATACAATAAAGTGTAAGATACACAATTTAAAGGGCAGCTGCAATATATTTGTGTACATAAAATGTAGTTTACCATGGTTCATTTGTGAGAGATATAATCTGTAATTTGACCAAAATAATTGCCGAGAGTATCTTGAAGCAGATGAACTGCAAGAAAACCCTACTTAATATTTCTCTTTGCCCCAGCCCCACCAGAAATGGTACAATGTTTAATAACAAAGAAAAAAACTACAGTGGTAGTACAAGAATTATGAAGCAACTGCAAAGGAGGTCCGGACTACTTAGTCATGCAGCTATAAAGCATTTGCTACACTGTGATTGAAACACAGGATAATTACAGCAGTTCATAATTGACATCCAGGATTCAGAAGTTAAAACAGGAGGATGAGGAGGTGGAGGTGGTTGAGTGTCCGGGTGCAACCACACCGACAGCATTCCCTGGAAATAAATTCCACAATTTTGCTTGCGCACTGCATGGAATTTATTCCATAACATTTATACACCACTTGAAGAAAACAAACAAACCTCAAAGCGAGCGAGTTACAAAAAAAAGGAATTAGACTTTGCATGTAACTTCTCCAGAGGCAACACTGAAGAGACATCAATCAGGGAGCCACTTTCGCAAGAGATCTTCCCCCACATACTACTCCTAATCTCCAAACAGGCGTCATTTAGCCGCAATCTACACCTGAACCAGAGAAAGAGAGACAAGCTCCACTTTAAACCCACCCAAAGCCACGCGAGCGCCTATTTACCTCGCTCCTCTACCATCCCAACCCAAGCCACACGCACGCGCAGTGGCCAAACTCTCCTTCCCGGTCGCGCTACGGTAGCCGCCGAGTCTCAATCCGACCAGCGTCTTTCCCAACCACCGACAGACGCATACAGCCACACACCCCGCCCCCGTGGTCACGTGCCATCAGGAGACGGGACCAATCGGCGTAGAAAGCGATTCGAGAGGTCGTGGTCACGCGCGCGGAAAGCTCGGCTGTTGGCGGCTTTTTGCTTGGCGTAGAAGCGCTGTTCCCTCCCTCCCCACTGCCCCGCCTACCCTCCCTCAGCTCCTCCGCTTGTGCGCGTGCGCCGTCTGCGGGTTCCCCTTGCTCGCGCCGGTAATGAGGGAAAACGACGGTTGGGAGTTGCTGGGCCGGACGTTGCCGTGGAGCCGAGCGAGGAGCGCCGGCGTGGCGGGTAAAGAGGCTTGTTGTGAGGAGTTTTTTTGAGTGGGTGGCAGAAGGGGTGGTGGCGGCGGGGCGAAGTCCTGTGTGGCGACAGAAGGGGAAGCGGGCTGGCGGCCTGAGGCGGGTCGGGGAAAGGGTTGGCGGGGAAGACGTGGCATTCCCGACGACGCTCCTTCCCGCGCGGCTCTCCGGAGGAGGCTTTTAAATAGGCGCAGGCTGTGTGTGACTGTTCTGCCTGTCTCTGGGCTGTTCCCCCCCTGAAGGAGACCGCGCAGAGGACTATAGAATTGCCCCCCGCTCGGCGTGAGCATCTTCCCAAACAGCGAGGAAGATCTGCTGCCTACCAGGTGCAGGTGGTGGTCACGCGGTTGTCTGTATCTGCTCGGAGACCTAGTACACGTGCGCGTGTGCGAATTCACAGACTCCTATATGGGGAGAGAGAAAAGTTCATGCAATTGCTTGTGGGTGCATCTCTCTCCATCCATGGGAGTAGCCAGGATTTATGTTGTGGGGGTGGGTGGCAGGACACCCACCTGTCATCATCCTCTGGCTGGCTCTGTCTAGCAGATTTGGAATGAAAGGTCCCAACAACCGTTGCTTTAAATTGCTTTCTTTTGACCCCAAGTGCTCAGGGGAAAAAAATCTGTCAAAATCTTCCTGCAGTTTCTACTTTAAGTATTTTTATTGACTTTATGGGGGGAGGGGCAGCTGCATAGTGTACTGGTGGAGTAAAAAGCCTCTGAAGTAAAGCGGAAGCTGGTAGTTTCCAGTCTTTTTTGAGGATGAAACACAGCCTTGTAAATAAGGCCACAAAAATTACTAACCTACAGATGTTCTTATTAACCTACTAAGAGGCTAGTGATGTGCTTTTCCAGGCTGGCTGTGGAGGAGGGGCAGCCCCTCCTATTAGCAGACTAATAATATGCAGAATGGTGAAGAAAGGATGGAGTGATTCATCTCCACTATGCTAGCTTGCTACGTTTCTTTGCTGATTGTGAAGGAAACATTCTTACTTCCTCTTTTGTTAGTATGGAAACCAAGTAGGCTATCAATTCCCCTTCCCCACCCATTCACATGTCTTTATAGAAGTCCTGCTCACCTATGGCCTCTAGGCTAGTGCGCAAAAATACAAGAGTGGTATTTCCCCCCCCCCCCCAACTATCTAAGTGGACAGTTACATCTGTGGATTTTACTTTGTCATTATATTTGAATCAGGCTTTCTGGCATGACACTCACTCCAAATATCATTCCTTAACATTTGCTTTGTCTGCGCCTTGTAGTCTCATGCTTCAAATAACTGATGGAGCAATCCTAACCCCTTGCGGGGAGCAACAGAACAGCAGCTCAACCACTGCATCCCAAGCTTTACTGCTTATAGTGACTAGAATCAAAAGTGGTGGGTGGCTTGCGGGGGGGGGGGGGAGGGGGCTATAAAAGCTCCAGGCCGGCTCAGCAGAGTGCCCAAGGATTGAGACCTGCAGGGCTTTGGAACCAGAAGATTCCAAGCTGCCAGGCCCTGCCCCAAAATGCCTCATTTCAGATCTCTCTAATGGCTTATAGTGGTAGAATCACTGTTGGTAGCTTTCTGTTTCTCTGGGTACAGCAGCGGATGCTGGCAGGAGCTGGTGGAGGGTCCCCTCTACCTTATCCTCCTCTTCCTCCAGCAGCAGCGATTGAAAGGGTTAGGAGTACATTCTGAGTATCTTCTGATAAGAGGCCCTCTTTATCGTATTTTCTGTTCACGGTAGTAATTGCATACATCCAATCTGAGTGGCCATAGAAAGTCCAGGTAAAACTTTCCCATGCCATGCACTAAGATGCAAACAGGAGTAGGAGCTAGGAAATTCAGGACAGAGTGGTTTCTTCAACAAAGAGCCCAGCCTCAGCCAAAGAAGGGGACTTGTGAGCAAATGATCAGGGGTAAGAAAGCAGGGCCTTGGAAATCCTTGCTTTTTGTATTCAGGCACATGCAGTGCCTTCCATGGTACTTACACTTTGCCTGTAACTTTCTCTGGTTCTCTTTTTGGTTCAGTGGAATTGCTAATGTGTTAGATAAGAATCTTAGTGCCAACTCATACAATACAGTATGGGTCCCCCCCATGTAAACATTTAGAAATTTTCCAGCACACACACTTGCATGAAGAAACTCATCACGTGGGGTAGCATGTTATGGATGGTGTTTTCCTCATTGTTGTAAAAGGTCTGTGTAGACTGCGAGGCTTTCCTGCCTATTTAAGCCTTGCTCCAGTAGCATGCTATAATTCTGTTTGGGTGGAGATTTTATTAGGGCCAATAAAAATGCCACAAAAAGTAAGCTTTCAAGTTCTGTTGCAGCTGCATTTGGAATAGCATGTACAGTTTGGGTTGCCTCACCACTTTAACAATATTGTGGAGTTGGAAAAGGTTCAGAAAAGGGCAACCAAAATGATGAAGGGGATGGAGCACCTCTCATATGAGGAAAGGTTGAAGCATTCAGGGCTTTTTAGTTTAGAGCAAAGGTAAGAGACAACATGATAGGAGTTCTCCATGTCATACATAATTTTATATACCGTATTTTTCACTCTATTGGACACAGTTTTCCCCCTCCAAAAATTGAGGGGGAAATTTTTGCGCCCTATGGTGCGAAAAATACGGTACTTCTAACACTAGAATTTGTGGACATCTACTGAAGCTGAATATTGGAGGATTCAGGACAGAGAAAAGAAAGTTACTCTCTACACAGCACATAGTATAGAATTCACTCCCACAGAAGGCACTGATGGCCCCCAACTTGGGTGGCTTTAAAAAAGGTTAAACAAATTCATGGAGGATAAGGCTGCCAGAAAGTTCTGAACCCCTATAACACAGCTTTCACCAATCTGGTGCTGTCCAAATATTTAGGCTATAACTCCCAGTACAAAATTTATGGAAGGCACCAGACTTAGTAGGCTTCCTTTCAACTAAGTCCCAGTTGGTTCAGTTGCACTTTCAAATACCGTATTTTTTGCTCTATAAGACTCACTTAAAGGTAAAGGTAAAGGTACCCCTGCCCGTACGGGCCAGTCTTGACAGACTCTAGGGTTGTGCGCTCATCTCACTCTATAGGCCGGGAGCCAGTGCTGTCCGGAGACACTTCCGGGTCACGTGGCCAGCGTGACATCGCTGCTCTGGCGAGCCAGAGCCGCACACGGAAACACCGTTTACCTTCCCGCTAGTAAGCGGTCCCTATTTATCTACTTGCACCCGGGGGTGCTTTCGAACTGCTAGGTTGGCAGGCGCTGGGACCGAACGACAGGAGCGCACCCCGCCGCAGGGATTCGAACCGCCGACCTTTCGATCGGCAAGTCCTAGGTGTGTGCGTCTTATGGAGCGAATGCAGGCTGGGCAGCTATCACAGAAGCCAGAACAGCAAGAGGGATTGTTGCTTTCACTGCACAGCGATCCCTCTTGCTGTTCTGGCTTCTGAGATTCAGAATATTTTTTTTCTTGTTTTCCTCCTCCAAAAACTAGATGCGTCTTGTGGTCTGGTGCGTCTTATAGAGCGAAAAATACGGTAACTATGCATATGATTGTAACTGTAGCCTTCAAGTAAAACATCTAACAATTATATTTAATTGTTAGCAACCAATTGTCATGAATGCTTGTTCAGGAAATGTGTAAATTGTAAAGTAAGTGACTTAATTTAAATAAAATATCTTAAATCTATTTTCCCCTTAGTGATTATAATCCATTCATTCTAAATGGAATTCCTTAAAGTGTGTTACTATATCATCTGGCTAGATTATATACTTTTAGAGTGACAGGAGAACCTTAGTTTTGATCCTTGTTTTTGATGTGGCTGGTATTTCACTAGATTCTCTAAAAGGATTATGGCCTTTAGTGAGAATTATGCAATTTGCAATGCAAGTGAAGAATTCTGATTTCAAATTCAAACTAGCTGATTTGGGGGAATCTGTTTACTTTTCTTTCCCGAGAAGGTAGGCAGCAATACTACTAGACTTGCATTAATGCACAGTGATGAACTGCAGTTACCGCTTGCTTTGTTGACTCCTGTAAACAGCTGATAAAATTTCTTTCAGGTTAACAGTGGTTGGATCAAAAGGAACTGACATCTCTCTCGGACTGTTCCATCAGCTTCAACATGGCTGGAGGTATTACTGATACAGGAGAGCTGTACTCGCCTTACGTGAGTATTTAACATTACTACAGTCTCTTGCTGGAGACAAGCAGCACAGTTATGCTCTGTATTTCCTGCTCCTGTTTCTTCATGGTTCCCCCCGCCCCGCCCCCCACGTTCTTGTATTGATTTTAAATTGTGATAGGCATTTTATACTTGTGTTACAATACATTTGGAAAAAACTCAGGAAACTTTTCTAATACAAGGGCTTGCTTGCTCTTTTCACCCACACATGCTGTAAAAGACTTGCGTTTTTAAACATGCTTTAATGCTTAGCAAACCTTGCCAAATACCCTCTATTGAGTCTCTAGTGAATATTCAAAGTATGTAATTGCACTAAAGCTGCATCAGCGAATAAGGTTGCTTCCTTCTAATAATAATAATAATAATAATAATAATAATAATTTATTATTTGTACCCCGCCCATCTGGCTGGGTTTCCCCAGCCACTCTGGGCGGCTTCCATAGAAACAAAAAAAACACTAAAATATCACACATTAAAAACTTCCCTGAACAGGGCTGCCTTAAGATGTCTTCTGAATATCAGGTAGTTGTATATCGCTTTGAAATCTGATGGGAGGGCGTTCCACAGGGCGGGCGCCACTACTGAGAAGGCCCTCTGCCTGGTTCCCTGTAGCTTTGCTTCTCGCAATGAGGGAACCGCCAGAAGGCCCTCGGCGCTGGACCTCAGCGTCCGGGCAGAACGGTGGGGGTGGAGACGCTGCTTCGGGTATACTGGGCCGAGGTAGCCCCACGTAGAGTGCATTGCAGTAGTCCAAGCGGGAGATAACTAGAGCATGCACCACTCTGGCGAGACAGTCTGCGGGCAGGTAGGGTCTCAGCCTGCGTACCAGGTGGAGTTGGTAGACAGCTGCCCTGGATACAGAATTGACCTGCGCCTCCATGGACAGCTGTGAGTCCAAAATGACTCCCAGGCTGCGCACCTGGTCCTTCAGGGGCACAGTTACCCTATTCAGGACCAGGGAGTCCTCCACACCAGCCCGCCCCCTGTCCCCCAAAAATAGTACTTCTGCCTTGTCAGGATTCAACTTTAATCCATTAGCCGCCATCCATCCTCCAACCGCCTCCAGGCACTCCACACAGGACCTTCACCGCCTTCACTGGTTCTGATTTGAAAGAGAGGTAGAGCTGGGTATTATCTGCATATTGATGGACACCCATATGTTAGATTATGATAGGTATAATACTAACAAGAGGGAAAAGAATCCCAAATATCAGAGGCAAGAGGAACTAAGTAATTTGGGTAGTGGATAGACTAGCCAGAAATTAGATGTGGTGAATTTTATCCCATGCTGTCCTTCCAGTCATGGAAGTCTCTTTGATCCAGCAGAGGATTCCATGAACAGTTGGAGGTGATTTTCATTAGTTCCACTTTTGTTCTACTATCACCTTCATACCCTCCCCATCTATTTTTTTAAAAAATATTTTTTATTGAAGAATTTCTTGGTTTATAAAAGTACGCACATTGTTTCTTTTTTCAACTTCTAAAGTCCTTTCTACAGATCAGTTATATTTGACATGAGACATTAGTGTTGTATACAGTATAAGGTTGGGGGAAGAAGAGGGGGAGGGCCCCCTCCCCATCTTTTCTAGGGAATTGGAGAATCCTCTGACACAGTATGGTGAAGAAAGGAGAAATTTGCAAAAATCACCTCCCTTTTTTGTCTGCAGATGCCTGTATGGGAACAAAGAACCTTCCATGTAAAGAAGGACAGCATTGGTTACAACTTGGCACCTTCAAAGCAGTTTTCAAACTTGTGCCATTTAGTGATGTAGTTGTGCAAAGTTACACCAGGCTGTTCTTCTGTGAAGCTGAACAGGTGTTATCCTGTAATTTCACTTAATGGAAGGCTATCTGGAAGCCATATGTAAAAGGCTCTTCAGGGAAGAGCAGTGCGCTAAATACTAAATACATGATTATACTTTTCTGGTTGTGAAGTCTTTAGGGCAGTGACACATTCTCTTACAGTCTAGACCGCTTCATGGAACAATAAAAAGACATGTGCACTAACAATGTGCACAAGATTCCTGGGTGCATGTTTACATCAGTCAGTGCAGAGGCATTCTGCAACACGGGACAAAGCTTTTTAAAATTTGTGTGGCTTTCTTAAATGGCTGATAGGCTGTACTTGCGCCAATGGGTTCTGTTCTGTTTCCATAGTTGGAATTCTTGTTGCTGCCATCTTGCAGCAACAAGTGGTTAAAACATCAGGAAAGTATTTTTTTTATATAAAAATTGAGATGAACAAGGAGGCTTTGAAAGCAGTGCACATACATACACAAGAGTTGAGAGTTGTTGAAGCTGCATCTTATGATGCCCTTTTATGGCATACCAGTGGACTCTGTCCTCCTTCCTAATATATAACCCATCACATCTCTCTGTCAAAGCTATCCTCTTGAGTGGTGGTTTTCTGATTGCAAGTGATTTTTGAGAAGACATTAATCGGATAGTGATGTGTGCTGGTACATTTAGTCCAAGGAAGATTGATCTGAATCTTCAAGGGGAAAAATAGACTCCCAAGATGTTAAATTACCAAGTACCTTACAGATTGAAAATTATAGCATTGCAGAAATCTTCAGGCTGTTGAGCATAAAAATGGTACTTGTCTCATTTTTGGAGGGCCCGAAATATGATTCTACCAGTATCTGAAATAAATCTTCCCTCCCTATACTGTTCTTTTTAATCAGAGTCAAAGAAAACCTCCAAGGTTTCTGTCCTCAAAGGCTTCGTGTGCAGAACCAATTAAGGCCTAGAGCCAGGAGGTGGTGTATGCAGGGAATGACAGTTCTGCCCAACGAGTTAAAAAAATTGCTTTGCAAACTGACATCTACTGTTTCATCCTCTGGGAAAGCAGTCAAAAGATGCATTTGCTGTTCAGATGCCAGTAAGTACAGGAGGACCTTGTTCTCTCAAAGAGAAGTGAATGGCTATGCATAAAAGGTCTCTGAAGGATGCATTTGTAGTTCAGAACTTCTGCCATGAGCATTTGGTTTATAAACTGTATACATTCCCTGTTGTTAAGGTAATTTTATTTATGGCTACTCTTGGTTTAAAAATTGTGTGTTTGACAGTGGACGTGAATTCCAGGTAGATGGTTGTCTTCTGATAATGGGCATTCCAGTAATTTTAATAAGGTGAAGGTAGCCATCAGTGGTGCTCTTTCTCTCATCCTCCTTGCACTACTTTCTTGCACTTCAAGTCTAATGGATACTGTATCTTACATGACACATGATTTTAATAAGTTTAAATTATTTTCCTGCTAGTGCCCAGGGCTCATAGGAAGCAGCTGTATACTGAGTGTCACCATTAGTTCATCTGCTTCGGTGTTGTCTGAATTGGCTAGTAGTTGCTCTCCAGGGGTTCAAGAAGAAATCTTTCCCAGCTCTACTTGGAGATGCTAGGGTTTGAATCTGGAGTCTTTTACATTCAGATATTGTCATCTGTCACTGAGCTGCCACCTTAATTACCCATTGTGGTTCTGACTTACCAAATCTACTCATACATGAGTTCTTCATGCTACGTTTTAATACAGAACTGTTTTAGTTATGAGGGCACTGCCCCCCAAATAGTAATGAATCTTGTTTTTGCTGCAGATAGAGCCAGTGTTGAACCTACAGGATAAAGCAGATTATAAATAGAAATTGTGGAAGCTGAACCCCTTGAGGTAGTTCCATTTTAGCACTTTGTGCTGTGGGGAGGCAAGTAGGTTTTTACTAAACAAAAGAGCAAATCTCTTTTGCTGTTATTATTAATGTAATATTCTTCAATAAACAAGAATAATGCCTGGTCTTAGCCTGCCATTTAAATGTAAGAACTGAGGCAGGAACTAATTCAGAATAGCTCTTCTTAAGGGTTGATTTTACTGTCAACAAGCTTGTCATGCAGATATTCCCATTCGTTAACAAGATTCCTCTGGTGTCCCAATAAGGGAAAATTTCCTTCTGCTTCACTGCTAAATATACTTGGGAGGAAAATTACTTGTCAGACTCCTGTTTGGCTAATAGTTGGCAAGCTGTGGAATGCTCCTTTAATACCTCACATCCTATATTGCCTCCTCATGGGTGAAGTTGAGTAACTGTACCACCCTTCCCCCTATAAAAAAACCTCAGCCTCTCTGCAACACCTTTAGTTTCAGAGAATCTTTCCTTTGGAGTTAGAAACATGGCAAGTGAGAGAACTGCATAACTTGAGTAAACATGATGTTTTGAGGCTATGTCCTTTCACCAGTATGTCTGGTCTTTCTGCTTAACTCTTGCTATGTGGAGAAGGAGGTTTTATCTGTAATCTCCCTCATCCTGAAGGCTTAGGTTGGGAAAACAAGAAATAAACTATTGGGCTATTGGAAAGTTGTGGTTTGCATAGGTTTTTTGTTGTTGTTGTTTAAACCCAGCTGTTAATATTTCTAAGGCCAAACATTAAACACTGCCTAACTGTGTAAGTATGAGCTAAAAAGCATTTCTTTACTGAGACGATAATATTTTCTATAAAACTGCACCATCATAGTAGCCGTGTTGGTTTGGATTGTCTATGGAGGCTGCTGCTTTCTGTCCATTTTGGGATTGCTAGCCAAAGAGTCTTTTTTAACAACTAAAAGTCACATGATTTTAACATTTATGATTTCTTTAATTGCAGGTTGGCCTGGTTTACATGTTCAATCTCATAGTTGGGACTGGAGCTCTGACTATGCCAAAGGCCTTTGCCACTGCTGGTTGGCTTGTCAGCCTCATCCTAATAATGTTCTTGGGATTCATGAGGTAAGAGTTTTCTGAATGTCAATTTCCATTAACAATCTACTGGGAACTTGTAAATCCCAAACGTGTCACTTGTATCTAAGTAATACAATCCATTTGTCACCCAGCCATTGTGATTTCAATAAGAAAGTTGTGCCTTGGCCTTGAGGGAGTGTTTTACAGAAGGCAGATCAGACAGTATTCTTACCAAGTTCCTTCCCCCACATGTGCTGAAGAGTAAGAATGCACTTTCCTCCCTGCCCATTTGGCACATCAGCCCTTGCCTCCATTGCCACCTTACATCCATACATAGGTGTTCTAATATGGGGTGCATTTGCTCGAGTTCTGTGGTCAGAGATTGGACATTTATTGCACATTCTGAGCCCACACATGTTGCACGTTAAATGTGAACACCCTGTTTGAACGTTATGTACAATAACATCAGAGGCAAGACAGGTGATGCTTGGATGGACAGGGAGCAGAACTTGCTCTAGCTTCCTGCCACGTGTAGAATAGCAATCTGGGTACAGTCTGAATTTTATCCAATGAGGCCTAGCATCTGTCTCATGGATACCAGAAATTACTGGATACCTGCCCATCTTAAGATGGTAGGAAAGAGAGTTCTCTCTTCCTTCTATCCCATTTCTGAGTTTTCTGTCTGTGGCCAAGTCAAAAGGACTTTGCTCTTTTACGTTTCCTCACACTTGATGTTGTTATCTCTCATGGATTGTCTTTTGCTCCTTAGAGGAATTATGTTTGTTAATAGTAGTGAAAAGCTGATGAAACTTTAACATTGCAAAAGTCAAACCTCATCAAAACAACTTTGGTTGTAGAATAGGAGGTTAACAGGGACTACTGCCAGGCTTGCTCCTTGGCATCTTCCTCCCAGGCGTCATAGGAGCATGATTTATTCAGTAGCTGGATGATCTGAAATGGGTTGCTAGGTATCTTGAGCACAATTGGAAAAAAGATTTGTGAATCTGACCAAGCACAATATAGAGGCCAGTTGCAGACTTTTGAGGTGGTGGTGAGGGTATTTCTGCCTCCTTACCACTATTGGGTGAGCTGAATTGTGTCTAGCTAAGCTTTCCTTGGTTTTTTTTGGTTTTTTGATTGGTTTAGGTTATTAAATTCAGGCTCCTGGGCAGGAGCAGCTACCCTGGTGTGCAGAAAACTTGTTTGCTATGTCCTTTCCCTTTAGCTTCTGAGAACCAATATATAAAGCTGATTATTAGCTGATAGTGTGTAGCATATGCTCCACAATACTAAGGTGTCATTTTTCTGATTAAATGTAAAAGCTTGCTTTAACTTTAAAAATAAAATAAAATGTGTGTGTGTGTGTGTGTGTGTGTGTGTGTGTGTGATCTTAATTGATAATCTACTATCCTGAATGTCAGGGATCCACAAAAGTCAGCTGATCTGTAGGGACCACAAGTCTCTCTTGGGTGACCTCCTTCTGTATGTCCAAGATTTGAGAGACCATTTCCCTCCCCTTGTGTTTCCACTGGAAAAGGGGTGCACTTACTGCAATTGGGACGCGGGTGGCGCTGTGGTCTAAACCACAGAGCCTAGGGCTTGCCGATTGGAAGGTCGGCAGTTCGAATCCCCGCGACGTGGTGAGCTCCTGTTGTTCGGTCCCAGCTCCTGCCCACCTAGCAGTTCAAAAGCACATCAAGTGCAAGTAGATAAATAGGTACCACTCCGACGGGAATGTAAATGGCGTTTCCATGCGCTGCTCTGGTTCTCCAGAAGCGGTTTAGTCATGCTGGCCACATGCCCCGGAAGCTGTCTGCAGACAAACGCTGACTCCCTCGGCCTATAGAGTGAGATGAGCACTCAAGCCCAGAGTCATCCGCTACTGGACCTAACGGTCAGGGGTACCTTTACCTGTACTGCAATTGGGAGAAACAGACTGTATCCTTCCTTTGAAATCTGACACCCAGGAAATTGCATAAGGAGGGGTCAATCTTGCATATTTGTTACAGCCTGCTTTGGGGATGGACAGAAGAAGTGAGTTGCTCTCTAAAACTTGATGAGGAGTAAAAAAACTGACCCAGTCTCCTCTGTTGCAGAGGGATTGCTGGTGACACAACTAATGGTTATCTACCAAGGCCAACCTAAATTTTGTGGGCTTCTGATGAATGTGCCTGCTGCTTTAATTTGATGCAGTTATTTTATGTACTTTACTGTTCCATTGTAAAAGTATTGCCTTTCAACATTGGACAGGGATACTCTCTTCCAGTGCCCTTTTACCCTGGGTTGAGACTGGATTGCTTTCATGTTGAGACATAATCTTACAAATTGCTTAAGATCTGTGGAAGGAAAGGCATTATAAAAGTGTAAGTTCTGTTGGATGGGAAGCATAAATCCTTGCAGTACCAGTGACTGAATTGCTTCTGAGGCTTTGTAAAAGAGATTATTTCAGAACCTTGAAGCCTGCCTGTAGCATTCTCTGTCTCATGCTTTGATTTCTTTTCCAATTCATTTCTTGATGCTGTTGGGATATGGGTTGGTATGCAATTACTGTATATATTTTGTATCAGCCTTGAAATGCTGCCCACTGGTGCCAAGTCGTTTGAGAATTTTTTACCCTGATCCTTCCATTCCTCTGTTTTGCACTTCTGGCTCCCTAATATCCTCTGGAGAATGCTCAGTGTAGTAAAAGAACATAGGGGAAATTATCCAGGCCCCTGGATGTTGCTTCTGTGCTTTAATCCTAGCAAACTAATTTCTCATTCAAACTTGATAAATGAGTTTAGTTGGTGAAGCAGTAAGAAACCATTTTTGTGGTTTAAATAAGATTGATTGTAGTTTTTAGTAAAAATGAGAGCGAAACCTTAACATGGTCATCTAACTGGGGTAATGGCAATTCATTTATAAGATCAACAAAGCAAATGGTAATGGGGAATGGGGACAACTGATTGATCACTCGCTCTCAGCTATCTTCCTGGCAGCTCTTGGAAAATGTTTTCAGTCCTTCACTTTTTAAATCTTTTAAGTGGTTCCTCTAACTCTGTCCAGCATTAGGTCTTTGAGTGCATTTGGGTACCCAAGTGATCTGTCTTTTAGACCGATATAGTTCTATCAGTATCTTATTTGTTTATTTAAAGAATTTTGCCCCACTTTGCACTATGTATCTCAAAACAGCTTGTAGAAAAAAATAAACATACATTATGCAATGAAGCTGAATGTCGGACTATTCAGGACAGGCAGAACAATGTATTTCTCCAAACAGTGCATAGTTAAATATGGAATTCATTCTAACAAGGGGCGGTTATGGCCACCATCTTGGATGCCTTTAAAAGATAATTAGCCTTAGCCTCCATGAATTTGTCTATCAGTTGCTACTAGCCATGATGGCTATACTTTGCCTCCAAGGTCAGTGGAGTTGCTGGAAACCATAGGAGAGGAAAATGTTTTTGTGTGCAAGTGCTGCTTGCAGACTTCCTTAAGGCATCTGGTTGGCACTGGGAGAGCAGGATGCTGGACTAGGTGGGCCATTGGTCTGATGCAGCAGGGCTTTTCTTACGTTCTTGCCTTGTTCGGATTATTTATTGGCCCTCATCCAGCCCACTACTGTGTCCAGGCATTGGTCCAGGTCTGCCTTTCCTGATTGAGATGCAATAGAAAAATATAGCTGGTTATCAGCATGGTAATGACACCTTGCCTCAAATTGCCTAATGACTGATCCCAATGGCTTTATATAGATGGCAAATAACGTTGGAGATAAAATAGTGTTCTGTGGAACCTCATAACAACAGTGGAACATTCTTCCGATGCTGGTCTCTGCTTATAACCCAAATGGAAACGGAACCACTGTGGCATAGTGCTTCTGATACCCATTCCACATCATTGGCCCAGCAGGATACCATGCTCACTGGTTTTGAAAGTCACCTATAGATCAAGTAGAAGAAGCAGGGCCACACATTCATCATGGCGACCAAAGCTTTTTAGTCCCATGCACCTTAGCTGCACCTTCCATCCAAGGCACTAAATCTCTTATAGCTACCATGTTGCACCTTATTATAGATAGCGGAATTGTCCCCCATGACTGCCCATGATCATCCTGCTGTAATTGATGTATAGTGAGATGTCCTATGAAATGTGCTTATCCTATAATTTATTACTCCAGTTAGATTCAGTTCTGTAATTCTTGAGATTTGGGGATATAATCCACCAAGATTTGTGCAGCAGAAATTTCATTAAAATGAATGGGAGTAACATAAGAACAGAGACATGAATTTATGCAGCTCTTTTTCATTTCAGTTAAGGTTGTTCAGAATATGCTCCTGGTAGCATGCAACACTTGTGCACTGGTCTTTCTGCTTTCTTCAGTGCTGCCATGTGTGAGAGTCTTTGCTCATGTTAATTTTCTTTTGCCTTACCACTAAGAAAGTGTCCAGACATTATGGAGAGCAAGCAAATTTTCTTGCTCATGTGTCTACACCATTCATGAATAGAGAACAGGTAGAGAGCATTTCTTTAACATTAGATGAGTCCTCCAGTAAGGGTCACTGAGCCTCCCTCCTAACTTGTCTTACATTTCTGCACTCCATCACTTTTTGTCCAACTCAGCCCAGCCACAGTACCATAAGTGAGCTGGATTGTAGTGGAAAAGTCCCTGACCTGAAATGATGGAGGACAGGAAAATAAAAGTGTCTGCAGCAGTGCAGCATGGGGAGAATAAGACCAGCTCTCCAAACCCATCTGACTCTTGATATAAAAAATAGAATCTCTTCCATGCTTTATACATAAACAGGACAGATGCAAGAACAACAATTGTGTGACTGCCCATACTGTGTACAGTCATGCCCTTAATCCCCAATTTTGTTTACACGTTGCACCTTAGAATATATAGGTTAAAGGCTGTGTAGGTGGGGGTGGAATATTGCAACCCATTGTTATTAACCAACTGGTACTTTTACCATTTTTCTGCCAGCTACATGACCACAACTTTTGTAATGGAGGCCATGGCTGCTGCAAATGCCCAGCTTCGTTGGAAGAGAATGGAAAAGCACAAGGTTTGTGTGGCATTTCATTTGGCTGCTAATTATTTTTCTTCATAGCTATAAAATCTCAGTGGAGCAGCTCTGTTTTCATTTCATTTGTTATGTGTTTACCCTTAAAATCTGGCTGTAGATTCTGCACCATGTTGCAAAACTTGATTCATCACAAACTTAGCCATTTTGTCCCTGGCACTGGGATGGATGCTCAGCCTTTTGGTGGACCAGCTTGAAGCTATAAGCATGCCAGAAGGCTTTCAGTTGGAGAGGTTTAGTCTTTTTTCCAGCAAGTAAAGACTCCTCTTTTTTACCTCTTGACATTCTGTTTCTTGTCAGAATTCTGAAATTATTCTATATTTTGAACACTTATGCTTATTTCTTACTCTTCTAGGATGATGATGAGGATTCTTCATCTGGCGTTTCTGATAGTGATGTTCTTCTTCCTGAAGGCTACGAGCGATCAGAGACACGACCTATCCTATCTCTTCGTAAGTATCTAGCAAGAAACCTTTCTCATTCCTATGAGTTGCTCTTCAGTGCAGAGAACAAATGAGAAAGTTAGACACAGCCTACTTTCCCTGTGTCTTGTATACACATGCACATGTAGTAGCTTTCTGAGAAACACAATACTAGCATTTTTACAATTCAAGAAAACTAGTTTATCAAGGTATCAAGCCACTGGCAACCCTGTTTTCTCTCTAGCTTTGCTTCCACAGGGTTTCAGTGACACAAAATGTACAACTGAAAACCCCCTGAATCTTTTTTATATGAAATCATTTGTGAGTTGCCTTTCAGACCAAAATGTTAACTCTGAGCCAGCATCTTAACTTACAACAACCTATAGCCTTGCAAGTAAAATCCCAAATGTAATAGTTTGCAGAGCTTTATTTGTCCTTTTGTCTTGCATGTACAGTACCTGATTTGTAGGGGGGAGGGAAATCTCAACTGTTATAAAGTTTCCTTTTCTGGTCTCCTGCAGGCAATTATTGTTATAAGCAACATAGGAAAGTGTTAATTTACATGTCTGAGCAAGATGGAGAGAGAACAGGTTGTGGCTTGAGCGGGACCCATCTTTGAGATGTAGGCTAAGAGTTTCCTTCCCTCTAACCCTGCAGAGAGACGAGGAGCACCTAACATTTTTGAAATCACTGAAAGGGTGGAGATGGGTCAGATGGCATCCATGTTCTTCAATAAAGGTAACTACCTTCAAGCCACGAAGGCTCTATTTCATATTATGTATATTTGGTTGTTTTTTATTTAACCTAGCTTTTGTCAGAATCTCTTAGTAGTTGGTGTTTTTCTTGAGGAATGACAGTTTCAAGTGAAAACTACATGTGCGAACCATAATAGGAATCACCCACTTTTCCAGAGTGTTTCTGAATGGTTCCTAAAGCCTAAATGTCAAGTTTGACACCCCACCCCATGTGAATATATAACTTCTTTTAAATAGGGATATTTAAGGCTTCTTGTGGTCCCAAATCTGCTTGAGATACTGAATACCTACTTCTCCTGGCTACTAATAATGTCTGGAGGTGGAGAAACAGGTACCATCTTGTCTGTGTGTTCATGTATTTTGGCTTCGAGAGACATAGTCTCACTTAAAATAAAGTTTTAAGTGCTTGTAGTTTTAAAGAAAAGATTGACATGTGACACTAATCTATCTTTCTGTCTCAGAGTGTAAATAATTATCTTTGATAAGGCTTGAATTTTTTTTAAAGGAATGAATATAACACATCTGGACTGGCAGTAGAAAGATAGTCAGCTGAAGAACTTTGCTGTACATAAATGCCGTATTAAATAGTCTCAAAATGTTTACTAATATGTATTGTGCTCCAGGTAACAATTTTTGTAGTACTGTTAAAGGTGCTGAACATTTTCCATATCCCTAATGTGCTGTACTCCTCATCCTGGATAAAAGCAAATAGTAATTTAAATTGCATCCTATTTGCACTTTTGCACTCTTTCATTCTCAAAGAAACCACTGAAGTTCTTAAGCAATGGTAGAGCTACTTGACATAGGAGTTAGGGTTTGGGAACTGGAGCTAGCTACTATTAAAAAAATTTACTGTTGGGTGTCTTTCAATATGACAGAAGGAACTTGGTTTTGGGTTTGGTGTTAATGAGGCTTGTTGAGAGCAGTACAGATAAAATAAACCTGTGAGTGACATCCTAGTGAGTGGGTAGGTTGTAAAGATGCAGCCCAATTACAGATTCATTTGAATACTTAGCCCAGATTGAACTGCTAGAGATATGAACCGCTGGCCTTGAATGGTATGCTAGCATTCTGTTTTAATTGCTGTGATGGATAACTTCACCCAGCAGAGGGTGCTCAGGTCACATGTGTGAATTCAGAACAGTAGTAGTTGAATATTATTTAATTATTTAATTATTCAACTTGTAATTCACACAAAACCTTCATTCTTTAGTTTTCCCTTTACCATAAGTAGACCATGCTGTAAAGTTCCCTCTTTTAGACGAGAGAATGTGAATATTGAATAATTACAGTAGGTTTGGTGAAAGAAGGCCCCCCTCAAAGTCATGGATACCTGTATTTCCACGATATTTGCTTCTGTTCTGTCTTATGTGTTAAGTGACATCTTATATGTTATATGTTAAAGTGACATCTTGGTGCTCAGAGTTTTGAAAGCATCATGCAGGTTTCACAGATCCACAAGTAGCTTGATAGTAATAGAAGTTAGCTTTCTGAGTATCTCTGAGCTCTATAAAGTAACTAGTTTCTGTATCAAGAAAAGTTGTGCAGAAAGTTTTAAAATGTCTGGATGGTGTCTGTGAAAGATCTTGAAATGGATTTTGGAGGTGGTCTTAAACCTGTAGCCTCCATTTGTGCCCTTTAGGTCTGATATTATTCTCATTTTCTTACATCTGCTGCATCTCTTTCCTTGTCATAACTGTAATGCAACAGTAAGTCATCAATTTATGCAAATTTGGATAGTACAGGAAGATGAATTTTTTGATGGATCGCAGACCCTTGATGTGTCAAGAAAATTGGCTGCGCATGTTGGCAGACTGTTTTTGTACACACAACTTTTATGGATGAGGTGAAAGCTAATGTTTAATTAAACATGTATTAGAGCAGGCATAGGCAAATTCGCCCCTCCAGATGATTTGGGACTACAGTTGCCATCATCCCTGACCACTGGTCCTGTTAGCTAGGGATGATGGGAGTTGTAGTCCCAAAAAACATCTGGAGGGCCGAGTTTGCCTATGCCTGTATTAGAGTGACCAGCTTAGTGTTTAAATCCTGGAGAGTGATTTTGAAAGATAGGGCATGCAGATTGGCCGGACTCTCTTGGGTTTCAATCAGCACACTATTGTGGCCCCTTTTAAAAGTTGCTCAAGTCACTTGATCTCCTTCAGATAGGTGGTAGTGAGGATTTCCTTAAAGAGCCATTTCCCCAAACTTCTCAGGTAATTTTAAGAGGTTGCAGATCCCACAGATCATTTGATAGGCAAGATATTTTGATACTAGGCTTGAAGAGCCCCTTCATTTTAAAGCAGAGTTGGATAACCTGTGCCCTCTGGATGTTGTTTTAGTACTACTCCCCAAATCCCTAATCACTGGACATGCTAAATGGGACCAATGGCAGTTGAGAGTTCAGCAATGTATGGAGGGCCACAGGTTCCCCAACCCTATTTTAAAGGCACCAGTAGGCCCCATCATTCTGCCCAGACACTGAGGTCCAGTGCCGAGGGCCTTCTGGTGGTTCCCTCGCTGCGAGAAGCCAAGTTACAGGGAACCAGGCAAAGGGCCTTCTCAGTAGTGGCGCCCGCCCTATGGAACGCCCTCCCACCAGATGTCAAAGAGAAAAACAACTACCAGACTTTTAGAAGACATCTGAAGGCAGCCCTGTTTAGGGAAGCTTTTAATGTTTAATAGGCTATTGTATTTTAATATTCTGTTGGAAGCTGCCCAGAGTGGCTGGGGAAACACAGCCAGATGGGCAGGGTATAAATAAATTAACAACAACAACAACAACAACAACAACAACAACAACAACAACAACAACAACAACAACAACATTAATGGCTTCTGTTTACTACCATACATCTCCTGTTCTTACTTCATCTATTCATCTTTGTTTCTGGGCAGCTTGTCTGGTTTGTGTAGAAGCCTTTCTCCTCCAGTTGGTTTGGATGTCTTCGCCTCCCCTCTGAAGTGCCAGATCTTTTCAACTGTCCTAATTCTCTAATCCCATCCCTTCAGAACTCAACCAGGCTTACTGCAGTTAAGCATAATCAGAATTTGCACATGCATTCTTCAATGAACTATAGCAATTATTTGCTCTTAAGGGAGAACTTCTTACTGCCCCATTCTGTGTATTATGTTGTTTTATTTGAACCCCCAAACAAATCCGCGCAGTGACTGTATGCTAATGTTACACCCCGACCGCAACCTGGCAGGTTTGCTATTAGGGTCATGAGATTTATGCAGTACAGTCAATGAATAAGGCTTTCAGAGTTTCATGGCTAGGTGAAGATGTGTTGCGGCTCTGTTATACCTTCTTTTGAGAGTTATTGGCCTGTTAAAAGCAAAATCCTTGTTTTCACTGTATTCTTTGCTCATTTCCCTTGACTATCTTAACAATTTGACATGCTCTGGATCTGCAATCTTAAGAGTTGAGCTGTGTATAAATCTTCCACCTCTGACTTGTCTGCTTTCTGTAGGGAATAGATTTGCAGTCTTAACTCTAAGGAGAAAAAAGGGCCTCTGGCTGTGAAGGGAATCTATTCTGAAGGATAGCTGGGTGCTCTTTATCAGGGATCCAGAAGTCATTTATTGTAATAATGGATTCAAGGCACATACATCATGTACCATCCTTGCAGGAAGTCATTGATCTTCCTGTTTTGTGTCCAGTAATGAAAGTATTGATCAATGAAGGTTGGTGGCAGTTTATAAAACAGAAACAACACTAACGTCTATCTGTAGGTGGAGAGGGTGGAGACTATTGGGTGGTGCTTTCACCCCAAATCCTCAGCTGAGATGTGTGCCTTGAATAAACAACATAGAAGTGGGTCTGAGATGTTCTGCAGAGGACAACAGGATTGGTTAAAATGTTGTGGTTTCAAATTGTTAGAAGCTTTAAAATATTTAAAATACAGATTATCTGAATATTTTAAATGCTCTGAGCTACTGTGGCTAAGGCACAGGCCTTTATTTTGCCAAACAAATGAAAGCAGTACATTCAACTTTGTTTCCTACAGAGTTCCTAGTGTAAATTAGATGTAAGAGGGCTGTAGTCAAGTGACCTAGCAGCTTGGGCACCATACCTGTTGGTCTGATGGCAACAGTGAATAATAGGAATTCTTCCTTCCATCCCCTTCACTGTGTCCTTTTACCATGTTCATTTACAAGGTACTGTTTAGGCATTGATTGATAATCATTTGGGGAAACCAATCTCTTGAGTTGTGGTGACCTTTTCAAGCATTTGTTAAAGCATGCTTCCTTTCAGCCTTTTTTTCATAGATGTCAACACTTTAAAAGAAAGATCTCGCATCTCTTAAGACAGAATTTTCCTCTGCTTGCTAGTATTCCATGAAGCCCAAATGTCATATATCTTTTTACTGATGCTGAAAAAAATATATACTATAACTTTTCTGTTTTTTTATTTTATTTACCTATTTTATATGTTGGTAAATAAAAAGTTGTGTAAAGTGAGTATAATTTCCATATTTTATTTTGTTTGATATTTACTTAAATTTGACATTCTGGATGTGACACTTAAAGCTGCTATCCTTTACACAGTTATTTGGGAGTAAGCCCCATTAAACCTATTGCATCTTATTTCTGAGAAAACATGGTTAGGATTGCTGTGTTGGACTTGGTGTCACTTTGTATTACGAAAAACTAGCTGTGGACCTAATTTTGGAGTCACTACTGTGGATAAATGACGGCACGACTCACTGCACTGATGTACATACATATTGGATATGATATGAGGACACCTAATTTTGTTAAGCTTTCTTCACCCTTTTTCTTCTGTCCCATTTATCCAAGTAATGCTGAGATACTCACTCCTATTTAAATGTAAGGAATAGCTGTGATCTCATTTCTCAATCTTTCCCAATATGAAATGTACTCTTCTGGAGGCTCTGTGATGAATTAAAGGCACTATTAATGTCTTTCTGAATATGGGAAAAATATTTTCGGCTGCAGTCTTTTGCGATCCTCTCCTTGTAGTCAGTTATTGATGTAGTGTAGGGATGGGGAACCTGTGGTCTTCCAGATGTTTTTGGACTCCAACTCCCATCAGCCTGAGCTACTATTGCCAGTGTTGATGGGAGTTATAGTCAGCCAGCATCTGAAGGGCTACAGGCTCCTCACTTCTGGTGTAATGAATAATTGTTTTCTTTACTTAACAAATTATTTTCCTCCCTTGGTCAGAAGGTTGTTGCAAACTGGTTTGCACTGTTTTCTTTTCACATGTTTTTTGAGATATGAATTTGTGTTAAGGCTTTGACATTGTAACTTCCAGGACATGTGAGTTCTCCCTGGTGTTCAAAGCAGAATTCTCATATCTCCCCCACAGATATTTGCACCTGTAGTTCATATATCTCACTGTAGAGGAAGAAATAAAAAATGGTGATCATATGGATCTTTCTGGAGACTTTGGTTCTCTTTTAAATGGCTAAACATGAGGTGGGCTGTCCTTTAGGTCATCTGGGATCTGTCACAGGGAAATTCTCTGGATGACACAAAGAAATTCAGAGAATAGGAATGGCAAGGCACTTCTGCTCTCCTCACAGATGGCCACACCTAAAGTCACTTTTAGGCCTCGTACTGTCATAAAGCACAGCTGTGAATTGCTGTAAAGCTTCTATTTTTCTAGTAGCAGTGGTGCCACAACAATTTAGGTATCAATATATGGCTCTGTTCTGTTGCCAAGCTCAAAATCCTGTGTTAGATTGCATCATAAAACACTCCACCATAACAGCTGAAGCATTTTGTATGGTGGAGCTGCTAGTGTAATGTGCAATTAGAAGTTGTGCACCAAAATTCTAGACTAGATTAGTATTCCTGTCAAGCTCCTTTATTTTTTGCTTTCTTACAATATTCCTGTCTTCTCTCCTTTTATACGAAACAATGCGTGTTTTGTTTCCTTGTCTCAGTGGCCTTTGGAAATGAAATCTGTTCAG
Source organism: Podarcis muralis (assembly GCF_964188315.1). Lineage (NCBI taxonomy): Eukaryota > Metazoa > Chordata > Lepidosauria > Squamata > Lacertidae > Podarcis > Podarcis muralis. The sequence goes on from NC_135656.1 coordinate 33,695,794, forward strand.
ATTGAGGCATTCAGTTCTATTTCTTTTAAGTCAAGCTGGTGCATTTTGGCATCTCTTTATCCTTATTGATTTCTACTCATCAAAGCAGAGTTTGTTTGCCTCCCGGTAATTCTTTTTGTCTGTGAAACTATAAAGTCTGTCTCACCTGCGTCCTCTAGAGCAAGGGTATGGTGGCAGTGAATATTTTCCTTGATAAAACGGAATATAGGATAGGGAACATTTTATGGCAGGGTGGAGAATATTTTTCAGTCTGGGGGTAGCATTTTACTTGTATACATTAGGCTAATTTACACTCACTCACATTTCTGTATGCCCTCCAGCTAGTCCAGAAAAGGCACTGTTCAGTGCCATATTCCAGCCATGCCAAAGCTCTCAAGGAGGGAGCCAAAGCAGAGTCCGTGAGGGGCATGGCAGGGGAGGGGGTGTCACATGAAAAAAGCCCGGTATAGTTGCTTGGTGGAAGGCATTCTTGGCCCCTGGGTCTGAGGTTCAGCACTCCTGTTTTATGGGATGCAAACTTTGTGGAAGTAGAATTGCATCTGGTTTTTAAATGGAGCTACTATAAAACTGGTTAGGTTAATGCAGGCATTTGATTACATATCTGCAGGGTAAGGAAGTCTGAAGCAGGAAAGGCCAAGTCATCTTTGCAAAATACCTTCCTTCTGACTAATCTTGGTTACCATTGTTTGCTGTGAGATCATGGCTGGTTTTAAGCACCTTGTTTGTGCTCTTACATTACACAATGCACTGTATCTGAGGTTGCCCCTAGGCCTAGCTCAGAAGCTCTAGCTGGTACAGAAATATCTGCATGGGCTGCTCATCGTTAGGGCTTGCCGATCAGAAGGTCGGCGGTTCGAATCCCCGCGATGGGATGAGCTCCTGTTGCTCGGTCCCTGCTCCTGCCAACCGAGCAGTTCGAAAGCACGTCAAAGTGCAAGTAGATAAATAGGTACCCCTCTGGTGGGAAGGTAAATGGCGTTTCCGTACACTGCTCTGATTTTCACCAGAAGCGGCTTAGTCTGTCTGCATACAAACACCAGCTCCCTCAGCCAGAAAAGCGAGATGAGCGCTGCAACCCCAGAGTCGTTCACGACTGGACTTAACTGTCAGGGGTCCTTTACCTTTTTTTATTAATTGATGAAGGGCTCAACACCATAGGTCCAGGGTGCCTCAGGGACCACCTTGACCCTTTTATTTCAGTGCAATCACTGAGATCATATGTAAGAGCATCATGTGAGATGGTGAGGCTCATTTGACTAGACACAGAACTGAGCCTTAGAGATTCAGCAGGCACCTTCTATACTAATGTTTCAAATGTTTGCTGAACAAGGTGTTGCCAATAGAGTCGTGAAATGTTTTCCCCAGAAGCCTTTTTGCAGCACAGCAAGTTGAAGTGGTGATCCACAAAAGGTTCCTAGATAGATCCTGGTGTAAAAAGTGAAACTACAGGAACAGACTGGTCTAGTCTAAACCTATGTTTACTATTCCCTTTATTTACAGTGGGAGTCAACTTGTTCTATTTCTGCATAATCATCTACCTCTATGGTGATTTGGCGATATATGCAGCTGCTGTCCCAGTTTCTCTCATGCAGGTGACCTGGTGAGTGTGCTTTCGGTGGCAATATTTTGCAAGCAGCAGTTTTTTGCTGAAATGTCGGAGGATTGCATAACCATTTCACATTGATGGCTCTGGCAGAAGATTGACTTGCTGGTTGTAATTAATAAATTTAAAGTATTTCTACCTTAGGGACGCGGGTGACGCTGTGGGTAAAAGCCTCAGCGCCTAGGGCTTGCCGATCGAAAGGTCGGCGGTTCGAATCCCCGCGGCGGGGTGCGCTCCCGTTGCTCGGTCCCAGCGCCTGCCAACCTAGCAGTTCGAAAGCACGTCAAAGTGCAAGTAGATAAATAGGGACCGCTTACTGGCGGGAAGGTAAACGGTGTTTCCGTGTGCTGTGCTGACTCGCCAGATGCAGCTTTGTCACGCTGGCCACGTGACCCGGAAGTGTCTCCGGACAGCGCTAGCCCCTGGCCTCTTAAGTGAGATGGGCGCACAACCCCAGAGTCTGTCAAGACTGGCCCGTACGGGCAGGGGTACCTTTACCTTTTTATTTCTACCTCACACTTCAAACTAATTTTCCAGAGTGGGTTACATTGTTCTGATGTAATTTGACAGTGCTTAGCATATTGACAAAAACTAGGTCTAGGGGCTAATTTGTGAGTTACTTCTTTATAGGGCTGCAATGCTTACTTGATTGATTCTTTGATTAGATTAGATTATCAGAAGGTGCTGCTGACTAATTGGGCAGCAGATTTTACAACGGTCTAAAATAATTTTTATGCCTGTATTTACAAAAAGCATGAATGACAGGTGACACTATAGAACATACATTCCCCCTTCTATCCCACACAGCCAGGAATGGGTATTCTAAGACTAGGAGCCTGATACAAAAATAGCCTTTTCTTCAATACTGTTGTTGATTCATACACAAACTAATCTGGCTTTATTCAATGAATTACAAGTTATATGATTAAATGACTACTATTTCTTTAATCAAGAAACACTTCTATTTTTTAAAATGTCTACATATACCTTACATGCCAAATTCATAAGGTACAGTGTTGAAGAATGTGGAGTTCTTGATTGACCGAGACTCCACATGGTGTGTGCTGTGTAAGGGGAAATTCTCCATCATCCTTTAAAAAAGTGTGGGGAGGAATGGTGGCTGGGGTTTGCATAGGTGCATGGGTGTAGCCAGGATTTATGGATGGGGAGAACCTCAATTAATTAAGTGTTTTTAATGAGGGGCAGCTGCTATGCCCATGCATAGGTGCATTAACTGTGGTCTGCTTTGCTTCTCCCTCTTGTCAGTAGTGTGACGGGCAATCATTCATGCAGTGTTGAAGATGGTACTAAGTATAATGACACAGACAAGTGCTGGGGACCAATCAGAAGGATTGATGCTTATAGAATTTATCTGGTGAGTATCTCCTGCGCCTGGGGGAATTTTACATCCTTAATTAAATAACTGATTCTGAAGGGATGCTTAAATGCTAAGGGTGATACCCAGTATTAGTCATACCCATTGAAATCTGTGAACTGCTGAGTGAACTGCTGTGAACTGCTGAGTGAGATCAAATGTAGCACAAGCAGGCATTCATGTATGCAATGGGGTTTCTCCTTCCTTTCTTACACCTGAAATCTGCTTTGCAGGGTTGGGGGGCTGTAGGGGTTGAAAACATGCCAGAAGTCCCATTGCTCAAACAAGCAGACATCATAGAATGCCACCTATAGGTTTCAGTGGGTGTACCCTAAATATGACTTTGTTTGATTTAAATTTTATTGGTGATAACCATCTACTCTTGCTGATAGCCCCTTCCCTCTCCTTTTCCTGCTGGACACTTGTTGAAGATGGACTTAGTAGCCTTCAAGGTTTGTCATTCTTGTCTTGAAAAGCAGTCCATCCAACAGTGAATGGGTTCTTGTTCACTGTGCTGCGAAACAAAAATGAATTTGACATTGCTGCCACGTTGTGAATTCTGGCTGTACTTACAGTATGATGTCCTGTTTAGTTGCTCACTTAGATTCCCCCCAATAGTTTTCCTCCTGCTTTGCTGCTTTTTCTGTGTGTTGCAATAAGCAGCTGCATTGCTGGTGAAATGATGATAATCTTACAAGAATTTATAGTTTGTATCAGAAATCACTCTGAAGAATCTTAATCCTTGTTTTCTTTCAATTTCATGGTATGTGTATGTGCACAAGATTAGATGCCTTTTACTTGTGAATGCTTCAAGCGTTTATGTCGTTCTGTGTCTTATATGTAGGCAGATTCCTCACAAATGCCTCTATCAGGAAACGGGTCTTTTTAATTGACCTTTTTATTAGCCTTTTTTTTGTAGTATTCCAATATACTACTAAATTCCAATAGAATTTTCTCTGTTCTGTGATAGAAACTGCATGTTTTAAAGCATCCATGTCAAAGGAACCTGCTTTGACATAAGTGGCAGATAGCTGATTGCATCTAAGCACAAAATAATAATAATTGGGATAGGAAGTGGGGGGCAATGACAAGTAAATTAAAGGAATTCTCTCTTACTGAACAATAAAACCAACCAAAGTACTGTGGAACTAGAGTTATAGATAAAAATAAATATTGCAGTTGAAGGCTGAAGGTAAACATAACTGCTGGCAATGAGGAAGTGACCCAGAGCAATATATTCAGTTTTCATTTGACTGTGCATGTACATGTTGGGGTTTTTGTGAGTGCTGACTGGATCAGTTCCCTGAGCAGCACACTTCTCCTCCCCCCACCGCCACCCAGTAATAATGTTGAAGCAGGAGTTAGGCCTTAGGAATATTAGCAAATGTCACAGCCTGGTTAATTATTTAAAAGAAATATTATTGCTTCCTTAAATTGCGTCTAGGCCTATTTCTTCAGAATTTCTGCATGATTGAAGATTTTCTCAATGAATTTCAATAACTCTGACCCACCAGAAGGAGCTCATCAGGAAAGGCAGACATGCATTAATTACTATCCGTACCTCCCATTTATTGCACCTGTAATTCATAAAGCCAGAGATTTAAAAAATAATAATATTGTGACTTTTGTAGAAACAGAAGGTTTATTGCTCTGGGTGTGCAAATTCTATGACACAATTTTGGTGTCTTTGTTTTGGATTTGAACAATACTTTATTATTTGTCAGGTCCATAGCAGCATTGATTCTTTCTCTTTTACTAGATCAAAGTGTCAGTTCAAATTTACCAGTGTCACATAGCCTGGTTGTCATTTCTGTATTCTATATAGTGTCTAGCACATCACTAAATGAATGTGGAAGAATAATCAGAAGAGCTGGTAAACTGTAGATCAGCAATAGGTGCTTTACTCTGAATTTGTCTTTCTTCTGTCATTTTCAATGTCTCTGCCATGTCACTTAGATTGTTCAGATTACTCTACCCCAGCAAACCCTGCAACTGCTTTGGAGATGGGCCTTGGGTCTGACACATAGGAACTTAAGAAGAGCCTGCTGAATCAGGCCAATGGTACATCTCGTCCAGTATCTAGTACTCGCAGTGGTCAACCAGATGCTTAAGAGAAGTCCAGAGACAGAACCTGAGCACAACATGGGGCTGGGAAGGTGGGGTTGCTAGGGAAATGGGGAGAAGAAGTTAAGGAGGCAGCTGAGTGATAGAGACAGAAGGTGCTCTGGACATCTTTTTAATTTAAACTAATAGTGGCATGAGTAGCAATACTTCTCTAAGAAAGAAAGAAAGATGTTAGCTCTGATCTAGAAAGCCCTTTGATACATGAAATGCCTTTTAAACGCACTCACTTTTAAACTGGCAGCAGTTGCTTATAGTGGGCTGTTACTGAGGTTTCATCCATGTTTGTATGGAGACTCGGTTGACTGCTTGTTGGATGGCATGGAGGACCACATCTAAAAATAGCAGACTTGGAAGCCCTGTCATGTGGCCCCCTGGATTGAGGCTATTGAGATATGTTTATGCAGAAAGAGAGAGTATGTAGGGATGGACCTCGAAGCTTGGCTAAATCCTTGAATTATTTTCAGTCTGCATTTTTTTTATAATATGTCTGCTCTACTCAAGGCAGCTTACATAAATTAAAATCACTATGATTATTTAAATAGGGAACGAGGTGGTAAGGGAACACCTAGTTACTATAAATTAATTCACATATCCAGGGCTTGATGAGCTGCAGCCAAAGATACGAAAGGAGCTTGCAGATGTAATCTCTGAGCCTCTTTGTACAATGTTTGAGAATTCTTGGAAAACAGGTGAGGTCCCTGCAGACTGGAGGTGGGCAAATGTTGTCCCCATCTACAAAAAACAAAACGAAAAAGAAGACTCTGGTAACTACTGACTGGTCAGCTTGACACCGATACCAGGAAAGGTTCTAGAACAGATAATTAAATGGTCTGTCTGTGAGCTGTGATTACTAAGAATCATCATGGGTTTCTTAAAAACAAGTCATGCCAGAGGTTAGATAGCTATCTGTCATTGATGCTTTAGTGGAGAATCCTGCATTTTGGGGGTTAGACTAGATGATCCCCAGAATCCTTTCAAACTCTACAATTCAATGATTCTATGATAAAATAAATCAAAAGTAGAAGGGAAAAACATCAAAGTATATGCATTGACCATTCACCTTTTTGTGCATGTAAGTTTGTTTATGGACTGAACATTTGCAGAAGATAACTTGCTTTCTAAAGCATTTTCCAACAGCGGGTCTCATATTTTCTGAACTTCTTCCATTGAATCTGTTGTGTAGAAAGTAATAGAGCCTTTTAAGTAAGCTAATTACAGTATGGGGAGAGAGAAATATTGAAAGACCAATGCTAAAGTCCTTTACTTTGATATTCCATTGAGTCTGATGTGATTTCCTTCCTTCCTAGTATACTGTGTAGTCTAAGATAAATTTAACTTCCATCTGAAATTACAAGTTTATTAAGGACTGTGGAATTTGTATTCTCTCTTTCTGTGTATTCTTTCCATTGCTCCCTGTGACCTTTAGAATTCCAAATGACACTGTGATAGATTATTTGAATTTAAATTTTATGCATTTTCCTCATATGTTTGGATTATGTATTTTTCTGTTTATGTACTGTAAACCACCCTGTGACCCTCTGATGAAAGGCAGTATATAAATTAAATAAATATTAATAATAATGCAGCCAACAAAATGGAAAAGAAATGCCACAAGATCTTTGCATCCTTAGAATTATTTGCAGTTTTAAAACAAATCAGTGGTATCCACTGGGCAATTTTCATCCTAGAAAAGCCTTCTGTCTCCCTCCCAATGTCCCTGTTTGTCTTTACTCCCCTCCCTTTCAGTGCAGTAATAACTTTCAAACACTGTATCTCGGAGCTGGGAAAGAGGAGGAGTGAATGACTGACATAAAGTCCTATTTCATGGTTTAATGTCCCAAAAGTCCTCTGGAAATGGTCTCTGTTCCCGTGCTTCAAGAATGGAAGTTGAATGCCATGTACGTAATGAGAATATTTAGACAGATTAAGTTGCTCTCTGATGAGTTGCCTGCCTGTGCAGCATTTTTAATATTGCTCTGCAGACTCCAGCACACCTAAGTGGCTACACTGTCTGCACACAGTCTGTGGGGCCTGCATTAACCTTCGTCCTGCACAAATTTTACTGTTACCTCATCTCTCTTGTAAATTACCTCTGAAAGTACAGCCTTGCAAAATAAACAGGCAATGGAAAATGTTGTTGAGATGCTTAAATCATTCTCTCCGCCACCCCACCCCGCAGCCCCATTATGTTATTTGAGGCTCTGCTCTGCTTCTATTATTTTGGAAGACAACAGAAGGGTTTTGAAGTTGAACTATTCATTCATGGTACATTATCAATATGTTCTTTGTAATTCAGCCTAGGAGCTTGGGTGACAATTATATTTCACCCAGTGACCATGGTAATGTGAAATATTTATGGTTTAAGCAAATAACTTACAGTCTCACATTGTTTTCTGGTAGCTGAGTCTCATCCTCTAAAGCCAACATGATATGATTCTCTTAATTGCCCTGTAACAAGAAAGATTTGCACGGCTTCATCGCTCCTTACATACTCTTTGCATGTTACAGTTGAATTCCTTTTTTAGTGCAAGCCACAGTTTGAAACATGATTAGAAGCTGATTTGCAATCCTGGTTTGTAGGTGCAATCCATAGTTTGTCAGTTTGAATATAATGCTGACAACAGTTTGCCCCATAGAAGAAGTAATTGAATGGTTCTGATCAGGTTAAAGCTAGAGCATGGCTTTCTTATGTATTGCCAAAGCCATGCTTTGGTATCTTAAAAGATCCCCGAATTGTCATAAACCATGTTCTGGGTCTAAAAAGGATATAGACTAGTTGTTTGGTAGTTCAATCATATCTTTTGAAATGGCACACCCGGATCTTTGCTACATGTTTCTGAATAAAGTGAGCCACTTGTATTCTGCATAAGCTGGTTTTGATTTGTGCTTTCACCGTAATAATGAAACTATGTGTGTACTGTACATTATTTTATACATTCCATGGATTACAGATGTGCAATAGCACTCACATTGCTAGAATAGAGACAGTTTTAACTGGAGCAATAAGTAGCCATCCAGAGGGTTGGAGCCAGGATGCAGCACAATAATTGCAAGCATCACCTCTGCTCTCCACCCAAACAGCTTTGCTTTCCCCCTCTGCTGTTCATCTACCTTCAGGGCACAGACGGAAAATGACTGAAGCTCCCAAGGCAGGGGAGGATAATACTGGTTTGGAAATAGGCTTTGCAGAAGGCACTCTCTCCCTCCTGGCTTTGTGCTGTTTTGAGACGTTCTGGTACATCTGTTCTTTTAGGGTTTGGGCTGAGACTGTTTAGCTAATCAGGACAGGAACTGGTATCTGTGCATACAGGTTCACAGATGCTGCAGCGTTACAGGGAGCCCAGCGGGTGCAGGCTGAGCGAAGATGGGAGCACAGATGGTTTAATGGAGATTATCCCAGTTGGACACATGCTAGTGCAGTGAATAAAATGAGGGCTCGCAAGCACTTACCGATTCTCTTCAGAAAGGGACAATGTCACCCTAACCTGAAACTGATTGGAATACTGAGCAAGTTTAGCCCCGCCCGTCTGATAAAGAGGCAATCCTC